>NC_139344.1:249234185-249544185 GCF_055883805.1 Amblyomma maculatum
GCCGTCCATATTCCATGTCAAAATTGTCATGTTCTTACGTGGTCGCCTCAATGTTGTCCCAAACGTGGCATCCAAATTTAGTCATTACGACGATGGCAGCACATCCTTTACATCATGAAACGTCATTTTGACATCACCGTATACGATATTTGTGTATGACGTATTTTCCAGCACACAACCTCAGTCTATCAGTTTTCAGGACTCGTTCCTTCTCAGTAAGCAGCTCATTTCACTTCATTCATTAATGCAAGCAGAAGTGCTTTCCTCCATCTACCATCTTTGCTTTCTTTATCCCTCCACAATTTTTGTCTACCATTCAGGCAGTATAAATGGCTCTGATCAAATTTTTTCAAAGTCACGTCATTTTTATGCCCCCGCAAAAAGCCATTTCGACCACTCGCGATTTCACGCCACAAATTTAAAACACGTGACTATTTTGAGAACCAATCAGAGAAACCATAAGGCGCCAAGCGGTGGCCATGCGTGTCGAGAATGGGGCCCAAGCTTAGTATAGCTGCTGGAAACCAACGCACTTTCCGCACTGAACATGGTGAAAGGCAACCCAGTCTGCAGTTTGTTCCTCGACGCGAGCGCCTGTTTTCACCCCTAGCGTAGAGACGTAACCCTATACCGATGCTCTTCGCCTGCCCGGGGAGCCAGCCCATTGCATGCGCGCATTTGAGATTAGGGCATGAAAACTTCGCATATTTTGGCAAGGGAATGGGTATTCTCGTTTTTATCCTTTTAAATTCTTGGGTTTACGAAAAAGATCAATTGGTCACCTATCTTTATTTGTGCTCTAAAAATCCGAAGCTCTTTAGCCCACTCTCTGTAGTTTGTGCGCCCCGCTTCCTTTTCAAAGCGCGATTGCCGTGCGCAATAGAGCTATCGTGGCGTGCGAACCCTCAAGCATTCGAAAAATGGTTAAACGGTATGGAAGCTCAAAAGCGAGAGGCAAGCGCAGAGATAATTTGGTCTGCCTCGTGCTATTTCCTTACTCGGCTATCCTTTGCCCAGGATTAACGGCGGGTTGTCTGTAAACGTTGAAGGACTACTTCTTTTACTACCCTGCTGTGGTGGCTCAGTGGTTAGGCCGCTCGACTGCTTAACCCAATGACGCGGGTTCGAATCCCGACCGCGGCGGCAGATTTTCGATGGAGGCCAAAAGCAAGGCCCCCGTGGGCTGTGGGATGTCAGTGCACGTTAAAGAACCAGAGGTGGTCGAAATTTCTGGAGTCATCCACTACGGCGTCTCATATAGCCTGAGTTGCTGTAGGGTGTACGTTAACCCCATAAACTAAACCAAATACTTTTCTTGCCTGTTTTTCTAGCAAATTAGTGGAGTAGAAAAAAAAAACAGTTTCGTACTAAACAACAAATATTTCCTGAGAGCATATCTTCTGATGTAGAATTTCATCACGAAAGGGCTACGAGTTATGTTGATTCCGGAATGTTGGTCAAGGCTAGTTGATTCATTGATATACCAAGAGAGCGCCTGTCCTGTGCTGTGTGTTCTTTGCTGTCTTCCGACTATTGCGCTTGGTTGTCCGATGATACGAGTTATGTTTTCTTTATCGTTCTTCACAGCAAAAGCTTCAAATTTCAAGTGACTAGTAAGAACAAGAAACCACAGGAAGCAGCTCACATGTTCTAACAGCGTTCTTTTTGCAGAAACTTTAAACGTGGGGGAGTGCCTATGTTGTGGATATTTCTCACAGCGTAACACAGAATAAGTTGAGTTTATCACTTGTTGGTTTTCTTGGTTTGGTTTGTGTGGTTTAACATTCCAAAGCGACTCAGGCTATGAGAGAAACCATAGTGGAGACCCCGGAAATTTTGACCACCTGGGGTTCTTTAACGTGAACTGACATCGCACATCACACGGGAGCCTAGCTTTTCGCCCCCATAAAAAAGCGGCCGTAGCAGCCGGGACTCGATCCCGCACCCTTGGAAACAGCATTCGAGCGCCCTAACCACTGCGCTACCCTGGCGAGGCTTATCACTTGTTAGATTTTCCTAAGTAGTGTTGAGTAGTAAGTCACCGTCGCCTGTGAGGGTGAATAAATTCTACGAGAAAGAAGCCATGATTGCAAAGTTTTCGCAAGCAGTGACTAAAATTCGAGTAATTAAGTGAATGGAGTGTCAGTATATATGAGCAAGAATTTCAAAATTTAGCATTGTTGGAAGAATCAAGCTTAAGGTTCAACACGAAGTTAAGAAAGTGGACCAAATAGAGCACTGGATGAGTTGGTTCGGTTACAAGAACAAAGCTCGTGGAATAGCCAGACTCCATCAACAATGAACCTGAGATGACGTGTCATCCTGTCAAAAGTGAGAGGCCTTCTGGCTATTTCAGGATTTCGAGGCGGCATCTCTTGCGTCTTGAAGGTGCACAGAAGTGAAACAAAAAAAAATGTGAGAACCAACGCTGGCTTCTGGCATACCGAAAGAGTGATGGCCTCTCCATTTCGGCTATTCTGGTAAAGAAAGGGCCCTTATTCACTGACGACCAATCGACGCATTTCTACGCAACTAGTGCTACGAGACGAGAATCAGGTGGGGAGTGAACAACAAACAAGGAAACGGCGGCATCGCTTTACAGTCGTTCACATCGGGTAAAAAGGGGGGGAGGGGGGAAGCACTTATACAGTTGTCACATGGACAACTTGCGACTCCATAGAATTTTCCATGAAGGACCATCAGTGAGTCCCTGCTCAGGGTAGTTTTCGCCGGGTCACACATTTAACCACAAGCTTTTCGGAGAAGTCGCCAGGGTCTCGTAGTCGCTCATTCCTTAGTGCATGAGCACAAAACATTTGAGTTGAGGACGCCACAGTCATTCTTTAACCGCTTTTTAAATATATGAAAGAAATATGCTTTGGTACTTGCATAGCTGCTTTTCCGCCCTACTGGCCCGCAATGTGCTTGCAATAATTGCGAGCATGTTTGCGAGTTTTCTTTTTTTTTCCAGTGCTTGCGAGGGTCTGTTTGCTACGCTATATAGCACTACAGCTAAATCAATGCGCACCGCGATTCTTTCTTCTGCCTGTTGCGGGTGCTGTGCAAATCAGCTTCTTTACAATGTGCGCTTGTCGTCAACGACAAGCATGAGTGGCGAGAAGAAACCCGTCCAGAAGAAGGGCGAGATCGCTCTCGCCATGTTGACGACTTCGTCCATGGACATCGAAATCAATGCAACTACGGACAGACTGCAGCTGCTCAAGCAGCAAATTTTAATTATAATATCGCCATTATGTCTGCTGCATCATCATCGCGCCGCGCGTCAAGACAAGTTCGAGAACACTTAGCACAGTTCAGTAGAAGAATGCTTCACATAGTCGTTCCGGGTATCGGGAGCCACATTCCTGTGCATTGTTATTGCTTGCCGTTCTATAATGACGCCGCAAGATAGGAATATGCTGTAGCCAGATGCTATTGACAAGATGGTGTCCATTGGATTTTGTCGGCCGAGAACAGAACCGTAGCCCACCTTTTATATTTGGGACTGTCCGCGGTATCCACTATTTACCGAGAATTCTGCGAAACTGTTGCGGCAGTCCGAGAGAAAGAGTGGGTAAAAATGATGCCAGTCGCTGAGCCCGCCAACCACATCTGAAAATCTTAAGACATTTTCGGTTTCCACACGAAGTAGGCACATTGGATGGGTGCACTTACCAGTTTCCCCTTAAAAGAGCACGCCAGCGAATATTACAACTGTAAAGAATGTTGGTTATGTTTAATTACATAAAGTGACGAGTATATATTATTAGATTAATCCTGTACAATATGAAGCAATAAGGATAAAGTTGTGTGTTTGCACTGTATTTTCGACTATCCTGCACATTCACTTTTGGCGATTTACAGGTGAAAAAAGAACTTGATTGGAGACTCCGCTTTTCAAATAATTGCCGAACATCACTGCCCTGTCTTTCGAAGCAACATGTCGAAGTAGTTCATTTTTTTTAACACGAACACGCAAAACATGGGTTCAGCAGCTCAACCGCGTCGAGTAACATATAAAACTTTCTAAGGAAATCTTTATCTCGAACACAAAATAAGACCCGCAACTATGACATAGTGACTGTGGCGCTTGGCTGGTCATTGCGTGTGTGTGGAATTAAATGCCCGCCACATATCTGAATGCAAGGACGCAGCGTGCTGTGGAGTGTCAGCGCACGTTGAATAATCCTTTCTTGGCTTAGAAATAATTCCAGAGTCGTCATCAGGAAAACCCTTACCGCAAAGTTGACATTTTCCGGCGCCGAAGCTCGCCATGCTATTGGTACTATTACGACAAGAAGGGCAGTATATATATATGTATATGGCGGCGCTTCTAACGAGACAGCTTTAAGGCTCCCATCGACCGCAGAACCCGGGGGAAGAAAATTCCGATCACTCGACAAGGTTTGACGTCACACGCCAAACGGAGGAATTGAGAGGTAAATGACTTTGACGTAAAGGAAAATTTATTCAGGTCGAAATTAGAATGAAACTCTCCGAGATCCGTGGATCCCGAGCAGACACGCTACTGTATAAGCCACGCAGATACATTAACATCGCATGCTTAATCGGAGCTTTGTACATTACGTGTATCGGCTGGTCTTTTGCGTAATATCGTAGCTCACGATTGTATACGCTAACGAGTATGTGCAACCCGAAAGCGATTTGAAAACCGATGGGTTAGCGTGCCTAATTAGCATATGCGCGAACCACGATAAGTCAGGCGTCAGTTTTTTTCGCCACTTTCCTCAACAGAAACTACAGGACCAGAATGTCCTGTACCCAGTTTTCCGGCATATACCCAGTTCTTGCGACGTACCCTCGTCTTCACAACTTCACATTCCAGGACAGAGGCTCCAGAACCACATCAAAGTTCTAGAGCGTGAACTTTACTGCTAGCATTCTTCAAGGTCGCGTTATTCTGCAATTTGGCCTTTAGCAATACATCGTGTAGCAACAGTGAGTACCAGAAGTGGACACCTGGCGCGAGCCGTAAGGGAATGGAGGGGGCTGGGAGTGAAACTGAATAAGATAGAAAGTGATGCCGCTGTGGAGGGCTATGGAGTAATTCCGACCGCCTCGTGCACTAATATTGAGCAACAAATCGCATAGCAACAGGGCGTACCACGTGACCTAGATAAATTGTAAATTGGTTTGCTAGAAAAGAAAGGCGGATTATCTGTGACATTTCTACATTTAGCAATACATTGTGTAGCAACAGTGAGTACCAGAAGTGGACACCTGGCGCGCGCCGTAAGGGAATGGAGGGGGCTGGGAGTGAAACTGAATAAGATAGAAAGTGATGCCGCTGTGGAGGGCTATGGAGTAATTGCGACCGCCTCGTGCACTAATATTGAGCAACAAATCGCATAGCAACCGGGCGTACAACGTGACCTAGATAAATTGTAAATTGGTTTGCTAGAAAACAAAGGTGGATTATCTGTGACATTTCTACATTTAGCAATACATCGTGTAGCAACAGTGCGTACCAGAAGTGGACACCTGGCGCGCGCCGTAAGGGAATGGAGAGGGCTGGGAATGAAACTGAATAAGATAGAAAGTGATGCCGCTGTGGAGGGCTATGGAGTAATTCCGATCGCCTCGTGCACTAATATTGAGCAACAAATCGCATAGCAACAGGGCGTACCACGTGACCTAGATAAATTGTAAATTGGTTTGCTAGAAAACAAAGGTGGATTATCTGTGACATTTCTACATTTAGCAATACATCGTGTAGCAACAGTGAGTACCAGAAGTGGACATCTGGCGCGCGCCGTAAGGGAATGGAGGGGGCTGGGAGTGAAACTGAATAAGATAGAAAGTGATGCCGCTGTGGAGGGCTATGGAGTAATTCCGACCGCCTCGTGCACTAATATTGAGCAACAAATCGCATAGCAACAGGGCGTACCACGTGACCTAGATAAATTGTAAATTGGTTTGCTAGAAAAGAAAGGCGGATTATCTGTGACATTTCTACATTTAGCAATACATCGTGTAGCAACAGTGAGTACCAGAAGTGGACACCTGGCGCGCGCCGTAAGGGAATGGAGGGGGCTGGGAGTGAAACTGAATAAGATAGAAAGTGATGCCACTGTGGAGGGCTATGGAGTAATTCCGACCGCCTCGTGCACTAATATTGAGCAACAAATCGCATAGCAACAGGGCGTACCACGTGACCTCGATAAATTGTAAATTGGTTTGCTAGAAAACAAAGGTGGATTATCTGTGACATTTCTACATTTAGCAATACATCGTGTAGCAACAGTGAGTACCAGAAGTGGACATCTGGCGCGCGCCGTAAGGGAATGGAGGGGGCTGGGAGGGAAACTGAATAAGATAGAAAGTGATGCCGCTGTGGAGGGCTATGGAGTAATTCCGACCGCCTCGTGCACTAATATTGAGCAACAAATCGCATAGCAACAGGGCGTACCACGTGATTTAGATAAATTGTAAATTGGTTTGCTAGAAAACAAAGGTGGATTATCTGTGACATTTCTACATTTAGCACTACATCGTGTAGCAACAGTGCGTACCAGAAGTGGACACCTGGCGCGCGCCGTAAGGGAATGGAGAGGGCTGGGAATGAAACTGAATAAGATAGAAAGTGATGCCGCTGTGGAGGGCTATGGAGTAATTCCGATCGCCTCGTGCACTAATATTGAGCAACAAATCGCATAGCAACAGGGCGTACCACGTGACCTAGATAAATTGTAAATTGGTTTGCTAGAAAACAAAGGTGGATTATCTGTGACATTTCTACATTTAGCAATACATCGTGTAGCAACAGTGCGTACCAGAAGTGGACACCTGGCGCGCGCCGTAAGGGAATGGAGAGGGCTGGGAATGAAACTGAATAAGATAGAAAGTGATGCCGCGGTGGAGGGCTATGGAGTAATTCCGACCGCCTCGTGCACTAATATTGAGCAACAAATCGCATAGCAACAGGGCGTACCACGTGACCTAGATAAATTGTAAATTGGTTTGCTAGAAAAGAAAGGCGGATTATCTGTGACATTTCTACATTTAGCAATACATTGTGTAGCAACAGTGAGTACCAGAAGTGGACACCTGGCGCGCGCCGTAAGGGAATGGAGGGGGCTGGGAGTGAAACTGAATAAGATAGAAAGTGATGCCGCTGTGGAGGGCTATGGAGTAATTGCGACCGCCTCGTGCACTAATATTGAGCAACAAATCGCATAGCAACAGGGCGTACAACGTGACCTAGATAAATTGTAAATTGGTTTGCTAGCAAACAAAGGTGGATTATCTGTGACATTTCTACATTTAGCAATACATCGTGTAGCAACAGTGCGTACCAGAAGTGGACACCTGGCGCGCGCCGTAAGGGAATGGAGAGGGCTGGGAATGAAACTGAATAAGATAGAAAGTGATGCCGCTGTGGAGGGCTATGGAGTAATTCCGATCGCCTCGTGCACTAATATTGAGCAACAAATCGCATAGCAACAGGGCGTACCACGTGACCTAGATAAATTGTAAATTGGTTTGCTAGAAAAGAAAGTCGGATTATCTGTGACATTTCTACATTTAGCAATACATCGTGTAGCAACAGTGAGTACCAGAAGTGGACACCTGGCGCGCGCCGTAAGGGAATGGAGGGGGCTGGGAGTGAAACTGAATAAGATAGAAAGTGATGCCACTGTGGAGGGCTATGGAGTAATTCCGACCGCCTCGTGCACTAATATTGAGCAACAAATCGCATAGCAACAGGGCGTACCACGTGACCTAGATAAATTGTAAATTGGTTTGCTAGAAAACAAAGGTGGATTATCTGTGACATTTCTACATTTAGCACTACATCGTGTAGCAACAGTGCGTACCAGAAGTGGACACCTGGCGCGCGCCGTAAGGGAATGGAGAGGGCTGGGAATGAAACTGAATAAGATAGAAAGTGATGCCGCTGTGGAGGGCTATGGAGTAATTCCGATCGCCTCGTGCACTAATATTGAGCAACAAATCGCATAGCAACAGGGCGTACCACGTGACCTAGATAAATTGTAAATTGGTTTGCTAGAAAAGAAAGGCGGATTATCTGTGACATTTCTACATTTAGCAATACATTGTGTAGCAACAGTGAGTACCAGAAGTGGACATCTGGCGCGCGCCGTAAGGGAATGGAGGGGGCTGGGAGTGAAACTGAATAAGATAGAAAGTGATGCCGCTGTGGAGGGCTATGGAGTAATTGCGACCGCCTCGTGCACTAATATTGAGCAACAAATCGCATAGCAACCGGGCGTACAACGTGACCTAGATAAATTGTAAATTGGTTTGCTAGAAAACAAAGGTGGATTATCTGTGACATTTCTACATTTAGCAATACATCGTGTAGCAACAGTGAGTACCAGAAGTGGACATCTGGCGCGCGCCGTAAGGGAATGGAGGGGGCTGGGAGTGAAACTGAATAAGATAGAAAGTGATGCCGCTGTGGAGTAATTCCGACCGCCTCGTGCACTAATATTGAGCAACAAATCGCATAGCAACAGGGCGTACCACGTGACCTAGATAAATTGTAAATTGGTTTGCTAGAAAACAAAGGTGGATTATCTGTGACATTTCTACATTTAGCAATACATCGTGTAGCAACAGTGCGTACCAGAAGTGGACACCTGGCGCGCGCCGTAAGGGAATGGAGAGGGCTGGGAATGAAACTGAATAAGATAGAAAGTGATGCCGCTGTGGAGGGCTATGGAGTAATTCCGACCGCCTCGTGCACTAATATTGAGCAACAAATCGCATAGCAACAGGGCGTACCACGTGACCAAGATAAATTGTAAATTGGTTTGCTAGAAAAGAAAGGCGGATTATCTGTGACATTTCTACATTTAGCAATACATTGTGTAGCAACAGTGAGTACCAGAAGTGGACACCTGGCGCGCGCCGTAAGGGAATGGAGGGGGCTGGGAGTGAAACTGAATAAGATAGAAAGTGATGCCGCTGTGGAGGGCTATGGAGTAATTGCGACCGCCTCGTGCACTAATATTGAGCAACAAATCGCATAGCAACAGGGCGTACCACGTGACCTAGATAAATTGTAAATTGGTTTGCTAGAAAAGAAAGTCGGATTATCTGTGACATTTCTACATTTAGCAATACATCGTGTAGCAACAGTGAGTACCAGAAGTGGACACCTGGCGCGCGCCGTAAGGGAATGGAGGGGGCTGGGAGTGAAACTGAATAAGATAGAAAGTGATGCCACTGTGGAGGGCTATGGAGTAATTCCGACCGCCTCGTGCACTAATATTGAGCAACAAATCGCATAGCAACAGGGCGTACCACGTGACCTAGATAAATTGTAAATTGGTTTGCTAGAAAACAAAGGTGGATTATCTGTGACATTTCTACATTTAGCACTACATCGTGTAGCAACAGTGCGTACCAGAAGTGGACACCTGGCGCGCGCCGTAAGGGAATGGAGAGGGCTGGGAATGAAACTGAATAAGATAGAAAGTGATGCCGCTGTGGAGGGCTATGGAGTAATTCCGATCGCCTCGTGCACTAATATTGAGCAACAAATCGCATAGCAACAGGGCGTACCACGTGACCTAGATAAATTGTAAATTGGTTTGCTAGAAAAGAAAGGCGGATTATCTGTGACATTTCTACATTTAGCAATACATTGTGTAGCAACAGTGAGTACCAGAAGTGGACATCTGGCGCGCGCCGTAAGGGAATGGAGGGGGCTGGGAGTGAAACTGAATAAGATAGAAAGTGATGCCGCTGTGGAGGGCTATGGAGTAATTGCGACCGCCTCGTGCACTAATATTGAGCAACAAATCGCATAGCAACCGGGCGTACAACGTGACCTAGATAAATTGTAAATTGGTTTGCTAGAAAACAAAGGTGGATTATCTGTGACATTTCTACATTTAGCAATACATCGTGTAGCAACAGTGAGTACCAGAAGTGGACATCTGGCGCGCGCCGTAAGGGAATGGAGGGGGCTGGGAGTGAAACTGAATAAGATAGAAAGTGATGCCGCTGTGGAGTAATTCCGACCGCCTCATGCACTAATATTGAGCAACAAATCGCATAGCAACAGGGCGTACCACGTGACCTAGATAAATTGTAAATTGGTTTGCTAGAAAACAAAGGTGGATTATCTGTGACATTTCTACATTTAGCAATACATCGTGTAGCAACAGTGCGTACCAGAAGTGGACACCTGGCGCGCGCCGTAAGGGAATGGAGAGGGCTGGGAATGAAACTGAATAAGATAGAAAGTGATGCCGCTGTGGAGGGCTATGGAGTAATTCCGACCGCCTCGTGCACTAATATTGAGCAACAAATCGCATAGCAGCAGGGCGTACCACGTGACCAAGATAAATTGTAAATTGGTTTGCTAGAAAAGAAAGGCGGATTATCTGTGACATTTCTACATTTAGCAATACATTGTGTAGCAACAGTGAGTACCAGAAGTGGACACCTGGCGCGCGCCGTAAGGGAATGGAGGGGGCTGGGAGTGAAACTGAATAAGATAGAAAGTGATGCCGCTGTGGAGGGCTATGGAGTAATTGCGACCGCCTCGTGCACTAATATTGAGCAACAAATCGCATAGCAACCGGGCGTACAACATGACCTAGATAAATTGTAAATTGGTTTGCTAGAAAACAAAGGTGGATTATCTGTGACATTTCTACATTTAGCAATACATCGTGTAGCAACAGTGCGTACCAGAAGTGGACACCTGGCGCGCGCCGTAAGGGAATGGAGAGGGCTGGGAATGAAACTGAATAAGATAGAAAGTGATGCCGCTGTGGAGGGCTATGGAGTAATTCCGATCGCCTCGTGCACTAATATTGAGCAACAAATCGCATAGCAACAGGGCGTACCACGTGACCTAGATAAATTGTAAATTGGTTTGCTAGAAAACAAAGGTGGATTATCTGTGACATTTCTACATTTAGCAATACATCGTGTAGCAACAGTGAGTACCAGAAGTGGACATCTGGCGCGCGCCGTAAGGGAATGGAGGGGGCTGGGAGTGAAACTGAATAAGATAGAAAGTGATGCCGCTGTGGAGGGCTATGGAGTAATTCCGACCGCCTCGTGCACTAATATTGAGCAACAAATCGCATAGCAACAGGGCGTACCACGTGACCTAGATAAATTGTAAATTGGTTTGCTAGAAAAGAAAGGCGGATTATCTGTGACATTTCTACATTTAGCAATACATCGTGTAGCAACAGTGAGTACCAGAAGTGGACACCTGGCGCGCGCCGTAAGGGAATGGAGGGGGCTGGGAGTGAAACTGAATAAGATAGAAAGTGATGCCACTGTGGAGGGCTATGGAGTAATTCCGGCCGCCTCGTGCACTAATATTGAGCAACAAATCGCATAGCAACAGGGCGTACCACGTGACCTAGATAAATTGTAAATTGGTTTGCTAGAAAACAAAGGTGGATTATCTGTGACATTTCTACATTTAGCAATACATCGTGTAGCAACAGTGAGTACCAGAAGTGGACATCTGGCGCGCGCCGTAAGGGAATGGAGGGGGCTGGGAGGGAAACTGAATAAGATAGAAAGTGATGCCGCTGTGGAGGGCTATGGAGTAATTCCGACCGCCTCGTGCACTAATATTGAGCAACAAATCGCATAGCAACAGGGCGTACCACGTGATTTAGATAAATTGTAAATTGGTTTGCTAGAAAACAAAGGTGGATTATCTGTGACATTTCTACATTTAGCACTACATCGTGTAGCAACAGTGCGTACCAGAAGTGGACACCTGGCGCGCGCCGTAAGGGAATGGAGAGGGCTGGGAATGAAACTGAATAAGATAGAAAGTGATGCCGCTGTGGAGGGCTATGGAGTAATTCCGATCGCCTCGTGCACTAATATTGAGCAACAAATCGCATAGCAACAGGGCGTACCACGTGACCTAGATAAATTGTAAATTGGTTTGCTAGAAAACAAAGGTGGATTATCTGTGACATTTCTACATTTAGCAATACATCGTGTAGCAACAGTGCGTACCAGAAGTGGACACCTGGCGCGCGCCGTAAGGGAATGGAGAGGGCTGGGAATGAAACTGAATAAGATAGAAAGTGATGCCGCGGTGGAGGGCTATGGAGTAATTCCGACCGCCTCGTGCACTAATATTGAGCAACAAATCGCATAGCAACAGGGCGTACAACGTGACCTAGATAAATTGTAAATTGGTTTGCTAGCAAACAAAGGTGGATTATCTGTGACATTTCTACATTTAGCAATACATCGTGTAGCAACAGTGCGTACCAGAAGTGGACACCTGGCGCGCGCCGTAAGGGAATGGAGAGGGCTGGGAATGAAACTGAATAAGATAGAAAGTGATGCCGCTGTGGAGGGCTATGGAGTAATTCCGATCGCCTCGTGCACTAATATTGAGCAACAAATCGCATAGCAACAGGGCGTACCACGTGACCTAGATAAATTGTAAATTGGTTTGCTAGAAAACAAAGGTGGATTATCTGTGACATTTCTACATTTAGCAATACATCGTGTAGCAACAGTGAGTACCAGAAGTGGACATCTGGCGCGCGCCGTAAGGGAATGGAGGGGGCTGGGAGTGAAACTGAATAAGATAGAAAGTGATGCCGCTGTGGAGGGCTATGGAGTAATTCCGACCGCCTCGTGCACTAATATTGAGCAACAAATCGCATAGCAACAGGGCGTACCACGTGACCTAGATAAATTGTAAATTGGTTTGCTAGAAAAGAAAGTCGGATTATCTGTGACATTTCTACATTTAGCAATACATCGTGTAGCAACAGTGAGTACCAGAAGTGGACACCTGGCGCGCGCCGTAAGGGAATGGAGGGGGCTGGGAGTGAAACTGAATAAGATAGAAAGTGATGCCACTGTGGAGGGCTATGGAGTAATTCCGACCGCCTCGTGCACTAATATTGAGCAACAAATCGCATAGCAACAGGGCGTACCACGTGACCTAGATAAATTGTAAATTGGTTTGCTAGAAAACAAAGGTGGATTATCTGTGACATTTCTACATTTAGCACTACATCGTGTAGCAACAGTGCGTACCAGAAGTGGACACCTGGCGCGCGCCGTAAGGGAATGGAGAGGGCTGGGAATGAAACTGAATAAGATAGAAAGTGATGCCGCTGTGGAGGGCTATGGAGTAATTGCGACCGCCTCGTGCACTAATATTGAGCAACAAATCGCATAGCAACCGGGCGTACAACGTGACCTAGATAAATTGTAAATTGGTTTGCTAGAAAAGAAAGGCGCATTATCTGTGTCATTTCTACATTTAGCAATACATCGTGTAGCAACAGTGAGTACCAGAAGTGGACACCTGGCGCGCGCCGTAAGGGAATGGAGGGGGCTGGGAGTGAAACTGAATAAGATAGAAAGTGATGCCACTGTGGAGGGCTATGGAGTAATTCCGACCGCCTCGTGCACTAATATTGAGCAACAAATCGCATAGCAACAGGGCGTACCACGTGACCTAGATAAATTGTAAATTGGTTTGCTAGAAAACAAAGGTGGATTATCTGTGACATTTCTACATTTAGCACTACATCGTGTAGCAACAGTGCGTACCAGAAGTGGACACCTGGCGCGCGCCGTAAGGGAATGGAGAGGGCTGGGAATGAAACTGAATAAGATAGAAAGTGATGCCGCTGTGGAGGGCTATGGAGTAATTGCGACCGCCTCGTGCACTAATATTGAGCAACAAATCGCATAGCAACAGGGCGTACCACGTGACCTAGATAAATTGTAAATTTGTTTGCTAGAAAAGAAAGGCGCATTATCTGTGTCATTTCTACATTTAGCAATACATCGTGTAGCAACAGTGAGTACCAGAAGTGGACACCTGGCGCGAGCCGTAAGGGAATGGAGGGGGCTGGGAGTGAAACTGAATAAGATAGAAAGTGATGCCGCTGTGGAGGGCTATGGAGTAATTCCGATCGCCTCGTGCACTAATATTGAGCAACAAATCGCATAGCAACAGGGCGTACCACGTGACCTAGATAAATTGTAAATTGGTTTGCTAGAAAACAAAGGCGGATTATCTGTGACATTTCTACATTTAGCAATACATCGCGTAGCAACAGTGCGTACCTGAAGTGGACACCTGGCGCGCGCCATAAGGGAATGGAGGGGGCTGGGAGTGAAACTGAATAAGATAGAAAGTGATGTCGCTGTGGAGGGCTATGGAGTAATTCCGACCGCCTCGTGCACTAATATTGAGCAACAAATCGCATAGCAACAGGGCGTACCACGTGACCTAGATAAATTGTAAATTGGTTTGCTAGAAAAGAAAGCCGGATTATCTGTGTCATTTCTACATTTAGCAATACATCGTGTAGCAACAGTGAGTACCAGAAGTGGACACCTGGCGCGCGCCGTAAGGGAATGGAGGGGGCTGGGAGTGAAACTGAATAAGATAGAAAGTGATGCCGCTGTGGAGGGCTATGGAGTAATTCCGACCGCCTCGTGCACTAATATTGAGCAACAAATCGCATAGCAACAGGGCGTACCACGTGACCTAGATAAATTGTAAATTGGTTTGCTAGAAAAGAAAGCCGGATTATCGGTGACATTTCTACATTTAGCAATACATCGTGTAGCAACAGTGCGTACCAGAAGTGGACACCTGGCGCGCGCCGTAAGGGAATGGAGGGGGCTGGGAGTGAAACTGAATAAGATAGAAAGTGATGCCGCTGTGGAGGGCTATGGAGTAATTCCGACCGCCTCGTGCACTAATATTGAGCAACAAATCGCATAACAACAGGGCGTACCACGTGACCTAGATAAATTGGAAATTGGTTTGCTAGAAAAGAAAGCCGGATTATCGGTGACATTTCTACATTTAGCAATACATCGTGTAGCAACAGTGCGTACCAGATGTGGACACCTGGCGCGCGCCGTAAGGGAATGGAGGGGGCTGGGAGTGAAACTGAATAAGATAGAAAGTGATGCCGCTGTGGAGGGCTATGGAGTAATTCCGACCGCCTCGTGCACTAATATTGAGCAACAAATCGCATAGCAAGAGGGCGTACCACGTGACCTAGATAAATTGTAAATTGGTTTGCTAGAAAAGAAAGCCGGATTATCGGTGACATTTCTACATTTAGCAATACATCGTGTAGCAACAGTGCGTACCAGAAGTGGACACCTGGCGCGCGCCGTAAGGGAATGGAGGGGGCTGGGAGTGAAACTGAATAAGATAGAAAGTGATGCCGCTGTGGAGGGCTATGGAGTGATTCCGACCGCCTCGTGCACTAATATTGAGCAACAAATCGCATAGCAACAGGGCGTACCACGTGACCTAGATAAATTGTAAATTGGTTTGCTAGAAAAGAAAGCCGGATTATCGGTGACATTTCTACATTTAGCAATACATCGTGTAGCAACAGTGCGTACCAGAAGTGGACACCTGGCGCGCGCCGTAAGGGAATGGAGGGGGCTGGGAGTGAAACTGAATAAGATAGAAAGTGATGCCGCTGTGGAGGGCTATGGAGTAATTCCGACCGCCTCGTGCACTAATATTGAGCAACAAATCGCATAGCAACAGGGCGTACCACGTGACCTAGATAAATTGTAAATTGGTTTGCTAGAAAAGAAAGCCGCATTATCGGTGACATTTCTACATTTAGCAATACATCGTGTAGCAACAGTGCGTACCAGAAGTGGACACCTGGCGCGCGCCGTAAGGGAATGGAGGGGGCTGGGAGTGAAACTGAATAAGATAGAAAGTGATGCCGCTGTGGAGGGCTATGGAGTAATTCCGACCGCCTCGTGCACTAATATTGAGCAACAAATCGCATAGCAACAGGGCGTACCACGTGACCTAGATAAATTGTAAATTTGTTTGCTAGAAAAGAAAGGCGGATTATCTGTGACATTTCTACATGGACCCCTCAAACGCGCTGCAAGGGAAGCAGAAAGGTGGGAGGGAGCGCGAAAAAATACAAGTGCCGCTTTAAAGGACTACTGAGTATTTCGACCACCTGGGAATGTTTAATGTTCACCACTGAGCCACCGCGGTGGGGTTATGCCACCGTAGTAAGCAGGCGTGCCCTTAACGAATAGTTTTTAAACAGCTAACGGCCGATGTTCGTCGGCGCATCGGCGTCACGTCATTTTTTTTTTTGTCATACGAGAGTCTTTCGCATATCCTCTTTTCAACGTTCTACGACTTAAACTTCAGAACCACGACGCTGTGTTTTCTGCCGCCTTCCACATTAGAGGGTTCATTGCAGGGCCACCGAAACTAATGTGATATCGAGCAGAAACCACAGCGTGGCAAGCGCCCTGATGAGTGTATACCCTCGCTTTCTCGATGTTAAGGGCAGTGAGTATTATATAGCTACGCTACATTGGCTGCTTCTCGTGTGCATTCGCTGAGAGTACTTTTGAAAAAATAAGGCATAAAAGCTAGAGCGTACCGCAGTTGTTTTACTATCAAACAATTCTTTCAAAAATCTTTACTTGAAAGATAGCTCAACCAGGAGATTAGAGCTAAGGATTGATTATGATCACAATGGCGCCCATGGCCTTAAGCACATTTGCAACTTGCACATTCCCTTGCTAACATAAATAATATTTATTTATTTATTTTGACTGTTGACAACAGACAAATACAGTGCCTCATGCAGTAACAGAACCTAAAGGGATGTGGTGTCTGACGAGCCCTCTGTACTACATGTTCTTCCAGATGTCTAACATTTTGTAATGTATTTATTGGTTTTAAATATGTTTTACTTTTACTTGCATTCATCTCTTTGTCCAGGTTTCAGTGATTGCACTGCCATACATTTGCGTTTCACTCTACCCTCTTCTTCGCAATCGCCTATGTGATTTTAGTCGGAATTCCCCAGCCCACCGTGCCTCTCCGCTTTCACCCAGTGAGTATCTTCCATGTCCACAGTGGTTGGCCCCAACAGCGCTCCCTGTTCCCAATGAAAATCAAATTGTGCCATTAGAAGAGAAAGAAGAGAACGAGGCTGACGACGCGGCGCTCTGCCTCGAGCTCGGCAACCTGCTCTGGCGCGGGGCCTGCTTCCTGCCTACCAGGCGGCGGATCGACTCGCCCCACCCGCTGCTTGTCCTTGGGCCCGCGGCTTCCGTGCGTCCGCCAGGCGCACCCTTCTGATATCTCGCTCAGGTTGTTCAGGTGGGTGCTCCATATGATGTGTGTACCCCAGGATTATGTCTGGGGAACACCGTCTTGCCATCCCAGCGAAAGAATAGCACGGCCTAAGCTAGGTTTTAGAGGATAGCGTTACAGCTCGTTCAGTTGTAAATGCGTGGCCATGACCTGGAAAAACATGTCTTTGTTCCGATCGCATGGGCGAAAAGGCGCACGTCATTTAGTACCATCTTTTGTTCAGAGTGCTGTCCCACACTTTACTTCCCAATTAGCATGCATATGGCAGCCAAATTCGAGGCTAGTTTAAGATAGGGACTCTGAACCGACAACATATGAACCTCCAACTGTGTGCTGTTAATTGTGCCTGTAGGCGTCCACAGAGAAATGAGATAAACTGCGCTTTCTTTTCAGAAGTTTAACACTTTGCAACGCTCTGTGACAGTCTCCCGCTGCCAAAACGCCGAGTAAATTCATGCCAAACAGTGCTTTCGGGCGTCTTGATTGGTTTAAGCGAAGTTGAACCCCGGCTAACTTGATGCGATAGCGTATACAATTCGTTACTGGTCTATAGTGGTACAGAAAACATCTCGGTATGACGCCATTCTTCAAGGTACCTGGCACCTTACGTTCAATTTGATTTCAATGAGTTTGGTCGTGGCCGAGTGGTTTGGGCGCCCGTCTCGGCTGCGGGAGGTGGTCAGTTCGAAACCCGCCGCCGGACACCCACCGGTAAAATTGGGTACAAGCGTCCCCCGGCCCGGCGCCCGGCTCCTTTAGGGGTGTGCGTTTGGAAGAGGCTCTGCTAACCCTGCTGTGCCCCTTCTGGGGCTTAGTTTCGAACAACCATGGCCTGCAAAGGCCGTGCCGAATACGAAAAACCCCGGGCTGCGTGTCAAAAAAAAAAAAGGGCCACATAATGGGCTGTTGCCGCGTAAGGCGGACTTATTGTTGTCCGATGGCGGAACGAATCACTGCCACATCGGCGCAACTATTTGGGCCGTGACCCCTTTTCCCAAGCATTTCACCCCAGAAGAGCCGAGCACCAGGCCGGGGATAGCTTGTACCCATTTTATAGCCGGTGGGTACCCGGCGGCACTGGGGATCGAACCCCGTACCTCCCGAATGCGAGGCGGATGCTCTACCACAAGGCCACCGCTTCGGTTCATTGCCACCGCTACGCCGATTGCAAAGAGCCAGATTTTAGTAACAGAACTTGACTTTTAGATGGATTTCAGATTAAAAAAAGAACGGTTAAGTTCTTTTTCTCTTCCCGAACGCAATGTAAACGTTATTATTCACAGGCCTTCCAGAGGCCACGCTTAAAAGGGTATTAGTAGGATGAGTGCGCACACAGCGGGCACTCTTCACTTCTCTCTGCAGCAGTAGTCGGAAGATACCAGAATCTAAAAAGCATGGCAAAGTTTCTGTTGAGCGCGGGTTCTTCTAAATGCCAATTTTCGACACCTATTTTCTACGCCATTATTCGTTTCAGCACCATTCGTTGTTTGCCTGCTCGTCCGGGCCATCTGCCTGCATGTACGCGAGGCTATATAACATGGGTAGTGGAAGCTGTCCTTCCGTAGTAAATAATGCCCTCGGTTACCACCTTATTTCCGGGGCGTCGTTTGGTCATGAATTCCAGCGGCCAAGGAGTGTTGGCAGTATTGACCTATGGAGTTTTGTGAAGCAGTGACGAGCGATAGTTTTACAAAAGTGCTTACAGTGGAATGGACGATATCTAACGACTCCAAATCAGCCAAATTTAACCTGAAACGACGATTCCACAGCTTGTTTGTACCACCCACCTTAATTCACCAGCTCAGTTGGTGGGTCTTTCACAGAATACGGTGGACCCCGGCTCACTTACTAAATATTTTTCCAGTTCAGGCAAGCCGTGCAGGCATCCGCAGTCGTCTGCGCACAGCAACATGAGTGCTGGCGGCCCGGAGGGCCAGACGCTGCCAGAGCCTGCTTCAGGCTACATGAGATTGCTTCCATGCATCGGCGTCGGCTGTCCCCTACTGTTGAGTCCGCTTCTGTTTGAAGGAAACAAGGTGCGTGCATACCAAAGCCACATAGGTACTTTTTTTTTCACTGCCAGGTCCTCGACACGAACTGGAGGTTGTGCACTCACGTTGACAAAAAAGAGAAAGAAACGTACCATACTTAATGAACCGAAATGAGACGCGCAGAAAACTGACAGGCTACGCTTTGCGAGTCTCACGCTTAATTAGCTGACGCATCCAGTAGCTTCATATTGAGGGCACGCTGCAGGCCCTCGTGTTTAAGATGTATGTCAGTGAAGCCGTGAAAACTCAAAAAGGAGGATCGCATTTCGCGCAGTAGAAGTCATCCGTGCACATTGTGTCAGTGACAGTAAGTAGCGTAGTAATTCCATAAGTGCATGTGTGAAGAAGAAGATGAGCCCTTTTGGCTGGACGCTGATGAAGAGGAAGCAGTCTGTGGAATTGTGATCGCGCAGATCATCGTGCTGGTTTGATAATCGTGCGCTTCCTTGCCGACCTCGACGCCGTCCTCAACGTATAGATTAAACCTTCTCTTACACTTGGTGGAGGTGCGGCCTGATACCCTTGCTTCACGCTGGAGCTTCGCACCCGTACGCTACCGGTAATTCACATGGCCGAAGAGGAACACCCACCAACTTCCCCGATGACCCCGCCGGTCGTATGCTCTGGCTCCTTGCGCCAGCGAGACCCTGCGCTCTTCAGTGGGACAGACGACACCGACTGTGACGACTGGCTTGCGTCATACGAGCGAGTGAGTTCGTACAATAAGTGGGACGATGCAACAGAGTTAAAAAACGTTATCTTTTATTTCACCGGAGTCGCCAACCTGTGGTATCGTAACCACGAAGCCGAAATCATGAATTGGGACTCATTTAAGGCGAACCTTACCACCGTGTTTAGTCGTCCTAGTGTACGCAAGCTCCGCGCTGAGCAACGCTTGCACGATCGGACGCAGCGGCTCGGCGAGACGTTTACCAGCTACATTGAAGATGTGCTCCACCTATGCAGTCGCGTAAACGCCCAGATGCCCGAGGCACAAAAGATCAAGCACATCCTGAAGGGCATCGAATATGACACCTTCCTCATGTTGACATCCCGGGATTTGACAACTGTTGCACAAGTTGTCAACCTTTGTCAAAGCTACGATGAGTTGCGCAAGCAGCGACTCCTCCCTCGATAGCCTTCCGCGCCTGTGGAATCACTTTCTGGCCTCTCCGCTACATCTGAGACCTCATCGCTGCTGCAGCAGCTCAAAGATTTCATCCGAGAGGAAGTTGCTCGCCAAATATCACTATTGCCAACAAACTACGAGCTTTCCCGCAATTTGGCGCCCCTTCGACAGGTCATCGCCGACCGCGTGGCGGACGCCCTTCCCCCTGTCCACCCGCCAGCGCCCATTCCTCAGCCCGCACAAGCCATTGAGACCCTCGCATACGCCGACGTCGCTCCACCTGTCGCTCCACCGATGACATGCGCCCCCGCTCCTGTCGCACCGCTGACGTACGCTGCGGTCGCTGCCCGACCACGGCCACCTAGCTACCCTGTGGTGTACGCTACGCCTCCAGCGCCTGTACAGGAATATCTTCAGGCGCCACAGCCTTTCGTCCCGCCTCGACCTCAGCGCCGCAATCCATGGCGAACAAGTGATAACCGTCCCATTTGTTATTCTTGTCGATGTGCTGGCCATATTGCCCGGTACTGCCGAAATCACACTCCCGATGAGTTTCTATCGCGCCGAACATCACCTTCCTGGCAGCCAACCCGGGATCAGTACGCAGCCGCCGATTAATCTGCAGGTTCCGTTGCGAATGACCGTACTACCTTTTCTACTCGCCGCTCAACCTCGCCGCGTCGTCGCTCCCTATCTCCTATGCGCCGGCGTCCCAATCTTGCGCAAGAGGAAAACTGAATGCCGCAGTTTCTGAGGCGAGAACTGCGCAACGAGCGAACTGTAAAAGGCCTCACGTATATGGCTCACTTAATCTCAGTGCTTACGCATTTTGCTCGGGCAATTACTTTATTATTTTGCTCGTGCAATATTACAAATACAATTACTTGTCTTATGCAAATAAGGCAAATGTCTCGTCTCACACAACTTGTCTCACTGCAGTATGGCATCGCCGCCCACCATAATTCTAGCTCTGTGTTCCTTCCTTTTCCCGGTGTAGAATAGGAGGTGAAGGCATTTTTCTGTTGCCGACGTCGCATTTCCTGACATCCTGGCAATAAAACGTACCTTGAAGAAGCAGATTGTACTATAGGCGATCTTGCATTGAAAGGAGCTACCTAGGTCTAACGTAGGCGCATAAGTAATTTTATTTAGCAACTGCAGGGCTGTGTCTGAATCAGGATGCTAGAAACAGCAAGGAAAATTACTGAACCCTCTTTTATTTTAATAAAATAATGCATATGCCGTGTAAAGTCGCGAGAAAAATGGGTATATAACACGCAGCCGGCGTCGGAGCTGGGCAAAAAGGGAAAACTGAGTCTAAACTCCATCTAGCGACAACGACCGCGACGACAGCGACACATGCATGCCGACAAAATGAAGCTTTGCCACGATTGTCTCAATCTCAGATACCTGTTTCTAGATGGCGCTGAAATTCAGTTGTCCCGAGCTCAGCCACCGGCCGCGTGTTGTGTACCACTTTTACTCACGACTATACATGGCACATGTTTGCTTGCCACATGTGATGTTTTATGTAAATTTTTTCCCAGGTACGCATGCAGGCTCACCATTTGCTTATCTTTTGGAAAACAAAAATAAACACCGTACAACACATTTTGAGGATACACTCTAACCACATGATGTTGTTAATGGACTCTTTGTTGCACGTGCTTTTTTATATATTCAGAAAATAACCTCTCTTTATTGCTTTGCGTTTTATCGTTTTAACGTTGAATATACGCGTTTTAGTGTCTGCATTCAAATTTCCTAGTAAGTAAATGTGACATGGGGATCGGCGCTTCGGAGTTCTAGTGCCACTTTCCGCTCCCATTCTGCACCAAGCCATTTTGAATATCCCGGTGCCATTCATGCTCTCCAGATATAACTCTGCTTGCGTCTCGTAAACTTGCTTGGCCTCTCCGTTGCTACCGAATGTCCGACCGCATGTATATCATGATACAGTGAGACCGCAACGTCGCAACAAAGTTCACTCGCTCTCACTGCAACTCGAGACATCCGCAACACGGAACGCACCGCAGCAGCTCGATTCCTCGAGCATCGTCGTTTTTCATACTTGGCGCCAATATATAATGGCAGACGATGGCGCTCTGTTTTCTATCGTTCTTTTTTACTTTTTTTGTCAGAACGCGCAACCAGATTGCGTGCTTACCTAACCTGACGCTGCCCTGCTGCACACGTCACGCGTACGTCCAAATTTGAACAAAAATGGTGAACTGTCGAGAATATGGCTCCGGGATGAGTCCATTCCTGGTTTGCTTTGATGCAGTAACGATCCCAGGCCAAATAGCACCGCTCGATTGCTGGGTCGCTTGATGACTGCGCGCGGTTCTGGCTGCTCCGGAACATGCTGTGTGGCTGAGGCTACCCACCAGCCTTTAACGGGAGTTTCCATTGGCTGTGAGTGCAGGAATCTCGCTGCTGCTTCTGCTTGGCCACGGTGTCCATCCTGCAGCTGACGGAGACACTGCCGCCCCCCATCATGGCGCTGCTACCGCTCTTCGTCTTTGCCGACATGGAAGCCACACCGATTGCGGACGTTGATCTGGCGGTACGCGATATTCTTTTCTAGAGGCCTATTACAGGAAACTCAAGAATACAGTTTACCCCTGTAAAGCGTGCAAGTTAAATACAGTTACGGGCATTGTCACTCGCAACAAGTGAACTTTGGCAAAGTCAAATGATCCTATAATGGACTGCACTTGCAGGAGCCCACAATTCGTGGGCAGTGGTTTCAGGCACCAAATGTAACGCGCGCAAGCACACGCACACGCACACGCACGCACACGCACACGCACACGCACACGCACACGCACACGCACACGCACACGCACACACACACACACACACACACACACACACACACACACACACACACACACACACACACACACACACACACACACACACACACACACACACACACACACACACACACACACACACACACACACACACACACACACACACACACACACACACACACACACACACACACACACACACACACACACACACACACACACACACACACACACACACACACACACACACACACACACACACACACACACACACACACACACACACACACACACACACACACACACACACACACACACACACACACACACACACACACACACACACACACACACACACACACACACACACACACACACACACACACACACACACACACACCAATTTTAGTTGAACTGTTAAGGGGTCTGTGTACAGCAGTAAGAAACAAAACAGAGCAAATAAACAAAAAAAAAACAATCTTGCATGCAAGCGACATTGCGAGGCACAGTGCAGCATTGTTAGTGACAGCATTTTCATTCCATTCATTTTTGCGATCCGCCGCGCTGGTGAGGCGAACACTTTTGACCAAGCCGATCGTGTTGGCAGACGTCGGCGTGGCCAATCAACACTTTCAACCCATGCGTCTTCGTTTTTTCTGCCGAATTTCTTTCTGCTATTGTGCTCCTTTCTGCCCTACTGCGAGCCGCCATGTTGTTTCTGTTGTCAGACAATTTGTCCTGGCCAGTCTTGGCTAACGATGCCTTTGTTAAAATGTTGGTTAAGCTGGTACCTATTTGTTTTTGCACTTCAAATGATTACTTTAGAAGTAATAATACTCTCCTACTTTTATTAAACATTTCTTTCATTTTCATTCCTGGCCCCACCGCGGTGGTACAGTGGTTAGGGTGCTCAACCGCTGTGCCCACAAGGATGCGCTATCGAATCCCCGCGCCAGCTGCTTTTCGATGGAGGCGAAAAGCTAAGCGCCGGTGTGTTGTGCGATGTCACTGGAAGTTAAAAAATACCAGGTGGTGGAAATTTCCGGAGCCCCCTACTACGTCCTCTTAAGCTTGAGCCGCTTCGGGGTGTTAAAGCCCATAAACTAAACCAAACAAACTCCTTTCATTTTCATTCACCATCTTTTTTTTCCGCGAGTGTGCACTGTGCTTTCTCGCTTAGCTCGCAGTGGAACCTATAGAGTGCCACTCAAGGTGACAAAGTGAACTCCCCGTAAGTGCGCTTAACAAGCATGCTTGACGGGGTATAGACCGTTTTACCGAGATCAAGCAGGAGAGGAAGAAAATGCTCTCTAACCAGATTCATTGCGCCGGCCCATTGTTGCCAGTACCGAGTGGGCTGTTCATTCGCAAGCTTCATGCATAGCAGAGCAGCCTTGCACCTCGGTATATTGTCGTTTGAGAGACTTACATGCCTTTATCAGCGCCCCTTTTAGTGGCAATGTCATCGAAACAGCAATGCGTGATCGCGGACTGCACAAACAATCAAAGAAACTTTAAGATGATTGCCAAGAGCGCATGGAGTAAGCGTGCATCGACAGTCTAAGTGCGGCTGTAATATGTTTCTGCTTCACCGCTTTCCAGTCCATCGTCATTTAATTCGCATATGAACGTTTTGTGTAAGCCAGACAGACTTAGCACCAATGACGGACTCACGAATATGATGCCCATGCATTTTAATTCCTTCGCTATGGTAAACACGCACATCGGGCAGGCCGTGCCTATCGCAAACCCTCCGCGCCAACGGTACGGTGCATCTCTTCCGCTAGCGCCAGAAAAGCGTGCTAAAAGCTGCTCTTCACTTAAACAATCAGCTGACAGCAAAAAAAAAAAAAAAAAGAAAATATTTTTTGCTGATCTCCGACCCATAGCGTGCTGTTGGCAGTTGCAATACAAACAAATTTCTCAACACAGCCAGCTGCCACTGGTGCGGCGCGCGGCTCATTGTCTCCACGCTGCCTCGCTGCTAAGGCTTCACCAAAAGTTACATCTTTATTTTACTGATACAATGGAATCGGCAGTAAGGTAATTCCACGAGAGACCATTTACTCTATCACTGAGCAATTGCAAAGCAGCGTCGGATATCCTTCGATGCGAAACAATTTAGGCCTAGCGATGACTAAGGAGCATCAGTCGGTGAAAGAGCCGTCATACGCCGCGCCAGCGGGCGGCGCCGCTTTCGAAAGCGCTGCTGTATGTTCTGCGAACTTGTCGTCTTCGTTCACGGTGCAGCTGAGAGCGCACATTTTCAACGTTTTGCTCAACAATACGTCGTGCGAACGATGCTGCTTCGACGGGACGGGGATACGATGTTGCTGCGCCACCGGACGCACACCAAGGCAGCACAAAAACGTCGATGGATATTACTTAGACGCTACTACTTTTATGTGCTGTATACATTGTTGAAGTAGGACACCAGTAGCCGGCGCACCACAGACACGCATGCATTACAGCGATTAGCGGCGTCACCGTGGTGAACTCTGCCCGTGCCTTAATGCGAAATGAAAGCACCGCAACATCGAATATAAATATGCATTCTCGAGAGGAAATACACGACATGGAATGGGTCGCACTTCCCGTTAAATCAATGCGGTGATGACTGGAAAGCATCTTTCGCAGTATCTGCATTCCGCGTTCAGTAGCTGCCCGTACGGTTCATTCGCTGTGTGTTTGTATGTACAGTTACCATTGCGATTAAAAACCATAATTGAAAATACATGTATTATGAATGATGCCACAGACACATCCTCACAGTTAACTACGAGTTCGGCCTTCGGAAGTGGAGCGCAGTTTTTCGCAGTCGCCCCGCGCTGCTAGTGCTGCTGTTTCCAACAGCTGCCGCCATGCATGCCAAACGGATAGTATACGGTTTACTGGCGTGCTCAAACAAAACACAAATTAGCATCAAGATGTCAGATAGCTTTCACGAGCACTGCGAAACAGCACTTTTACACTGCCGCATCCAAGCGTCAACACGCACAACACAGCCCAAGAAGGCGCCAAGAGGAGTCGGAGCGGACTTTCAAATTTTGGCTAGGCGCCACTATCAAACTAAGATGGCTGCGCCCAGGCATCGAACTGATAGCAGCGCTGTAAATAAGAGAAAGTATGTAACTGGAGCTACTGGAGCTCGCTTTTTGACGCCGCCTGCTTACTCTAGCAAACACGAGCTTGCACTCTTTCGAAGCCACGTGCACAGAGTGAGCTCAAAGTAACTGGGTTACATCTAGAAAAGCAAGACAAGGAAGCCATGCGTACACCTTTGCTCTTTCACAATGTCGTCGCACGTTTATTGCATTCGCATGGATGACGGAACCTGTGCGTTTTGCGAGCATTAAAGTACTCGCAGCGTCGCCTGACCGAACTTGGTATACCCTTTTCCAATAATAAGGTTTTGACTCAACTTCCACCACGGTACTTATGAAGTAGGTAAATGTATACGTGCGTCATAGCTATTTCCAAGCAGGATTCCTTGCGTGTCCCCGCATTATTTACTGGGCTGCTGTGATCACCTTACTCGAGAGTAGTGAAAGCGCAGTCGCTGAACCAATTTAGAAGTGCCTAGCGTTTCGATATTCTTCTCACCGTATAGAAAGGTGTCACAGCCAGTGGTTTCCCTTCTCATTTCTTAAAGGGTTGTATACGCTTAAATTGTTTAAAAAAATGTACATACACTGTTTCCCGCCAAAAATGACTGCTGTTTTTCCTCTACCAGTTACAGGCCTACCCTCATATAAATCTAGATATCCTCGTAATTTTGACAACTGGTGAATCCCTGGCCCCAGCTATCTTCAGCTAAAGCACTAAATAATGAACTGCTTGGAAGCGAAGCCTGGTACTGAATTTTGTTAGTCGCTTTGCGTACATCGCGATTGTTTGGTTTCCGGATCAATTAATTTGTTCATTACTATCAATTATGTAATTTCATCATTACCGCCTTTACTCGTCATGGGTGATTATACCACCGTCGCCAACGTGCAAAGATTAAGGGAATATCCATGGCTACCTGTTTCAAGTCGTTTGAGTTTCGCTTTGGTTTCATTCCACCTCGGTGTTGGCCAACAGCATATTGCCTGCTCCAGTTATCATACAAGCAGTGTCGTAGTTTTAACCGTGTTGTTGGTTAAATGCTTGATTTAACACCGCTTCTCCCTAAATGTGAGGCTTCATAAGGTTAATGTATGTAATACAATTAGGAGGGCTAAATTATTTCTTGCCGCACCTTATAATTGGTGTTTGAAAACTTAATCAACACATTGACTAGATCTTCCTATTGGACGATCTGACTTTGACTTCTTCGAAGGGCCCAACAGCATGAATTCATCGGCCTCTTGGAAAGTTCGCTTTCTAGCTTCCCTTCTCATAGCTTGCCTTGGCAAGCGTCGCAGGCACTTACAAATATGTGGCACGTTAGGATCATCGCATTCATGCTGCTACAACTGCCGCAACAATCACCGCGGACCCCTCAAGTTACATCCATACAAGCTTGTGCGAACTGGAACCTGTTGTCTCGTCAGGAGTCGATCAAGGGCAAGCATAGTCGTTGGAATGCAGCCTTCGCCGCCACGCTCATTATTGAAACAAAGATATCTAAATATGCACTTCAGGAAAGAGTGCGTTCGGCCAATCAGATCAGAATGCGGGTTGTGAGCGGAGCGGTACACGACCTCTATTTAACATTGTTCTGCGAACGTAGTGGTGAGACATTTAGTGAACACGCTTCCGTTGTAACGTTAAATTTCTGGTGGGATTGTGACATCTGAAATAGAGCATCCCAGGCAAGGCATCAACACCACATGCTGAAGTTAACTCGTTGAGGCGAATCGCGTCTGGGAGTTTTGTGAGCATGCATAGCGCCGTCAAGACGTAACGGCAAACCGACTCCTGCAGTGACAGGGGTCATTCAATGTCGGTAACAAGCCTTGAGAATGCGTTAGTTGTTACGGGGAGGAATTTCACTTCTATTCAGTAGACTAACCAGTCCTCTGGCAAATGTCACCTCCCCAAACCGGACCAGCAATACTCTTGTAATAATAATAATTGGTTCACAGGAAGGGAAAGGCGCAGTATCCGTCACACTTACTCTGTGGACACCTGAACCGCGCCGTAAGGGAAGGGATGAAGTTTAGTATGAGATTGTATGAAAATTGTATGAGTTCAGTACGAGTTTAGTATGATAATTTGTATGAGGTCATTATGACTCAAAGGGTTTTTTCACTAGGGAAGGCGAGTATTTCCAGATTCTACCCCAAAGCCAAGGAGATCATTGAAGACCCCACTGTCAGACTGCTTCCCACGAATTGGCAAATCATTAGTTGCGCAAAAGGTAATGATGGAAACTATAGGAAAAAGTTTCTCGCGGTTCCTCTAAACTTGCTCACGTAGTTAGTACTCTGCTCACCTGCTGTAAACGGCCACCTACTTGCCTATCATCACATCCATAAACTTCTGGGAGGCCACCATTGCCTCCGATGCATTGGAGTTTTACGTCATCCGTGCACGCCTTGTGCAGTTTTTGTAGTTGCTGAAAGCGCGTACAATAAAACTATATATCTTGAGTACCCCGGTGAACTTTCGGAGGAAAAGTAACGCGTAAAGGACAAAGGGTGCCTTTCACAGTTGCTGATTACGCAAGTCAAGGGGCGTAATCCGCCAGCCATTCTTAGCGAAAAGTCCTCTTGTCAGATGTCAAATGTCTTATGTAACATTTGGTGGCCATGGGTTAGTAAGAAGGCGTAACTTCAAGGAGTCCGGGATACCAGTGTGCGTAACTTTGCCTAGAAACTCTCCCAAGTCATACTCTGGGGACAAGTCGGTTGCTGTCTTGGTGTTGTCATCACAGTCCAATCCCATTCAAAGACAAGGAGAATCATCATGGCTTACTACGTCACGAGAGCTCGCTGCTGGTTGAGTCACTTCCATGGTGTCAACAACCTCAGCTGCTGTCCGCTGATGACAGCTGGCATCACTCTGGTCAAATGCTTCAATGTTGTCACATGTTACATTAACCCTCCATCAAAGATTCGCTGAGGCTTGAAAAAGCATCGGATATCCGTCAAGTGAGACCACGTGAGGCAAAGCTCCTAAGGTGATGCTCGGGGTTGACATTGGGGAAAATATCCGTACTTTGATGGGAAGGGCAATTAAACGCAAACGTAAACCCACAAAATGGCTATATCTACAAGGAAAACTTATTTACAGGCTAAAATACAAGCTCATCTCACTCGATAACGCTCGTGCACCCGCAGAGTCGAGAAAGTGCACACACTCGGCTTGGCGACAGTGCCAAATCCTCCTCAGGTATACATTTCAAGCACATGGCGTCAGAACTAACGAAGCTCATAGAGACACGAGGGGGGAGGGGGTCCGTATCGTCGTGCAGCCAATTTCACAGACTTCGTGCAGGCCAACTTTTCTAACCAACACCAGATGCTCGGGTAGGTTTCGTGAGTAGCACTCTTCCTATCGTGGTGCCCTCCAACAGCTGTTTCTGTCCCCTTTGGGTGTCCTACAAGTGGCTGGAGGGCTCACAGAGCGACACTGTGAACAAGGATGCTGTTCATTAGTTTTGTAAGGTATTCTTCGACGACTCACCTCAGGCAGTTGGAGACAGAGTTAACTGAACCAATGAAACCTGTAGACGGCCTCGAGCGCTAAAAAGTAAAGAGCCGAACCGTCGAATTGGCAGCGAGGAGCGCAGCCAACGGGACCCCTGTTTCCGTACAGAGCCCGCGCATAGTTTTTCCTTGTCCATTGTAAAGCATTGCGCGCCTCTAATTGAAACCAACGGGGGCTAGAGTGCTCCTTGTCAAGAACACGTAAAAAGAGCGCGTTTATCGCAGGTGGTCAGCAGGTTTTCTACAAATATGAGGGACCTGAATGTGCTAATCAAGCAGTGTAGGTTTGATATGAAAGCTTCAGTATACACTAGGTCTTCCCATGGGCTTCAATTTGACCTTCAAGGAGCAGCAGGACAAACTGTTGCTATGCGTTCAGGTGTACACAGAAAAAAAGACAGATACTGTGCCTTTCCTTTCCTATAAATCAGCACACAATGTCAGCGTGGGCTAGCAGTTGATATTCAAGGAGCCACAGGACGAAGTGTAGCTGTAAACATACTGTGCCTTCAATACCTCAAAACGTCTGACCGCTTCAAGTCCAACCTTGTGGACCACACTGGTGTCGCACCACAAGGTCATGACATTGAATCTTTGACCTTCGGCGCTCTTTCATCTTTGAAGCTTGGAGAGGAGGAGAGAGTTGAAGAGGCGAAGCACGTGATCAATCACGTCAGTGAAGTCCCGTCACGCCATCACGCGATGAAAGCAGCCATGTTACTACGCCAGCGGCAATTATACTGTGCTTATACTAAGAGAACTTGTTATTGGGCGAGTTGGGTACATTTCATTCTTAATATTTAAAGGTGCTAATAACGCAGGACAAACACAGTAAAGACGACGGGACAAAGCGCCACTTCCAAGTAGTTAATTGAACGCACGAAACATACATATATAGGCTTTATCATCACATGCGCAGGCACGTCTCCTAAAGGCAAATTTAACGTAATAACCCTCGCTCAAGAAATTTCTCTTTGGCCGTGTACAAAGCAATTGAAGTGTCACTTATGCACAAGATGGCTTTCTTTTTGCTTCGGTGAGTTCCCTAGCTGTATTGTCCCTACTTTTACCAAGAATTCTCGTCAGAATAACACGGCTCACAAATACAGGACGAGCACTCTGAAGCTTGCTTTCTTTCATTTGTTCCACATTTCGTTCATGCTCTCTCGTTCGCTCATTGATACATCGGACAGTCTGTCCTAGTGGCCGCAAGATAGAAGGATCTCGTAGACCAGGCCTTCAGCCCCTTTCACATAGGGTCTTCTGTGCTTCGTTCCGCAGTCTCATTCCTTGCTTTCTTTCTCAGTACGGGAGCACATTTCCGAGCTTCCTCGTTGCTGAAAAAACCACTGGCACTCTCGGGCGATTAGCACCTTTCTTCAAATTGTGGGCTACTTGGTATATATACGGCACCACGACAGGTCTCGCCGCTTCACGATGGGAGTCTGGTCTAGATCTACCAGTATTTTTCTTTATTTTCCGCAGAAGGATTTTGGCCACGGCAGTCACGAGCGAACGAGCGAACGAGGGAAGCCGGGGAACCTAGCTTTGCGACTTTGATTTGCATCGCTAACCGTGAAAAAGGCGGCAGCGCGTATACATATGGAGCAGAGACACCGGTGTTCGAGAGCGAAAAGTGCACAAGCTGTATGATTCAGAGCAGCCTGCATTTTTCACACGAAATCATGTCCGACGGCGCTTCTGTGCATCCTAAAATGTCCAGCGGCGCAGCACCCACGCACGGCAGTATCGTCACGTCTGACATTGCTTTACTCCAGGGATTATTACTTACGGGAAAAAAATTGTCGACGATTATGTTACTTCCTAATGAGAAATTTGAGCGGAGCTCATCAGCTGTTTCACCTTTTCGATAGATTGAGGCAAAGATTTCGAGCAGGACACGTATGTACAATTACAGACTTTTTTTAATTTTTCACATGTATTCCTTCAACAACACTTCACTAACAGTTCTTGGCTGTCATGAAAGAAGCTTTGTGGTCGGAGAAATGAAGAGAGCAATTAGATTATCGGGAGGTTGCGCGTGGGCCCATATGAACGCTGGGCGACGAACAGATAGCGACTGACTGATGCCGCGGACGCCTCTAGCGAGTGAAGAGAACGGTGACTGCGTTTCAGCTTGGGATGCACGCACCGGGATATGCTGATAGCGAGCCGGCGTTTCGGCAACCGGAGAGCACGCTCGCCGCCATGCAGGAAGAGGGAGGAGGGGGGTATAAGCAGCGACGAACAGGGGATCGCGCGCAGCAATCAGATAAAGGCACGCTCACACTAGCTGGAAAACGCGCAACGCTGGACGTTGTCCGCGCGCCGCTTCCCGCAGAAGCCGGCTTTTTTCCCGTAGGCTAACTTGTTTGACGTTTCGCGGAGCGATGGGGTCGGGAGCTATTTTTCCAGTCCCGCAGAACGGAGTAGCCAATCGGAGCGGAGCGCAGACCGGGACGTTAGTCAAAGTTCAATGACTCCCGGCGGTGGCTACGCGGGCGACGGGAGCATCGCTGGTATCGCTTGAGCAGCCCGCTCACTTTTGCACGAGAAAAGCACGCGCTTTCCCTTCTCTCTTGTCACGTGACTACCCGTTCTCGCTGCGCCTCCTCTACATTCCACGACAAACGCAGCGGGAAAACGGGCGTAGTGTGAGCGTCCTTCCGCGAAGCTGCGACGCAGCGGCGCCATGAACGTTACGCCGCTGCAGGAAGTTTCCCTCTAGTGTGAGCCGGGCTTAACACGCGCGGTCGGCGCCACGCAGGAAGAGGGGGCTGAGCTGGGGGCTGAAAGGGGGGTGGAGCTTGTTACAAGGCCGACGGCGACGCCGACGCGAAACACAGGAACGGGCGCCAAAGAGCTGTGCTCTAAAACAAATTCTCGCACACTTTTCTGACGCCGGTTACAGCGGGTCCGGATGCGCCGTAAAGGTGCTGGCTTGGTGCTGGCGGCTTGCTGGAGGAAAAGCGCTGCTGTCTCCGGCCGGCGCTTGAGCGGAATGCTGCCGTGTCAAGTGACGACTTTCTAGAGATTTGTTGCAAATAACTCCAACTTCGTTGATGCAGCTTGAGATACCGCATACCATCGAAGTTCAGCAGCAGACGACCGCCTTCGCCTTATAGCGAAAGCACTGAGAGGGAGGGTAGGTATTCAGTTGTACGCATCGTTTTTGGCGACAGCTTAAATCTCTTGCCTATTAAAGGAAACGCTCATGAAATCACGATAAACATTTAAAAACGTAATTCTCAAAAATAGTGTGAGTGATATGTCAGAGCCCTGCTGTCGAGACTACGCACTCACCTGCCGGACAAAGTGTAGTGAGTTCGCCAAACTCACTTCGCACCGAGTGTGTTCGGCAGCGAATGTCCTTAAAGTTCATCGTGTGACCTGATGCGAATGACTCTAAAGGCGAGTGCGCTCATTGAAAGTGACACTAAACTTGCTCGTCTGACTGGGGTGTTAGTCACACTTAGACTGGTTCCCACATATACAGGAACACTAGTCGCCATCTGGGTACGTTTTTGCGTCGGTATGTGTGTACATGGAGTGGAGAGGAGGAGCGTCATTTTTGATCACCAATACCTTCGGTTAATTCAAACTAGCGCAAACATTTTTGCACTTCGCAGATGATATGTCGAGTACCTATTCTTCGTGCTCGTTTTCTGTTTTTTCGTTGCACCATGTGTATCTGGCACAAGATACTGTGGCCCGCAACAGCTGTCGCTGACTCCCGCTTCGGAGCAGCGTGGGGCGAGCATTGTCCCGGAGTAACGGTTTTTGGACGGCGCAGGCAACCCTACTGGTGCTACTGGTGGACCTGATGATGATTCGCGTGCTAGGCTCCACCAGCGTGCTGCAGCGCGTCTCGCTGCTCCTGCTCGAGACGTTCGGCCCACGTCTACGCACCGTGGCACTACTGTGCCTGTCGGCGGCCATTTTGGTGCCTCTGCTGGTGCATGACACGCTCGCCGTGCTGATCGTGCTGGCACTGGTCAGGCGCCTCGCCTTCGACTTTATGAACGATACCATCCAAGTACGTACTCACTCCTGCAGGTGTACGCACTTACTCAACATCGTCGCTTGCACGGCGAGCCCTCATGCTAAGCGCGCCAAGTTTGCCCAACGTATCCGTCTTGGAAATTGCATATGGTCGATCTCCTAGCTCTACAAGTTGAATGTGCGAAGGTTTTCTATATGTACTGCATTGAAAGTTTATTACTAAGCAAAAGAAATGAGCCCGCGTATCCATCGCAGGTTGGAACCGTTCATGTCCCACACGTCCCTAATCGACCCGCTGAGCGTAGTTGTGGCCAGCTCCACATTGAACGAATGGACCGCTCTCGTATTCGCAGGTCTTCCCACTACTGTAATGGGTCTGATGACCGCTCACGTTGCATGCTAGCCTTTGCGTACCGGTCAAACGGGCGTACAGTGCTTCGCAAAAGTGAAAAGACCACACGATCCCCTGCGATTGCTGATTTTCTATACGAAAACGCGTGACTGAAAAACATACTTGGGCAAGCGGGCAAGCATATCATGGGGGTTACCATAGGAAAATCGTGAAAACAGCCCCAGCGCCATCAAGAAACGCCGGCATGCAGTTTTTTCTATTCGCGAGGTCTCGCCACTTTTGAGCATCACTGCACACGTGCATGGCACCGTTGTCGGTTTGCCGAAAACATTTCATCTTCATCCTTAGACAAAAAGCAGTAAATCAGGTTTGAAATTTAATTAGGCAAATAAACATTTTATTTCGGCACGCAGTGATTCAGAACCGCAATTTTTCTGTAATAGCGCAATTTGCCACTCGGTAAAATTACCTGGCTTTTTACTTTCGGTTGGCCAAAATAAGAATACGCATACGCTGCAGTGTTCGAAGCTGGTTTTCACTCGAAAGGGCGCAGCGGGCCGGGTTAGCCCCGTGAAAGGCAGGCGCCGAGCCGAGGGACGCTTGTACCCATTTTTACTGGTGGGTGTCCGGCGGTGAGTTGCGAACCAAACACCTCCCGCAGCCCAGACGGGCGCCTAAGCCACTAAGCCGCGACTGCGGCACTGGTGTACCCAACCTGAATCCCCAAACTAACCGTTTTGACTTTGTTTTTCAGCATAAAATTTCAAGACTATCAATTTTAATTATTTTGCCTTTCATACCTTTCCGCATCCGTAATCCATCCCTCCCACCAGACTTCTCATCGTATCAGACGCAGTAAAAGTGTTTACGCTCCCCTGCCGTACTGTGGCTTATCTCGTCGTTTTTCATCCAGACGGCGGAAGACTGGAATGATAATCCTATTGAAAGCGCGCTCTACTCGAACCCGCAAAATCTTGAAAAAGCCATCTAAATAATCACCTACTGATGCACAACATCGTACCTGATTTAATACCTATGCGTGCATTTCTTGAGGTCAACAGTAAAATAATAATAGGCAGAAATTGGAAGGATACTTTAAGCTACGCATTTAAGAATATGGCGCAACAGCTTTAGTGGCTCCAGTTGGCCAACTACCTTTTGTGTCCTCCTTCGCGTGCATGCCCTTTTTCTATTGTGTAGGACAGCGCGAAAAAACGACAGGGACGAAGGAAGACAACAAGACGAGCGCTGTTCTACACAATGGATTACCAACGTGCCAAACCCTTTTTGTACTTTTTCACTATTTTTTTTTTTAATTTGTGCCTTTATTATGTTTCACGTACTCTTCATTAGCACCAGTAGTAAGCTATCATATTATAGAAAATACGAGTTGGTACAGGCGTAAATGGCCGCTTTACCAAAGTCCATGGCTGCGTAGCCTAAGGGCAGCGTGTCCACCTCGGGAGTCTTGTCGGCCTGCGTTCCGATCTCGCTCTCCAATCACTAAGGTGAAACCCAGTTAGGAGCGCCTTCCGATTCGGCAATGTTGTGTGGTCTCGTAACCTCACCAAACCCTACCCCCAGAAAGTGCATAGGGATGTCACTTGACAAATACCACCAGGCAAAGCCGTGTATGTGCTTTTTTTTTCGGCCAGCGCCGAGGCTGGACTTTCTGGAGAACGGTTTCGCGTTCAAAACCTCCCTGACACTCGGTGTTTGTTGGCATTCAATCGCTATACTCGACCCTAACTCAAACGTACGCATGAAACAATCCGTTTATGCGCAGATATGCTCAGCCGCAGACACACGCAATGCATGTGCTAAAACTCAGCCGATAAAAATGAAAGAATAGTAACAGTGATAGTCTAAGGTCAAATGTAGCTAACGGTAGCCGGTTGTGCAGCGATAGTCTATCCACCAGAATGGTCATCGCAGGCGGTGGTTCTTCTAAAGCTGCGGGTGAAGTCTTCAAGATGCGGTTGTCAACCGCGGTAAAATAAGACTCCGTTGAAAGAGTAACAGCGGCATACGCGTATTCCAGGTCACCAGATAAGGTTGATGCCCCAAGATGTCCGCAGTTTCCTTTTCGATGCGTTTGGCATGCGTGTATTAACCTGGGTCCGTTTTCTGCGCATTGTTTCAGTTTCTCGATAGTGGGTTCAGTAGTGGTTTCAGTATCAGAAAGTTTCCGACGGCTTCCATATCGAGGAGAAGAGTTGACAACGGGCTTTTCGTGGACTCTTCTTCGCGGACTTGGAGGATACTCGTGCGTCTTGGCTTAGACGTTAAGTTGGGGTTTAACATTATCTCGAATGCAGGCAACTATGTAGAAGGGTAAAGACAGGAAATGTGCGCAGGACAAGCATCGAATATAAACTGAAATGTGTATTTCAATAGGCGCAAAATATAGCTTCGCCAACATCAGCAACTGCACGTGAACAGCCAGCTGCGTTTGCGAAGTGACACTGCTGCAGCCATCACCTCTTTTCTCAAATTCACATTTTTCAGAGAAATCAAATTTAATTTGGTGTCCAGAAATTATAAAGAATTAACTTGCCCAGGTGTCAGTGCTCGAAAAGGTCGAACAGCGCACACAGCACGTGAAACATCCCTAAACGCACTAAAGTGTTCCGCGTACACTTACGCGCTACTTGGCGACCACATCGTGGTAAGGAAAATAAGGAGTACTAAAAGGAACTCGAGGCTTGAGCTCCGCTTTTGCAGAATTCTCAAAATCAACTGGAGCCACCTTGAAAGCTGGAAAAATTTACGAAACCAATCTCAAATGGCCGCTGGCCCCTTTTGAGGTAACTCACTGCAGGAGGAAAGAACGGCATGAACAAACCAAGTGTCCATAATATCCACTCGCACCTTAAGAAAACCGCTTTTTCAGCAACAACAGAACAAGCAGGACAAATTCAACGCATTCGATATTGCGGTGGCATGCAAAGGCACATACGCGTATGTTTGAGAATGTGCTCACAAAAACCTTGCATAAACATGCCATCGGAAAATGCAAGAATGTCGCTGACTCGTGACGCTCATGAGTATCAGATTTTCGTGGTATCCCATACGGTTGCTTGAACAATCACAGTGTATCGTCGAAGACCAGTGTAACCAACTTTTCTTTCTTCCCAGTCTTTCATGACACTTGAAGATCTAGAACCGCACGAAAACGAAACACAAGAGGGCGTAGACAACGGTCCCATCAGCGATACGACCATCGGCGAGACCGCCACAGATGGCCGCGTGGAGCAAACGGCTGATGTCGAGGCTCTGGCGTCGCCTAATGGGCCGCTGTGTGCAGCTGAGGGGAGGGAAGAGGACAAAGCTTCGCGTGCAGAGGCCGACGACGCCCAACCATCTAAGGATCTCCCTGGTATGCACGCCTCTGCTACGGAATGGGTATGGTGTCAAAATAAGGGAGTAATTACTGATCGACATCCACCCAAGCGCAGCCAAATGGCTACAGAGGAAAGCTGTACAGGTTTCTCAGAAACTTCGTAGTTAAAAAAAAGCTCCTTCCTGATCATTCTCAGTTCAGTTCAGTCGTTCAGTCGTGTCCGACTATTCGTGACCCTATGGACCATATCACGCCACGCTTTCCGGTCTCTCACTATCTTCTTAACATCACTTAACTTCATCTGCAGCGCCTCGAGGATATGCCATCTAACTATCACGTTCGCTGCCTACCCCTTCTCCGGTGACCCTCAACCTTTCCCAACATCAAATCTTTCTCCAGCGACTCCTCTCTTCTCATCAAGTGACCAAAGTAGCTGAGCTTTAACTTTAGAATTTGACCCTCCAATGAGCAGTCAGGGTTTATGGTCGACAATATCGACTGATTTGATCTTCTGGCTTTCCAAGGAACTCTCAAGAGTCTCCGCCAGCACCACAATTCAAACGCGTCAGTTCTTCGGCGGTCAGCCTTCTTCACAGTCCAACTCTCGCATCCATACATCACAACTGGGAAGACCATAACACGAGTTGTACGGATCTTGGTTGGCAGATTAATGTCTCTGCTCTTTACTAGGCGGTCAAGGCTAGCCATGGCTCTCTTTCCCAGAAGCAGGCGTTTCCTAATTTCATGGCTGCAGTCTACTTCCAGGGTAATCTCGGAGCCCAAGAAGAGAAAATCTGTCACAGCTTCCACTTTTTGTCCCTTGATGCTCCAGGGCTTGATAGGGCAAGAAGCCATGATATTTGTCTTTTTAATGTTCGATTTAAGTCCAAACTTCTTGTACGCGCATCAGAAGTCTCTTGAGTTCCACTTCACTTTTTGCCATTAAAGGGGTACCATCCGCATTTCTAAGGTTGCTGATACGTTTTCCAGCAATCTTCACTCCAGCTGAAGACGCGTCTGATCTGCTAGCCGTCCTGGTTAGCCCAGTCGGTAGAGTGACTACCCCTGAACGGCGGTGGTGCCGGGTTCGATCCTTGGATCAGGACGAAGTTTTCTTTAACTACGAAGTTTCTGAGAAAGCTGTATAGCTTTCCTTTTCAGCCGTATGGCTGCGCTTGGGTGGATGTCAATGAGTAATCACTTCCTTTTTACAAATCTACTCTCCCTTTGGGGATTCCCGTAAATATTCGACCGGTATCAAAATCTGCAGGTAAAGGGTACAATACGACCATTTCACATTATCATTCAACGCTAACTGATCCTGGCTGTGTGCTGGAGCATTTTTATTTCCTTTTATATTTTGAGCCATTAAAAGTTTTAGCCATTAACTAGGACACAATACAAACATGACCAAACCTTATCATGAAAAAGGAAGAAAAAAGGAGAATGAACGAGTTACTTGAAAAAAAAAAAAACTAAATCAAATCACGAATCGAAAATGCAGACAGTGACTGGCGAAAAAGATCGAAATTTGTTATTGATACGTCTGCGGGAAGGTGGTTACAATCAATTGATGTACGTTTGTTTGGCAATGACTAACGTGCACTTTGTGCTGGTGATCAACTCTTGAAGAATGATACGTTGGCGCTGTTAGTAAGTGGGTGTGGAAGTAGTCATAATGAAAAACCTTGTCGTCGTTTGTGGTTTGTGGGGTTTAACGTCCCAAAGCGACTCAGGCTATGAGAGACGCGGTAGTGGAGGCAATTTCGACCGCCTGGGATTCTTTAACGTGCACTGACATCGTACAGTACACGGGCGCCTTGCTTTTCGCCTCCATCGATAAGCGGCCGCCGCGGTTGGGATTCGATCCCGCGTCCTTGGGAACAGTAGTCGAGCGCCGTAACCACTGCGCCAACCCGGCGGGAAAACTTGTGGGACAGAGGCGAAACAATTTCCGTCGTAGTGATAGGGCAGGGACAGGCTTTCCTTCATGTTAGTAACGCTGGCGGTGCGGTTATAATTTGAAAGAATGAAGCGAGCAGAGTTATTCTGAGACATTTCCAGAGCGTTATTTAAGTCTGCATTGTTAGAATCCCAAGTTGCGCTGAATACTCTAGTTGAGCGGACAAGAGATTTATATAGTATCAATTTTAGTGGAATCGGAGCTTTACTGAAATTTTGTCGCAAGTAGCGTAAACTGCGGTTAGCACTAGCAATTATGTGGTGAATATGAAGTTTTCAATTTAAAGTGGATGATATTAGTACGCCTAAATATCGATATGATGAAACATTCAAGTTTGAGCCTAACAACCATAACTATTTAGGAGCTCTCTTTTTCGCCAAAAGTATTTTCAAGGAAATTTCACAGTAATGCCCATGCGTAAATATTGTTTATTGAGAGCTTTCAAATGTTGTTGCGTTTGAGATTGCCAAAAACAAATGTTCCCTGGAGTGGCTATATAATTCTGTCTAGGACGTATGTTGGGTTATTCAGTGCCAACTGAACCAAACTGTGCGCTACACCAGCATGACGCCAATTGTTACCATGATGAACATTATCCAAACTTGCTTTTCTCGAAAAAAATATTGCTCGACCTAAATTGCGTTTTCATACTAAATTGAGTTTTCATATGCCAGAAATAAAAACAATTATTTCTTATTTATTATAAAAACTAGGAGAAGGCTAAAATGATGAAATTTCAAAATATCTTCTCAAATCTTGTGTTGCCATAGCAATCAGTTCAGCTACTTCTCTAAATTTTCAAGAAGGCGAAGCAGCCTATAAAATATTCCAGAGATCATACAAGGTAAGGTGCGTCCACAAAAGAAATTCCAAATTTAAGAAAATTAGCTTTTTGACGCATATTCCACAGTCAGTTGCGTAATGAAATGGTCTCATAAAATATGAAATATACTAATTTGCACAGTACCATTCAATGCCACTTATTTCTGAAAGTTTAATCAGGATGGTTTTGTTTTAAGCGAGAAAATAATTATGAAAGTTGAGTCGTTGCTTGCAAGCACGGCGTTGATCCGTGCATGCTCTTCACTGCAGCACACTTCCCACCGCCTGCAAATATATACGGGCACAGTTCTCCGCTACTTGAATACATTGCTGCGCTACGTCTGGGCGCTGCGACCACACTAGGTATCTGCTAGGTGGCACGTGGATACAAAAATAAAGTAAAAAGAAATTGGCAGCTTGGCAGGACGATCAAGACACCCCACAAGGTAGCTTGAGATGCGGATCAAGACTGCTACAGGGACGATCATCAGCCCGCAGCTTCGAGGAGGCCTATTCAAATGCAGGGGCCACTTTCCGCCCGAGTTAGAGGAGAGACTAGTTTTTCTCAACAAAAACAGTACGGAACAGTATACATGACATCATCGAGTGTGCAGTGCCTTCCAATTCGACGATTTCACGCGATCTTGTGAGGTCATACCACCCGACGACAATTCAGTGCCCGGCCATGTCGCCTGCCAACTACCACCTGCAACAACCATGCCCGTAATTTGTCGCCCAGGAAGCCCACGCCGGAAAATAAAACTGGGGCCTTCTGACGTCGACCACAAGCGTTGGGTGATCATGACACTAGCAAGGCGACAGCATATTATAATATCGGGTTGACAGAAGCTCCGTTGAACCTTCCACACAGCGGAATTCACTGCGTCAATAGCAGATAGCAAATCAAGGAACTATGTTGATAGGGTGCACGACGCTTCCTCACGGTCGTAGTGTGTGACTGCGTTGGGTATTGCATGGAACTGGGCTTCACTCCGTCTGCCGTAGATAAATGTTTGCATGGGCATGTTATGCATACTGCGTCATTTTATGCGTTTACTTATAAGGCGTTCAAAATGACCAGCAAGCACCTCATGTCGCAGACTCCACCTGCCCGCTGCCGGCGCCCGCCATTGCTGAGCCGGTCGCAACCACATCCGCGGCTGCGCTCCCGGTGGCCGGTCCAAGCCACGCCGATTGCGCGCAGCCTCCCTCCTCTGGCCGGAAGGCGTTGGGCTTCGAGGAGTCCACCGAAGGGCGCCGCTACCGCAGCGCCCTGCGTCGGAAATCCTCTGCCAGCTCTGCAAAGGTGCCCGAGCTTCTCATGGCCTACGCACGCGTCAGGGTATACACCTGAACTCCCTCGACAACTTAATGGGCTGCAAACTCAGTGCGCGCAGCAATATGGGTCAGGTGGCACACGTGGTGGGAAAGGTCGGCAGCCCAACAGACATGTACGAAGCAAGAAATAAAAATCACAAGCGCCAACAACTTCCAACTGAAGCGGTTTCCATTTAAGGCAGCAGTGTCAACTCATTGGCGCCATTTGATCACGGATAAAGAAGGGGTAGGCAGCGAACGCGATGGTTAGATGGCATTCTCGAGGCATTGCAGATGAAGCTATGTGATGTTAAGAAGATAGTGAGAGACCGGAAAGCGTGGCGTGACATGGTCCATAGGGTCACGAAGAGTCGGACACGACTGAACGCCTGAACTGAACTGAACTGAATTTCGTCATACCGGCCTTGGAGTCTTCTGTGGATTATACTGTGATTCCAATTGGGGCCGTAGCGTTGGTAACCTGCAAGAAGGCGCTATTTAGGATCGCGTTGCACAAAACTGGCAAGCGGACGGCGCTAAAATTCAAAGTGAATGCATACTATACGTTCAATCACCTTGATTCGACCACCTTATTTCAGGTAGCCTGAATGTGTCGATAAATCGCAAACTCTTCTGAGAATCCTGAGAATTGTAGTGCTTTCTATTCAGTTCAGCGTCTAACGCTATTTCTTAACCATGCTAAAGTGGCGGGGGGGGGGGGGGGGGGGGGAGAAGGGGTACAAGTTTGGTTGGTGGCAGAAGAAAAAGAGAAGGCAGTGCACAAAAAAAATGGCCGACGTAAGGCAAACTTTGCACAGATTTTAGGCGTGTTACTTTGTCGATATGCTGAGGTAAAGAATTTGCGAGATATTTTTTATACAACAGGTTTTCAAGAAAGTGGGCCACTTCCTTGAAAAACGTCCTTCCTTGAAATTTGTTGTATTTATTTTTATTTCAGATACTGTCAATCCTTACTGGGATTATTACAGGATAAAAAAAAAAGAACGTAGACTATAATAATGGCAGTACAAAGGTTAGAAAAGCAGTATGTAATAAACAATGTCATAAACAGCACATATGCTAGATAGTAATGCAGTTATACATGGTAAATAATGTAGTAATACGATAGCTTTCTTGTACACCGATGTAAGTGGTTTGTTATATTTGGTTCGACATGGTTTATGAACTGTGTAGTAGTTCTTTGAGGGTTACAACTTTCGGCAATGATATGCTATCAGTGATGCGGGGAGCCAAACCATTCCATTCCGCAATTGTACGTGGAAAAAATGAATATCTTCCTATGCCTTCTGCACCGCAGCTGCACCAGTGTTGCGAACGTCAATAAACACGAGAATAATGTTAACTGGCTTGTTTGCGTTATTTTAAGCTGGCCAACTAATTTCCGACCATTGTCATTTTCATAATTAGTTAGGCGTCAAGTAGCAGTTAGAGAATTGGCCAAGAGTAATAGCAGTACCGTTGTTTAAAATTCGAAAAATTAGATTACCCTTGGCACTGTACCTGAACAAACTTTGGCGATCTCACAATCATGATCTTTTATCTCGCGCCAAAAGACACGAGCTTTACAAAGCCGGTGTTCCAGATAGCGCTTTGAGTGCCGTCAGCGATGACGCAAATACAATCTCTCCTCTGTACGCGTGAGCTGGAGCGTCATCACTGGGTACGTTCGATTTTCATTCCCTGACTACTTGTTGAATGCTGAGAGGAGCAATCCGCCGTTCAATATTTATCCGGCAGCCCAGAAGCTCCGCTCCAGGGCGGCGCGCATTCTGAGTACTTTTCGTGTTGCTGGAAACAATATCGCGCGTTAAACAATGGCACAAGCTCCATAACTAGTCTCTAAGCAGCTGTAAGACGTTTGAATCTTGCATCTTTGTTTTCTTGTCTTTAATTTCACTACACACGGAAGCGTCCTGGGCCCCGAGCACGGATTGTTTGCTCGGGCTATCCAGAGGTTGCAGGCCTTAAATCGTCGCAAGCGAACCTCTGTGGGGTGGAGCAGCTAAAGCTTGTTGCAAAATACTTTTGCAAACACTTTTGTCTGCTTTCTGGTGCATTCAGGGACCTTGAAAGGATTTCGCGAGCAGAAAGCCTTAACAAACTCAATTCTCTAAAACACTTCGCATGCAGGCATGTCACGCTCCGTTCGCAAAAAGCACCGATTGGTTTGCGCATCTGTAGTCTATATTAAGTATAGTAAATCACTCACCCCAAAAGATAAACGTGCGCGCGGCGTCAGGGCGAAACGACTGCGTCGTGGTGACTGTTGGCATCGTCTGCTAAGAGCAAACGATGGAGAGAGTTTGCAAACCCTCACGCTGCTTCCTGCCAGAGCGGAGCTGAGACGCAATGATAATTTAACAAGGCCGGTGCACGACCTTATTTCACAGCAGCGGACGTCACGACTACCGAATGGGAGATAAAAGTTCTGCAAATGAAACTTCGAGTAAGGGAAGCCCTTAAGTGGCGAGGAACACCTCATGACTCCGACTCAGATCCACGCTCGCTGCTATATTTTGGGGACCTTTACATCTCATTTGCCGTCGTGATGTAGGCTGCTGGGGGCCTTGTCAAGATCACGGTGATGACGGCTGGAGCATCGCAGCGCAGGCGGGACAGAGGAGGCGCTGTGGCACTTGCACCATTGATAAATGGAGCTAGGGGCGCTTAGGTTTTTTTTTCTGATTGATGCCTTCGTTCCTTTCCGACTGGCCTACGGCACGATCTGCCTCAATGTCACATCTTCAGAATTCAACCAAATAGATACTCTCATCCAGAAAGGCTAGAAATTTTCACCCGACCTGCCGAATTCCAATTCCACAGAGATGCTCCTGGAGCTGGGGAGCTGGGGCCCTATAACTCCCTGTCGGAGGTGTGGGAAGTATAACGGACAGCCCAACTCACCCACGTCACCCTCCTGCCTGCGGGAAGAGCGCGTTCGACAGCACAAAAGACCTCAGATGATCGTCTTATACGAAACTTTCTGTTCGCGACTGCGGTCTAGAGTGCCTCAGTAGAGCTTATTGTGGTCATAGTGGAGCCCTTTTATTTATCGTATTTATGTCTACTCGGAACTCGCCTGGCTTCTCCTTGTACGCCTGTATACGTTTGAGCGGAAAGTGTTGATTTGCTGCCATATTTGTGCCGTTTCGTGGTGCTCCATTGTTGCGGCAACTGATTTAATTCTTTCTTTGTAAAGCTAAGTGACATTCTTAAAGGGACACTGCAGCGGGTTTCAAATGTACCAATACTATAGGCTTTTGAAGTAGGTTATTCGTTGATCATGCCTGTGAAGTTATTTTTTCGATTATGCATAAAACACCTGCGCAATCGTCGACTGAAAGCGCGCAATTCAAATTTTCCGCGCCCCGCACGACTGCTACAGAGGAGGAAAGCGGAGGGAGAAACCTCGCTCCTCCGTCCGTCGTGACGTCACCGTTAGGAACCGGAGGCATTCAGAGCCAACGGAGAGGGTTATAGGGAACCAAAGCTGGAGCACGGCCGGTCTCGAGGGAGAGAGCGCGCGCTCTTTCTTACGATCTTCTCAATCGCAGCGTGAACAATGGGAACTTTTCTCCTTGAGTCACGCTCTCCGCCGCCGCAAGGGGCGCGACCTGCTCACTGTTCGCTCCGCATCTCCTTCAGTGGCGGCGGGTGGCTTTTGCCTGGTTTCGCGCTGTCGCCCGCGGGTTTCGTGGCGAGTGCAGCCCCTAAATGAACGATTACAGAAGGTAGATGCTGCAGCGGCATCCTGTCAGCGTGCTACACACGTGAATGGAGTCTTTATATTAAAAAACACTGTCGCTCAGCAAACGCTCGACAAGCATATGACATGTATTGCGGCATGGTATCTACATTTGTTCATTTTAATCTGAATTTTTTCCCAAGCCTGTACAAGAAGATGAATAAAAAAAGTGAATGAGCAGTGATCACATCGAAGCTTCTTAATTCAAGGCAAACATAACAGCAACAATGGCAAAACCGTCTTTCAGCGCTAGATGAGAAACCATCGAGGTAACACCAAAGATGAAAATAATTTTATAAAATGTAATGTAAGTTGCACAATGCTTACATGACATAAAGTGTTAGTATAACGTCAGAGTAAACACTTTTAAGCTTTGTTTTCAATTTTGCTATAATTTATAGACCAGCAAATGTTTTATGTTGTATTATAAACATTATTTTAAATTTGCAAATAAACGTTGGTTTAATTAAATGTTTACATGATATCATGATTATTTCATGAAAAAACAGGAAATCTATTTCAAGCACTAATTCCTAGCAATATTTTCTTTCTTTTTCTAGTATGTTTTTGAAGTAATAGTTCCTTGTAACTATCTGTGCAGTAATGCCTACCTTAGAGAGCAATCGCTGCCCCATTATTTTGGTAGATTGCTTTGCTTATTACACATTCGCCACTGTTACTCAAGGGGCACTCCTCAATAATGGATATAAAAGCTTTTCTCTGTGCGATTTATTCAGAGGTGACTATAGGAGTTGTATGTCGCGCTGTATTGCGCGCCTAGGCACCTAGTGTCGACACCGACGAGATCATTTCAGCTCTGCCGCAATCAGTAACCGAGGAACTGAAAGAAGTGATGGTATCTCCTGTCATCCCATTACCCACTGTCACGTATTCTGGTTTAGCTTACGTCGTTGGATACATTAATTGTGAAGTTAATCAATGACTTCGGGTGTGACGCTTGTGCTATCCTTCTTGAAACCAGCGAAAGAAGCAGCCCCATGTACACTATTCTGCGAGGACAAGATTCTAGCGGACTGCATTATCCAAAACCAGAGTTTGTAGCCCTTTTGGACAAGGTTGTGTCTTTTTTTTGTTAAAGCTGTCGTGCACCTTCCACACACAAATGTCCTTGAAGTCCTTCAAATCTTAATCCAGCCAGCACTTGAGAACTCACATTTGCTGAGTTGCCTGGAAGGCATTGACAATAACCATGCTATAAGGTCCGCTTCTTTAATATGTGAGAAATTTCTCAGAATCCTCCTTGTCAATTATGCTAAGAAGGTGACAGACAGGAACGAAAGGCCAGCTCCTTATGTGCACAAACCGTCCAGAAAGATTTTGAGACTTTAATTTTCTAGCCGCATGTACCGTTTTGATGAATGAGTGCAATGTGTTAACTTTGAAGGACATTTTTTTATTGCTTGCTGCTCTTTTCAATTATGCATATCTGTTTTTATGCCCATTTCCTTGGTTAAATGTTTTTATTTTTTTATCACTGTATTAATCTGACTACGACTGTCTACGTGTGCGTCAGTCGCGAGACTACGTATACATCTGCTGTCTTTCAACCTACTGATTTGTTTTAAACGAAGCTAGAACAGCCCACTTCACTAGACAACTGAAATATTAACTGTATGCGTAAATTTTTGTTCCTTACTCTGAATCTGAGACGTGCTATGAATTTTCGTCAGTGCCTCTTTTGTTCTAAACGAAAACGGCAGCGGTTGACAGAATATCCACTGAAGAGTTTGCCATGCACTAGCGTCAGGTCGCGCTATACCTGCTTACAGCTTTCAAAGGCACACTGCATAAAATGGTACATATAGTTTTGTGAAAAATTTAGGGGCAAAAAGTGTTGATGTAAGTGCACCCGAAACTTCATTCGACCGTGCGCGACAGCACTGACGAAGGCGCGCGCGCTCTCGCACGCACGCGCATTATTGACTATTTTATTGCTCATACACGATAAATCAGACGCTGATTACGGCTTCTTCCTATAAGCCATAAGGGGTGAAATATCAGGACCTGCCGGTTGCAACCGATGCGGGCGGAGCGAAGAGCGAGCGCGCGTTTCCCTTGCGCGTGAACGGCTGTAGCGGAGGAGCAGCAGTGGGGCGGTGGCGACCCCACCGAGGCGCGGCGGGCGGTGGAAACAGACCCCATTGGAGAGGCCGTAAGAGAAGAGAGAAACGCGCTCTCACTCGAGACCGGCCGTGGCTGGAGTTTGCTCCGCGACGCCAGCGCTCGGTTTCCAGCGGAGCGGAGAGGAACTACAAAACCTACGCGCATCCGCGCCCGCGCAACGCGCGGCTGTCTGCGGAGTCTGCGCAGCCCGCTCGCTCGGGAGCGCGTGCTGCAGGCAGCCGCACGTGCACGCGGAGCGGGAGAAGGAGAGTGAGGACGAGGGGGGATGGTCGTGCGTCTGTGCGCGCAAAGCCGGCGCTCTTTGCCAGTGGTGTTTCTTATTTTTGCTTTTTTCTGTGCCCCGGCTGACATAGAGGCTGGCTGGAGGCACGCTTTTTATCGGTGCTTTCGAAAGTGAGAAATTATGATTAATTGATCGCCGCGGACATTGTTTTCAAAGAGCGCTTGTTGGCAGGCTCAGAAAAAAAAAACGAACGCGAATTCGGTACTCGAAGGCAGAGGCAAGCGACAGGTATTTACTTGAGGCGGCACCTCTTGATGTCTCTTCCATGTTGTTCAGAGAATGAAGGGTCCAGCCTTCTCGTTGAGAATTGATACGCGTGTACACAGCGACGAGTGTTCCGGGCGCTGGCTGGGGAGCTTCCTTTCCATTTGTGACTGCTCACTTGAAAAGGGCCTATTCAACTCTTTGGGGACAGACGTTTTAGGCGATGCTGCCGGCGCCGTGGTGCCTGCTTTCGGCGCGTTTAGGACGCGTTCCCTACTAAGGCAGAAAGCATGCCGCCTTACCATTTGGTTCCTGCTGCGGTCAGGGGGAGTTCGCTGCTGTGGCGCTGCCATCCGAAATCAATGACTTATCTACCTTTAACGATGAGAGGTTTCTTAACGACCTGGATCACTGACGAGAAGCCGAGGCATGCCATTTTTTCGGCAGTTTCCTCTCTCCGCGAGACGAAGAGCTGGGAAATGCCTGACGACATTTCATGCAGGCGGGGACATCTCTCCAAGTAAACCTTTGTCTTCTTAATTCCACAGCTACGCTGTGCAATCCCTAGTTCAGTTATCTCCTCTAGCGAATGCGCAGTTTTGAGCTTCCGAAGCAGGATCGCGTATGAGGATAGAACGATTAACGTATGTGTTTTCCCTTTATAAGCGCCGAATGATGGCATTAATGACATATATCTGTTTCTTGAGGCCGACTTGGTTCCGCGATGGCTGCTGCGACACCGCCAGTTACAAACAGAGGTGCGAGATACGAGCGGTACGAGATACCTAAAAAAAAAAACCGACAACCATCGTTTCAACACGAAAGAGAGAAAAACACTTTCACGAGTTTTGCGAAAAAGCGCGCCGTCACTTTTTCATTCCAGTTTTTTTTTTTCTTGCCCCCTTTGTTGGAGCGCGACGGCGGCCAGTATGCGGCCGGAGGAGAGAAACAACCGAGCGCGCGCGCGCAAACACGTGCTGGAAGGCAGCGCGGAGCAGACGACAGCATGCTTTTCTATGCGGCGGGGAGCAGACGACGCGGCCGCACTGCGCGGAGGTTTTGACGGGGTCTCCATGGAGGGCGCTGACGCACAGAGCGGCGCAGCGCCCCCTGGCTCAGGTTTTGTCCCCTATCGGCGTGCGCTGTTCCTCGTTTTGTGTCCGTTGCGGACGTACAAAGCACGTCAACTTAGTAGAGAGTTTTAGTTTCCCGTACGTGGGAGCTTCACGTACGTGAAGCGCCTACGTGTGACCAGTGCGCATGCGCAGAACGTGAAGAGTCCGCGGGAGTTTCACGGACGTACGTGAGATTCGGATTTTCACGTTGGCGTCTTCACGTTGCTGGCGCACGTAGAGTTGACAACATGGCGACGCCCCGCCCGCCCGCTTCACAGCAATAACAGCGTCGCCGCTAATTCCTCGGCGCGATATCCTGTTGTAAACTGTTGTATTCGCTTTCAGCTTACCCAATCTTACCCTCGCGTAAAGTTTCAAGTGACAAATAGCCTTTTTTTTAGATAGAAGGACGATTTTTCAGCGGTTAAGCCTGACGCAGAAGTGTTTGTCGTCGTCATAGCAACGATCTCGCGAGATCACACCAGACCAGAGTTGAGCGAGAAGTGGCTAGAGTGCCAGATGCAAGCCGGCCGCCAACCAGAGCCAACCCATTGAAGGGGAAGGTTGTGAAGTTGTAAGCATATGTTTTGTTGGTTCTGTTGCCCAGCGAATTCGCTTTTCCAAAAGCGACGATCTGGATATGCTTCGCGACGTGAAAGAATGCAATCCATTCGAAGACTGCATGCGACACGCAGTGCGGTGGACGCTTATAGGTATGCGTCATGCTAATTGTTCAAGAATTAGATTTCAAGAATTAGATCTAGAAGACAGAGAGCCCGAAGAGATATGGACCGATGTTTGTGATATAATACAGGAAGTTGCTACTAAGGTAGTTCCAAAGCAAAATAAATGCAAGAAAGCAAACTGGTTATCAGAAGAGGCTTTGCAAATAGCTGAGGAAAGGAGGATGGCAAAAGTTATAGGGGAAAGAAAAAGATACAAGGTTCTCAATGCGGATTTTCAGAAAATAGCAAGGAGAGATAAGAATGCCTTCCTGAACATACAGTACAGAGCAGTTGAGGACAACAGCCAATTAAGGAACACACGAGCTCTGTATAAAACAATCAAAGATATCAAAGGAAGCTTCTGTGCTAAGCTGGGCGTGATAAAGGACAAACGAGGCAAGGACCTCACTGAAGCCTCAGAGATAAAGAAGAGGTGGCAGGAATACACAGAAGAACTGTACAAGAAGGACCCGAAAGTGCAAACCCAACATAAGACGGTTGTGATTACTGATCTCGAGCCGGGCATCCTGAAGAGTGAAGTTGAATGGGCCTTAGCCAGCCTTGCTAAGAACAAAGCCAGCGGAAGTGATGGCATTCCAGCTGAGTTGCTTCAAAACCTCAACCATGACGCTGTTAACATTCTGCATACATTATGTCAGAAGATTTGGACAACCCTGCATTGGCCACAGGATTGGAGGAGGTCAGTTTACATCCTCATTCCAAAGAAAGGCAGTGCCAAAGATTGTTCCAACTACCGCACGATCGCGCTTATTTCGCATGCTAGCAAGGTGATGTTGAAAATCCTCCAAGGTAGGCTGCAGCAGTATGTGGATCGGGAGCTTCCGGACGTGCAAGCTGGGTTTCGCAAGGGCAGAGGAACTAGAGACCAAATTGCTAACCTTCGCTGGATCATGGAAAAAGCAAGAGGGTTCCAGAAACCCATCTACTTCTGCTTTATTGATTATGCGAAAGCGTTTGACTGCGTAGATCACAGCAGATTGTGGCAAGCTCTCCAAAAGATGGGAGTTCCAATTCACCTCATCTGTCTCCTCAGGAACCTGTATGAAGGACAAGAGGCCACAGTCAGAACTGGGCATGGTCTTACTGATTGGTTTCCGATCGAGAAAGGAGTGAAGCAAGGCTGCATACTGTCGCCCTGCCTATTTAACCTATATGCAGAGTGCATCATGAGGAAGGCCGGTCTGGACGAGTCTTCAGCTGGAGTGAAGATTGCTGGAAAACGTATCAACAACCTTAGATATGCGGATGATACCACTTTAATGACAGAAAGTGAAGTGGAACTCAAGAGACTTCTGATGCGTGTACAAGAAGCGAGTGAGAAGTTTGGGCTTAAACTGAACATTACAAAGACAAAGATCATGGCGTCTTGCCCTATCAAGTCCTGGAGCATCAATGGACAAGAAGTGGAAGCTGTGACAGATTTTCTCTTCTTGGGCTGCAAGATTACCTCGGAAGGAGACTGCAGCCATGATATTAGGAGACGCCTGCTTCTGGGAAAGAGAGCAATGGTTAGCCTTGACCGCCTAGTAAAGAGCAGAGACATTAGTCTGCCAACCAAGATCCGTATAACTCGTGCTATGGTCTTTCCAGTTGTGATGTATGGATGCGAGAGTTGGACTGTGAAAAAGGCTGACCGCCGAAGAATTGACGCGTTTGAATTGTGGTGCTGGCGAAGACTCTTGAGAGTTCCTTGGACTGCCAGAAGATCAAATCAGTCGATATTGTCGACCATAAACCCTGACTGCTCATTGGAGGGTCAAATTCTAAAGTTAAAGCTCAGCTACTTTGGTCATCTGATGAGAAGAGAGGAGTCGCTGAAGAAAGATTTGATGTTGGGAAAGGTTGAGGGTCGCCGGAGAAGGGGTAGGCAGCGAACGCGATGGTTAGATGGCATCCTCGAGGCACTGCAGATGAAGTTATGTGATGTTAAGAAGATAGTGAGAGACCGCAAAGCGTGGCGTGACATGGTCCATAGGGTCACGAAGAGTTGGACACGACTGAACGACTGAACTGAACTGAATTGTTCACTGTAGAGCAACGACGTTGAGAACAGCAATTTCCAATTCGACCGACTCTTGGCTACGGCCGCAGCATGGCTCGGCTCAAGGTAGCTCGACTAAACAAAATTAGTTTTGTTCGTCTGTACTAGATGGCGCGGCATAACACGTACGCAGAGTTTTTCGAGGCTTGTATGAAAGGTCCATGCATTTTGCTTCACGTACACCACGTACGTGAAACTAAAGGTAGTCCTGGCGAAATGCGCGCAGCGCACGTAGACTTCTCACGTTTGCGTGCGTAACTCTGTACGCACGTGAAACTAAAACTGTCTAATGTTGTGCACCTGATACAACACAGCTCTGCATGTGTTCGGATGCACGAACAGCTGTGGACGCGACGATGTAATCTTCCATTGCATTAAAAGCTCGCGGCGGAATGCGGCGTTGCTGGGAAGAGAGATGAATTCAAGCCGACCAAAGCAAACATTCTACTCGAAGCATTTTCGTAACTGTGGCTACATGCAGTTTGTTCCTTATGCGATTTCTATAGGGCTTTAACAAAAACGCATGGCTGAACCATGAAGCGGCTCCTTCTTTTTCCTTGCACAAAACAATCGGGACAGTCATATGCGATCCGTTCGGACTGCGATTTCATGATGGGATGGTCAGACAGAATCGCCGCATGGTTGTCCTTTTTTTTTTCTTTTTGAGCAAAAACTTCACGAAACGTCTTCTGTGCTAAACACGGACAACTCATCAGTAGCACGCGCTGATGCTTTTTGTGAACTAGTAGATGATCAAGAAGAGCTCACTGCTGTGTCGACGCTAGGTTGTAAAGACTGCGAGATCTTTTCCAGCACGGCACGTGCCTGATATGTTCTTGGAACCCTTACGGGAGCATTATTAGAAGATAAGGAGTGTACCGCTCAGCTAGGTATAGGCGCATTCAGGTAAGGAGCGCAAGAGCGAGGTTTCCTTCGGTGCGTCCAAGCAATCAACCATCGAAGTTGTTCATACATGGCCTTGCGATTTTGCACCCGTTGCTGCCACGTCATTTTACATAGTCCTGTCTTGTTTGGGAATGCACATTAAAGGAGTATAGACACCATTTTTTGAAGCGTCGGAAGGAATACGATTGCTTTCCTGGTTATACAGAGATGCTCCCCAAGCAATCCCAACCTCGCACGTTTCCGCGAAGATATTTTAATTTGATTTTAAAAACAAGCCAGGCAAGTACTCCGTTTTTCAAAACCCATTGGCATCGACATCTCTGTGACGAAAACGTGTACATAGGTAAACAACATGACGTCATCAAACTGTGACGTGGAGTCGGCAAAGCAAATAGCAGTGACGACACATGGCCGGACTCGAACAGCGCCGCCGCCGCTTCCGGCCATGCCCTGAGAAAGAACTCCGCTTCTACTCGCTTTACTCGATGGATTCTTCGTTGGTGCATGTTACAATTACCTCACCGGTGTACGTATGGAGACTGCCTGCTAAACTCAGGCCCCAACAGCATGCCTGCACAAGCGCAGGGCTTACGGCAACGGTGCCTGTCGATGGCGCGTCGGGAACATACTGCGCCGCTCCACGCCTACCCTAGACGTCGCTAGCCTTAGCTGGTTTCACATCGAAGCGCCAGCGAAAGGCGCTTCGGAACGAGCTAACGCTGTAAAAAACGTCGGAGTTTAGCGCCGCTTTACTGGCAAGCCCATCTCGTAAAATAATTTCTTGCTTTGCGCGACGCCTTCAGCAGCGGAGCTAGCTGACATCATGTGCGTCGCACCGGGCAGCAGCTGTCGGAAAAAAAAAGTTCGCTTGTATCACTGTAAATATTTCTACCAGGACCTCCGTATTGGCCGAATAATCCTCGTAATTTAATCGTGACTGATAGTCCTTTGTACAAATAGCTATGTAAGCGAATGAACAGCGATCTGCGATAGCTAGATTACCGATAGCGGATGCTCAGGCAGCTATGACTTGGGAGCCGATCGCGGCGGCCACGGCTTTACGCACCCAGATTGTCTTGACTGCGCCAGATGGCGCCACATGCTTGGACGGCGGCACGCAGGCCTGCCGCGTCGGGACCAATCAGCGCGTGAACAGACGTGAGCACGGGAGCCATCGGCAGAGCTTACGGGTCACGGTGGCTGATCGCATCATTACTAAAACATTCTTTTAGAACAGCTTGGCTCACAGCGTTGGCCAACCGGACTGATAAAGCAGCATTTTCACGGTTCCTTTGTTCAACATTCCTACCAGTTGACATTTCCTGCGCGTCAACCCACCAAGCTTTCGTGGTTGCTGCTGATTCCTGCTTCGTCGCATGAGTCGCAGGCGAGCGGGTCGGGATTTAAGTGCCCGGCAATGTTAGTAACATCCACGCTACTGGGCAAAACAACGTCGCAGTACTAATTACGCTACGCTGAAGCGCTGCTCGACGACGATATTATCGTGCACGTGCGACAGCAAGCAGACGAAAAACGCGACCCGAACGCGTCATCAGATTTTGTGTTTACGCTATCACCAACCTTGCCAGTAGGGAGCGCTCGTGTGGCGTTCTCGTATCTTTGACGTCATCGCGCGCTCGTGTCCTGAGAGATCGAAACCGAAACTGGCCCTGATAAATGCACTGATAACAAATTAATTGATCTGTGCTGGGGCTTTTTGGGTCGCAGTCCCTCTGTTTTGAACCACTGTGGATCGATTAAAGCAAAAATACCGGAACAGAAAATGTACGTGTTTATACTCCTTTAAGTTGGAAATGAAAACGACGAAGCTTTAGTAAGAAAACACATTTCGGAACACAGTTTTCTCATGAAGGTATGGGTGTGCAGGAGCTGCAGCATGACTTTCAACATACGTCAGCCGTCAATTCACTAAACGTGTATTGTGACAGTACGATAAAAAGGAAAGGCTTTCAATGTCTGCTAAATGTCGTATGACTAAAACAGCATTCTGCGCGCATTTGACTTGGTCTCCAGCACAATAGCCCCGTCAATGCCTCGTATGCGTTGCAGAGCTCCGCAACCACGCTTCGCTAAATTGTTCATTTGGCTGGTGGCAGCTGTGTACTGCTTCAGCCTTTCTATAAAATTCTTCGTTTACCCAAGGTACCACGACTGGCATTCAAAGCAGGATTTGGTACACCAAGTTTTGGGTTCATTTTTCGCAACAATGACCGTTCGGGCGGGGTGAGAGGCCTGAGACGGAGGTAGTCGGCTAGGGCATTGTCCGCTGCCCTTCCTTTTCAGGAATATGCGGGCCGAGGTTTCGCTGAGGGCCATGTAATTTCCCCTAATAATGACACACACTACTTTTCAAAATGCCTCACTGTAACCAAAGCAAGTTTTCATGCCAAATCTACGCTACTCACTACTGAAGTGCTGCATCGTTTGAGGGCGTATCTGGTACGGATACATGCGGTAAAAATCCCGATGGTGATTCGTGTGGAAATGACATGCCATAATCACATTCACAAAGCCGCAGAGAGCTGCGATCAACACAGCGCAGTGAATGAGCCGCATCGGCAGCTTCCCAGGTCCTCAGAATGTCGTCACGCGACGTCTTGGCCAATGACGGGCGGCGACGCGACCCGCGGTGAGCCCCGTCGAGCGGGCTGCGTATTTCTGCTGAAAAAAGACTATTTCTGATTTCTTCTGCCTAATTTTAATCTGGTATTCGCGTTTGCAGCATGAAAAACTATAGCTGTCTGCTGAAAGCTTAACTCTTGCAAAAAGTGCTGCAGTGTCCCTTTAAGATAAGAGTTTAGATGTCCTTTTCCTGTTTCCCGTTTTGTAGGAATACTTTGTTTCAAAATAATTTGGATTTATAATTCAGTGCTTCTTCTCGGTACAGTTTACATGATTTTGCGCCAAATTGGATCATTTATTGCACAGGGCCCTCATCAGAAAACCAGACCGGGGTGACGGTACATCTGGTCATAAGCGCTAGGACGTCCCTGGACACATATAGCCGAATCCTGGCGGTCGCAAAGCGTTCTGGGGTGCTATCCGGAGCGTCAATACCGTCCCCTACATCTGTGACTTCCTAATGCCACTCAGTTTAGATACATGCGACTGTGATTGCCTGCACCGGATTCAATTCGAAGTTTCATACACAAATTATTTTCTCCATAAGATGGGGACACCCAGCAGTCCCCTGTGCCCGGCATGTGTGCCAAGGTCATGAACACTTGATTTTCGGTTTGCCAAATGTTTAATTCCCACCGCAGGCCATTAAAAACTACTCTACAACTACGTCAGGACGAAGCCTTGTACCTTGAGCATTTCGTTAACGTGGCTCCGACTGCGCGTGGCACAAAAGGACACGAGATTGATACGCACCCTAATAAACTTCTTTCTGTTTGTGTGTCTATGGGTATTGTCTATGAATGACTTCTGTGTCACTTTTTTTTTCTTCATTTCTTTTTCACCCCATTAGGAGTAGCGTGCAGGTTAACTGTGCGGCGCAAGCATCTCTTTCATTCATCAAAATGCATTTATCTCCCTCTCTCTCTCTCTCTCTCACTTAATCAGTGCCTTTCTAACCTCCCATATACTCACTAGCATACAGTCGAAAGGTATCACATTATGTGAGAGACTCAACAAAATAGACATCTGCGTATCCTAGAGTTTGCGCGTATGCTCGGAATTCCAGGGTCCCTATAGGCAGTTTAATCTTTCTTTTTAGTGAAGTTCATGTACTTTAACTTCTACACGTCCGAATTGCTTTTCAGATATGCATAAACTTTGTAATTGCAATATATACGAAGTCGTTTAGCCATTTTTTAATATGCATCCCTCCACGTGTGACGTCAAAGATTTTCAGCCAATCAGGATTTTTTCCACGCACCGGTGGGTTATACACTGAACGGCAGCCTTAACGCTCTCGTGTTAAAATTTACCCTCGCCGAGTGCTCAAACGCCCACCGCAAGCATTCCTTACTTGCGATGCACCCCGCTTAGACCGCTGAAGATTTCGTCCATGACCGCGGCAGCCCTTTTCCGATGGAGGCAAAACGCAAGCTACCTGTGTACTGCGAAATTTCAGGGAAAGTTAACGAACCCCAAGTGGTTGAAAATAACTCGGAGCTCACCAATAGGTCTTTCTCGCAGTTGTTGTCTCTTTAGGGCGTCACGCTACATAGTCTATTTGCCATACGTTCTCGTAGTATACATGTAACCCGCCTCATGGCACGATGCAATTGTTTCTACAGAAAACTAATTGACGTCATGCGCGTGACAGATGTCTTGCGTAACTTTCTCTTTTCTTCAGCTGTCAGTAGACAAAAAAGACGTTTCGTTCCTTCGAGGACCCGTCCTTTCTTTAGCGTCATCTGAATCCTATTTTCACTCTCGGCCACTACTGGGCGCACTCATCGCGCTTTCTGTTTGTCTGGAACATGGCTGCGCTCATTTTGTTGCCAATATTTCTGGTTGAAAATAAAAACAGAAGCAAGATAGTGCACGACAGTGGTGTACCCATTTTTCAGTGCACGTTCCCTATAAATGCCACGCGATCGAACATAATGCGGTGCCTTTCATAAAAAAACATGCCCCATAGCCAATCAATCCGTTGGGACATAAAAATGACTCATTCAGGCATGGATGTAGACGTCGTGAAAAGAAGACCCGAGGGTGCTGTTTGCTTTTGATATGCCATCCATATACGAGATGTTTTTATTTTAGACGGTCCAACGTCTTAAGACAAAGCTAACTGGCTTTAGATTTATTTTAGCCATAAGGGTGTATTGAGGCTGCGGCGGACACCAGGTAAGAGACAAACTGCTTCAATTAGTTCGAAATTCACTAAATAGGTGAAGTAAATTCTTTATATTTCATTTTAGGTGTAGGTTGTACTTGCGGAACCGATGCTCATCATTCAAATAGTCATTGCCGCAAAAAAAAAAAAATGATTTTCCTTAAACATATTTCCGCGAGTTATAAGGCCCCCCTGACACACTAGCACAGCTCCTGTGACGGAGATCGCTCCACCCCGAGATTTCGCATCTCTTCTAACATCATCTGGAAGCCAGACTGGCGCACGGCGGTTCGTTGTCCATTTCGTTTCGACGCGGCCACCCTGATGGCCGCAGCGTCGGTACCCAGTGCGAGTCATTTCGCTTGCAATCCGGCCTCAAAGCAGCGCCCGTTGGTCGAGCGATCTACTTCGGATGCGCCGCCAGCTCTGTGTTAATATGTGAAACCGGCTATCAGGGTCACATTTGTAGGCCTTGTAACGCGTGCTGCAATATTTTTAGAGAATCGCTTTCACGGCTATATTTTTGGAGGATGAGCTCAAACTCTACATATACAACATACCTGCTAATATTAAATTTAAAAAGTTAATTAGCCCGTTTAGTTAATTAGCGAACAAATTTCTTGCGTCTTACCTGGTGTCCGCCGTAGCCTCTAGCATAGCCCCAAGGATAAAACTTTCCTAAAGTCAGTTACCTTTAAGACTTTGGACCTTCTAAATAAAAACACCCGGTATGATAAATCTCCGCGACAGGCTGCCCAGTCACATGCCGGTCCTCCTTGCAGGGCAGCAAACGCACATCCATTGTGGATGGCGGCAAGGTGGTGCTGCCCGGTGTGTCCTCGCCCACCCCAAAGCCCGTCTTGCTCCACTCCGTCAGCGGTGAGTGCAAGGACGGCCACGCTGGCTGCGCGATGCTAAAAACCAAGCTGCTAAGCCCTGGCATGCAAGAATAAGCCTCGTCTTCCGGGGTTGTCTCGCGCAATTGAAACTTGCACGAGATGCGTTCGTGAGTTTTACAGCGTACACTTCCCAACCTAGTAGTCCATTTCTTATCGAGACCCGTGATGTAAAAACGTAATCGACGCATAACATGGCAATTCGCTTTTCAGCACAATTTTGAGCCTGCGCCCAGATAAATGAGTATTAAAAATTTCGGAGAGCACTGCACAATCTACACCGGAGAAATGCGAAAGCCTGGGCGTTTCTGCTTCGCATGGTACATCGCGAGCCCCTCGTAGAGCTTTTGTTAGCAAGAACTGGGTGGAAATCTTTCCTTTCCTTGGCGCGCATTCGTTGCAGTGCTATATATAATTATAATTGGTTTGCAGGAGAGGAAAGGGGGAGCATCTGTCACACTGTCTCCTGCAATTGTGAGGTTGTACGGCACACCGTCGCTCCTGTCGCGTGGTAGTCCTTGGCGCGCGTTCAAGTACGGGATTGCAGACGGCAGAAACGCTAGACAAGGAATACATATTTCGAGGAAGCTCGTCAACACATCGCCACGCCGTGGTGGTGCAGTGGTTCGGGCGCTTGGCTACTACGCCCGAGGAAGCGGGATTGAATCCCGGCCGATGGAGGCGAGAAGCAAGGCACCCGTGTGCCGTGCGATGTCAATGCAGGTTAAAGAACCCCAGGTGGTCGAAATTTCAGGAGCCCTCCACTACGGCGTCTCTCATAGCCCGAGTCGCTTTGGAACGTTAAACTCCCCTAAACGAAAGCATCGTGAACAGATCTCGCACACAAATTATGCATCAGCTAAAATGTATGTGGCGTAAAAACACATTTATTCTAGCTGTCCTTATTAACCCATAGCCGTGCCTTTCTCTCTAAGGTATTTTAAAATTCAGTTTTTAATATGCTATTTCCCATATGCAACGACTTGATATATCGATTTAGGAGAATTTTATTTTTCCTCAGTGTTCCCTTCAGCTAAAACGTAATAAACAGCCAACTGCTTTCCAGTAGCTGGAAAAAAAATGAAATGCCATGGCAAACATTTTTTTTACCGAAGAACGTTCAACCTAATATAAGTTACTATGATGTGTTTCGGAAAATATAATAGTATTTGTATTCGCATGTAGGGTGTAACGTCTTGAAGCGTCACATAGGCTATGAGGAACGATCTAGAGGAAATTTTGGTATAAGTTTAGGCCATCTTGGTTCTTTAATTTCTGCTGACTTGAGCTCTGTTGAAATGTGACTTCCTCGATAAAAGATCCGATCCTGCGGCCTGGAGATCAGTAGCCGAACGCCAAATCCCCTGAGCGACCTAAGACAAGCAATGGGGCTGCTGAAAGGATTTTTTTTTTTTTTTTTTTTGCAATTGTATCTATGCTTGCAACACTTCTGGAGCGCTTCGCAAAGTTAGTGTGTAAGACATAGCATTTTTTTTCTCAGTTATTCACAGTCGTAGACATGTGCCCAATATTTCTTTTCGTCTACAGACCTCTTATCCGACCACATGCGCATGCAACAGTACTTTATAAATAAGGGCGGGAGTATAAACATCTGTCTACTACGAGAGCCCAATACACCTTAATGTTTTGCGAATTTGATAATTTCTTGTGTAGCATTCGTAGTCAGTAGGTATAGACTACGCCGAACACCTTCAAATTCGTTCCGGGGGTTGAACGCACGCTTTCGTTCCTTTATCTAAAGGCGCACAAGTGTACTTTACTGCCGTCGGCACACTAAAAATACTAAAAAAGTTGAAGGTAAAATTGAATTTACGGCACAAAATAACTGTTGGGCAGTTGTGTAACTAATTGAAGTCAGTAATATGTTCAGAATAAAATGGCTTCAATCTTGTACAAAAAAAAATATATTACTCTTAATCAATTAAATATACCAATACTCCAAGAAAATTCGAGCATCAGTATCCAGATGTCAACTTTTCTTACAACACAGAGACAGCATGTATGCCACAGGTAACTACAGAAAAGCAAGGCAAAAGCTAGTTTGCTATTTTTCGTCAGCAGAGGCTTACAGTACTCGACATTTGAAATTGAGCACCTCGTTAACGTCATAGTTATCGGGCCGAATTTAAACTTCGCGAATATTGCTTTGTTTTCAAGCACAAAAAAGCAACATCTACACGCTCGAAATGACAAGGCTGGGCGTTCTTTTTTTTTTTCCTTATAGCCGGCATAAGCGTACCTATTCGTTCACTTAACTTCCACAATCTGCAGGCCTTGATTCTCTGGCGAGCTGAGCTAATCTAAAGCATTTGAAGATTTTGACTTAGTACTTCATAACTCCTTTGAGTTAAATCACATATTATAAAGTTTAAATGGACTCTCTCCAGAATTTCCCTGCAACGACTCATTCTGTCCTCCGGCTACCCTCAAATGTGAACGCGAATAAAACGATTTCCATCCATGTAGTACCGCTCAGACGTCCGAAAAATGTCTTGATCTCACCGAGAATGCAGCCAATTACTTGCCTGATTGCTGAGTTTGTCTGCGTCTGCGTACATCTTCCAATCAACTCTGTTTCTTCTGTCTCCACGCAATAGCCAGAAATAAATTTATAGATAAGTAGTCACCTCACTCTGCCTATTCCGCAAATAACCCATTCTGTGATTCGCAGTACGTTAAACAGAAAAAAAAAAAGAAAATAACATCTTCCTTTCACTGCACCAAAAGCCTGATGATTATTTTCTGTCAGATATTTTTAATATGTTGCTTCGTGTGATTCTCTATCGTTCACACAATTCTTCTCAGAGCTATAATAAAACAGAAGTAACACCACTGTATTTGCCACTCTTGCTCGAGGGTAATCTCTATTAGCTAGAAAGTAGTTCATGGCTGGCGACTAAATTTTGCCTTTGAAATTCGCCAAATTAAATTAATACAGCTTTAAAGAACGGATTCACACACCGTGTGAAAATATATTCCTGCACCAAGATTTACACCATAACAGGAAGGAACGGACGCCATTTGGAATGATTATAATCGTTTCCACGAGCTGAAGTAAGGTGGGCCAACAGTCTCGCGTGGAACGTGATGATCTTTGCAGCTTTGAGTTTGTTTGCTACTTCAGAACGTATGCATAGCAATCTTAGCGTCACACGAAGAAGCGACGCATTCATAGTCCGCTCCTCACTGTTTCCAAGTCATTAAACGCATGTGTGGAAGCGCCAAGATGACCGAAAACGCATATATCATGGTGTACGCATATCAGTCGTCAAGATGAAATCATGCTCGGCTAGAGACCAGTACCTCTGCATTATTCGTTAATATCGCGAAACAGAGACATCCTTTCGCAGGCAGTTGTAGAAACGCCTTGCTGCTTCGAGGAAAATAGAAGCTGGCCTAGGTCACCTTCTATTAGCTTCTAGAACAACACATTCGAATCGCAAAGATGACAATCTCAGCCAGAAATACAGGTGTCGCCATAATCGGGCAATTCCGCGGTTAAAATACAAACGTCGTAGCAAGTTTTTGGTCACCGATCTCAGAGGCTGCGCGACTCTGACGTTAATCACGAAAGCCTTTTCGGTGTGGACGTCAAGAGTTTCCATGAACTGGAAGGAGGATTTTCCAGCGTAATTGTTTTAAGGCGAAAGCCTTTAAATGCTCATACTGTCGTGGACAAAGTGTGTCCCACTTTTGCGGCGGCTGTCGCGTGGCGATCTTTGGCGCGCGTTCAAGTGTGGGATTGCGTATGGCAGGAAAGCTAAACAAGATGAGACTTCTGGAGGAAAGGCGCATTATCTGTCGCACTTTCTCCGAAAAGTATGCGTTTGGATGGTACGCCATCGCTCTTGTCGCGTGACGTTCCTTGGCACGCGTTAAAGTGTGGGACTGCGTATGGCAGGAAAACTAAACAACATGAGACTTCTGCAGGAAAGGCGCATTATCTGTCGCACTTTCTCCGAAAAGTGTGCGTGTGGATGGTACGCCATCGCTCCTGTCGCGTGGCGTTCCTTGGCACGCGTTAAAGTGTGGGACTGCGTATGGCAGGAAAGCTAAACAAGATGAGACTTCTGGAGGAAAGGCGCATTATCTGTCGCACTTTCTCCGAAAAGTGTGCGTTTGGATGGTACGCCATCGCTCCTGTCGCGTGGCGTTCCTTGGCACGCGTTAAAGTGTAGGATTGCGTATGGCAGGAAAGCTAAACAAGATGAGACTTCTGGAGGAAAGGCGCATTATCTGTCGCACTTTCTCCGAAAAGTATGCGTTTGGATGGTACGCCATCGCTCCTGTCGCGTGGCGTTCCTTGGCACGCGTTAAAGTGTGGGACTGCGTATGGCAGGAAAACTAAACATGAGACTTCTGGAGGAAAGGCGCATTATCTGTCGCACTTTCTCCGAAAAGTGTGCGTTTGGATGGTACGCCATCGCTCCTGTCGCGTGGCGTTCCTTGGCACGCGTTAAAGTGTGGGACTGCGTATGGCAGGAAAGCTAAACAAGATGAGACTTCTGGAGGAAAGGCGCATTATCTGTCGCACTTTCTCCGAAAAGTGTGCGTTTGGATGGTACGCCATCGCTCCTGTCGCGTGGCGTTCCTTGGCACGCGTTAAAGTGTGGGACTGCGTATGGCAAGAAAGCTAAACAAGATGAGACTTCTGGAGGAAAGGCGCATTATCTGTCGCACTTTCTCCGAAAAGTGTGCGTTTGGATGGTACGCTATCGCTCCTGTCGCGTGGCGTTCCTTGGCACGCGTTAAAGTGTGGGACTGCGTATGGCAGGAAAGCTAAACAATATGAGACTTCTGGAGGAAAGGCGCATTATCTGTCGCACTTTCTCCTAAAAGTGTGCTTTTGGATGGTACGCCATCGCTCCTGTCGCGTGGCGTTCCTTGGCACGCGTTAAAGTGTGGGACTGCGTATGGCAGGAAAGCTAAACAAGATGAGACTTCTGGAGGAAAGGCGCATTACCTGTCGCACTTTCTCCGAAAAGTGTGCGTTTGGATGGTACGCCATCGCTCCTGTCGCGTGGCGTTCCTTGGCAGGCGTTAAAGTGTGGGATTGCGTATGGCAGGAAAGCTAAACAAGATGAGACTTCAGGCTTTCGCATTCCACTAATTTAGTCGCTAAAGTCCCTTGTAAATGTTTTCGTCAATAACTGCACATTTTTCTGCCACCCTCGTGGTCTTGGTGAGCGCTTGGCACTCTCCTAAGTAGATGTATTTCGATAAATTTGAATTCTCGACTTCCCATTCTAGTCTCGAGGCTTCGCGATGCTACGAGTAACGTGCAATTGTCTCGGTAGGAGACAAGATCTTCGATCATTCCGAAACGACTGCGCGTTACTACAGATGTAATCACATTTAATTTCAGTGCCAGCTTCTTGCTTTGCTTGTCTTTTTTTTTTTAATTCATGCTTTCCAGTCCATGCCCAGAGTTACTTAGTAAGACAACGACATCGAAAGATCAGAAATCACTTCTTTTCTCTATCAGTTTTCGCCCCCAGCTCTTCTCACGGCAATTTTCTGAATCCTTCACTAAACTCGCGGTGAACAGTAATGGAGATGTCGTGTTTCTCTGCCTGACGTCGTTTGTAAACAATTTTTAATTGCTTTCTTTCCAGATGACTATGGTGTCTGTGCACAAACTATACAATCTTTGCATATAGCCGGGTTCAGCAATGTCTCTGCAACGCATACGAGGTTTCGAATTAGTCCAATGCTTTCTCGTAAACTTTAAGAGCTATATATATAAGTTAGACTTTCATAATTTTTAAAACAATTACAGAGAGCGCTACATATTGTTTTCCTACATGGGATATGCGGCCAGGCGGGCGCGAACTGTGATGATAATTCTTATCGTAATATCCCTAACTGACGTTTCCTTATAATGCAGCCTTTATGAAAAGCGTTGAGAACACGGGGTTTTCTCCACGCAGTGTGGTTTGCTGTGTATTGCCAGCGTATATCGCTTGTAGATGAGAACATTTATTCTCACCCATTCCGAAATTGGGCCTCATACGTTTGGCAAATAGCCCCGCTGCGCAATTTGCAGGCAAACACTTCGGCTTACACTGTGTCGTGTTCTTGCAGCGTTTCTCCTCCTATGCAAATTCAGCTACTCTTGAATGAGAAATGCCTGCACGGCATTTGTTTGGGACGCGAAACTACTACGCAAAGCTTAAGCGTAAAACATTACATCAGGCCGCAACGCGTACCGGAACGTATTGATCGGAGCTGTTTTGCATATATGATTGTCCTTGATTGCCCAGGCTTATGCTTTAGCCATGTCACGACAGCGACCGAGAAAAACCTTCAGCCAAGTATTCTGTGGTGCATCCCCTTGCGCATTACGCTTTTGTATTCTCTTTATACAACGATCATCAAAATTATTGCAGGTCTCCACTCGGCCCCAAGACGTTTGAAGAGAGAGGCTACGGGCTGGAAATTTCAGTACGTTTCTGTCGTTCATTCTTTCATCTTTACAGAGTAATACATCATGCTACATTCTCACCCAAGTGGCACGTCCACACAATGCTGCTTGCTCCTTACCATTAAGGCGCAGTTTAGCTAAGTGATGCGCAATGTCGGACATTATTTCGTTTCAGTCAGTATCACTTCTCAGCACTACATTGGTGGTACGAAATTTAAACCAAAATGATAGTGTTTAGCGTCTGCTGGCATCGTTCTGCTGGAAAGCACAACGATAATGAAAACTGACCCACTGTGTGGCGATTAAATAATAACTAGCAGAAATCCGTATCGATCGCGTTATTTGCGCACGACAGTGAGACAAGGAGTCATTTGGAAGGGTTCTTTTTATGGGGTTTAACGTCCCAAAGCGATTCAGGCTATGTGAGACGCCGCAGTGCAGGGCTCCAGAAATTTCGGCCATCTGGGGTTCTTTAACGTCCACAGACATCGTACAGCATACGGGCGCCATTGCTTTTCGCCTCCATCGAAAAGAGGCTGCGGCATGCGATCCCGTATCCTCGGGCACCACAGTCAAGCGCCCTAGCCACTGTAACAGCGCGGCGGTCCTCATTTGAAAGTAATGTGAAGGCATTACCAGTTATCGCGAAGCTGATAAAAATGACAGCAAGCTTCCCCTGGCAAAGAAAGGCGTGCAAGTGAACGCACGAATTATGAAGGAAGATACTGTACCTTTCCCGCAGCAAATGACGAAAGGGCGTGGGGAGGGGGGGGGGGGGGGCAATCAATTATTTCTCAACAAAATCTGCAAACCTCTAGTATTTGATTTGAATCCGATATATGAACCGATGTTCCATAATTTCTGCCAAAGAACACTTTCAAATAAAATAACTGAGAAATAACATAATTAAGTTATGGCCGTCTTCTTTGCAAACTATTTCGAAGTGCATTAGGTTTTTGTGATTGCGAAACTACGGAAGTGCCCTTTCTGATTTCAGCCACGGAAACAGATTTATACGATTTATTCCATGTAGTGCATCCCCTTTGCCGGGTTCCCTGATGTCGCCGGCGTTGCATTTGTACGCAGGAAGCTGGTAACAATCCACCGGCAGCTGGCCAGTGCGGCTGTGATCACCACCACAATTACCTCGTCCATAACCGTGGGCGGAAACCGGGCGAACTTGTGCTTCCTGAAATATTTTCGTGGGTAAGCTGACTCCCCTGCGGGTACCTGAGGCCAGATGACAGCGTGGCTTATATTCCGAAGGAGAACGATTCCTCTGAACAAGTATGCGGGTTTTAGGTAAACTGATGGAAGCAATTGTGGGAGCTATAACTAAGACTGCAAGGTCAAATCAACTTCTATCTATTAATATGCAGTGGCAACAAGGTAACGGTTTTTTTTTTTTGAAAGTGTAGACGTATCTGCCACGCTTCTGCAAACAGCCAGATGCATTCACTCGAATAACTGGTATTTGAACAAATGCTGAAATCGCATAAGCGTTCACCGTAGTACTAGTCCAATGCGTCTGTAGCTGCTAAAATTACTCATGACGAGCGTTCTTACAGTTAAGTGCTTCCACAGTGGAGCTTTGATTATCGAATCCGGATACTCGCAGCAGCATTAGCCCCTCCAAGAGACTTTGTAATTACTAAGCATCGCAAATCTTACACTTCAAGTTTTCCTATTTGTTCAATATATCGAACAGCATGCCACCCTCCTACAAGCGGGCTTTTTTCTAAAGAAAATCTTCGGCCGCATTTGCCGCGATGAGACAAGTTGGCTGCGTCGCCATGGACCCCTTGCTGACAGCTCCAGTGCAGTGAAGCCATGTGATAAGGCGAACTTGGGCTGTGCTTGACGGGGGCCTTCGAACTCCTGAACTTATCTGCCACGCCACATCAATGTCTTGCTGTGAGATATACCAAAATAAAGCCAGCGGGTCCTTTTATATTCCCTTGCTTCGCTCTCTTCGCTGTCAAAATAATTATGTAAATTACAACAGGACTATAGGTAGCTTATAATAGGGGATGGTTAGGGTACAGTAACTGTACCCTAGCCATCTACTACAGTGGCTAGGGTACAGTAGCCACTGTAGCTAGGGCTAAAGAATCGCTTGCTGCGTATACAGACCGAAGTAGGCCCGCCAGGTGAGCATTTGCTGAGCCCGCACTGCAGCGGACATCACGCCGCTGCAAGAAGCGCATTTTTTAACGTTATGTATTCTCGCTACTGTGTTAAAGATCTGCTGATCGAGTGATTGTTTGTGTGTATTAAATTATATATGCATTTTTAATACACTTCGGGTTGAATATACCTGGATCCGAGTATATACCTAAAGCAAGGGGGCGCACAGCAGAAGAAAGGAACATTTTTAGTTCTTGTTACTCCCAATAAGTTCACCTTTATGGTGACACATCAATATGTGTAGCAAACTCACGGGAAAACCGTTCGCAGGTATCATTAGTCTTTCACGGACGACGACGTTGATTTGATTTGTCTAAATATCGAATGATTAGTACCATTTGAGTGCTACCGCCAACCAAGGCTCTCCTTAATCAAAATTACGTCTGGTGCACACAATTACAAGAGTGAAGAGATGAGTGGCACACGCATCACCGTGGGCAATTAGTTGGGAACTCCTCCTTGCGAGCAGAATAGCGGCAACGGTGGCAGTCGACTGTGTCGCATCGATTGTGCGACATCTGCGCAGAAGCTTAGTCCTCGGGTATTGCAGAAGGACACAGAGGCTGCAGCGAATTTACATTCCCTGCGTCTTCTCTCTATGGCCTGATGTCAAAAAATGTGGAAGCCGAAGTATCGCAAGTTCCCGATAGCAGCTGATACCCGATGCTGCACGTCTGAAGCCCGAGTGAATGAAGCAGAAATTGTCAATTTATATTGAAGAAAAGATGCGAACAGCTCAATGTATTTACGAAGAGGAGACGTATGAGTATTGACAAACTTAGGATTTTTAATCTCAAATAAGAGCCTGCATGGTAGGACAGGAAGTTCATGCCATGCAGCACGATGCCTTGTCAATTTCCTGTCCTCTCTTGAGAGTTGTTGTTCCTGATCCTCAGATCTGTACACCATCGTACCTTATTTCCTAACTTATCAGGGGAGCTGTGAGCTAACATCAGTTTGCGGTGTTGACTGCATCTGGCGAACTGACACAGGGTGATCAGTCTATAGGCGACAGCTAGCTCTTATTTCGGTGCACGTCAAGACCTGGTAGTGGTGTGCCTCAGCTGGGCTGAAACACCTATCGATAAAAGAGGATTAAAAATGGGTAATAATTATCCATTCCCGTAACGAGTACTTTGATAATTTCAGATCCAGAAGGATCCAGCAACCAAATTCAGTGCTGGAATTCCAGAAGTGTGTGAATGCCGTATTCCGACGTCGTCTACTGCCGGTGGCTATGCAGGAGGTTCAACGTGGAGGCCACCGGCGGCCTGCTGTGGACAGCGATGTTCCTGCCCATGCAGTTCTTCATATGCCTGTTAGCGTGGCTGCATATTCGAGCAGGCATCCTGCACATCTTGTAAGTGGGCTATGAACGGGCCGCCGAGGCTTATTCGTATAGCAGGTTCAAATTACGCGCGAAAAATTCTTCGCTGCCTACACATTTTTTTTTTTTTTTAGCATGCACGGTGCCACTGCTTCACAATACTGCGCTTAATAATGGACCTGGAGAAAAACAACGCGGTAAAAGTATTTGCCTCTCATCATCGGCCACAGTTTACGAGAAAATGGCTCTCAAAAAGCGCGTATTCCTTGACGCTTTTTGTTTGCATTTTCAGTGTGTATTTTTTCGTTGTTATTACTTGTTTTTCTCACGTTTCTTTCGTTGTAAAATGTACAGCATCGCGTCGATTCTTGTTGGATGGGGTAGTAGTGCTGCCAAACTGTCTTGTTCATTCGTTCATGCTTAGTACCAGCTGGATGAGACTTGTGACGTGAGGTGCATCCAATTTTTTTTTTTTTTCGTATGACCACCGTTACTCCTTACAGCTTCCACATTGTTCTAGATTGTTGCAGTTGCCTTCCTCATCGTAGCTCCCTGTATGGAAGATCCCTTGCCTGTTTTTAAATTCAGCGTTGCCGAAAAGGGTACTGTCAACACCACGTGACGGTACTGGCCTCAGAGTCCCTTTAAATATTGGGCGCCAGTCCACCGCTGGAGCAAACGGCACTAGCGTCGACCTAGAGGGAAAATGAGACCACGTGACTCTTCTTACTGCTCGATTAAATTAGTGCGTTTTAAAAGCTACATGTCAACGTTTTCTTTGAAGGGTTTGCTATCTTCGGGGCGTGGCAGCCCCGTGAGCGAGGAACCTCTAAACATGGTTGCTGGGTAGAGACCAGGGTTTATTGCAATTTTGCAAAAGAAAATAAGAGAAAGAAAACGAGACACGAGCGAACTTATTACCGATCGCATCCGGTCCCTTGCCCGCGCACGCGATCCATGGAATGGTCATCTTCGACGGAACCGTACGGCCCGAGTTCCAGCCAGCTCGCGCACTGCTGGCAGGAGGGACCTCTGCTCTGGGGATGGCCTTCCGCTGGACATATTAATCACTGCGGAGTTCCTTGAGACAAAAGGCTTTGAGAGCCCCTGGTCTAGGCAGTGGCATGAAGTTTTGTTCTCTTTGTTAATGTATGCTCAAAGTAGCCGGATACGGTTTTATCCTTTTCCTCCTGGCCCAAGAGGCTCTGAGATACGTCTCGAATGATTGCAGCCAATCGCGTCTGCTTCCGCGTTGTTACAGGTTATTCAAGTTGGGTGGTTTTATGTAGATGTTTCTGAGCAAGCAAGCTGCCATTTGCAGTGCGACTACCGATGAGCACGCATATGCTGCTATCGCCGCCGTCGACTTGCTTTACTTTTTTGCGGGCTCAAGTCACCCAATAAAAAGTTCATTTTAATGCAGTCTTGTCAACTCGTCGGTTTCCTTTTGTTTTGTCACCACCACGTGACAAGACGTGTTTCTTCGCTTCGTTTCTTTTTTTCGGTGGTTGCCGGAGAATGGGGTTCGGAGGTTCTGGTAAAGGAGGCTGTGCAACTCTCGGCGCTGTACTTCGTCTGTCTCGTTTTACCTTCATATATGAAGGCATCATATACCCATCTGAATTTCAGATACCCCTTTCTCCCCTCCCCCCATCCCCTTCTCATTTGACCTATTCGAATATCCTAGCTTTCAGCTTACTTTTTATATGCTTTGTCTTTTTTTTTATTGCGCCACCGTCCTATCTGTTACTGAAGGCATTCTCTCTTGCACAACAGCGACTTTGCCCTGTTTTACACTGTGGCTGCGCGCAAACATGGGCTATCGGAACGCGAAACCCTCAATATGATCAATGCATTAATCATTAGCCGAATCATACCTCCTCCCATATCATATACTCACTCAGCGCCAAATAGAGCAGGCGGACATTCTAATACGCATGGCCGTAACCTCCGCCCTACGTCTTCCACGGACGGTTAGAACAGAACGTCTGCTGGCCACTGGTACTCACAATACCGTGAACGAATTAATAGAAGCTCAACGCACTAACCAATTAGTCCGCCTGAGTCGCACGGAAACAGGACAATGCCTACTGCGACAACTCCGTCTCAATCCACCCATCGCCACCCCAGCAAGTGCTACACCTTTCATGATCTCCCTGGGCACGCAGGATCACATATACCAGAAGCCCCTACCACGCAACATGGGCGCTTGCCTTTATCAGGGAAGGCGGAAAGTGAGAGCCAGCTATTACACCAAAAGATACCGCAACCGCTCTGATATCCTCTATGTCGACGCGGCAGGGAATTCTAAAGTAGGATTTTTCACTGCAGTCGCTGCCTACGAAGATGGCAGAGTGGGGGCCGCCGCCACTATCCGAACTAATTCGCCTGCAGAAGCGGAAGGAGCCGCCATCGCACTCGCGCTTGCCCATTCAGCCATTGACAAAGACATTACCGAAATTTGTACAGATTCTCAGGCGGCATACCGCCACTACCTAAACGGTGTGGCGACACCGGCCGCGCATCATATTCTTACCACCGCCACCTCGCTCGAACCGAACGGTTAATCTAACGTGGATCCCAGGGCATGCCTCGATCCCCGGTAACGAGCGCGTTCATGCGCTGGCTCGAGAACTCTCTACCCGAGCCCCGGATGATCAGGCACCCAACTCCGCGTAGGAGGCCGCATCGCTCCTTTCTACATAACCACCAAATCACTACATTCTACAAACACAAGCGCATGACACTGCCACCACCCGAGAGCACCTTGTCACCCTTATCCAGTTCTACATGGCGACAATTGCAGATGGATTGTTTCATTTCCCCCTACCGTCTCTCATGCCTTCACCCTGGCTTGCCCCTCACTGCGACACCTGCGGCGAGCCCAAATCCTCACTTTTCCACTACCTGTGGGAATGTCCTTCCCCCCAGGCAGCGCCCCCCATCCCCCATCCCCCATCCCCCATCCCCCATCCCACCTTTTCTTCCTGGGAGGCTGCTTTGCGGACAGCTCAACCCGCCGGTCAGAAATGGCTGGTCGATCGGGCTCTATGTGAAGCAAAAGCCCGTGGACTCCTGGACTAGTAGAGGACCACCCTGGAAGACTTTTTTTTAAATAAATAAAGTTGTTTCCATCCATCCATCCACTGTGCAAATGTGCACGAGCTGACTTTGATAGTCTGCACAGGGTGACTCAATATATGAGGGGAACACGGTTTTGGCATTCAATATGTAGTTACTCCATACGCATAACATTGTGATGACTCGAGTTACTTAAAGTGGTCCTGGGTCCACACTGGGCATGAGGTGATGGAAGCACAGACTCGGGATATAGTTAACAAATTTAATTGAAACAACTGGGTCAGTTTTTCCTACGGCTTGCCTTCTCTGGGCTGCGTCTCTGCGTCGGCGGGGTTCGGCACGGGCTCCGAAGAAGGGCTGGAATGCCGAATGCTGCGGCTCACCGTCACTGGGTTGCGTCGCTGTATCTGCGTGGTGGGTGCGGCACGGGCTCCGAAGAAGGGATAGACTTTCGTCAAGGCCAGGTGGTGGAATACTGAATGCTACCGCTGCTGTCTTCGTTCAGCTGCCGGTGGGATGAGCTGCCAGGCGTGGAGGCGAGATGAGAGGAACCGAATTTGACGGCGGCTAGATCCCTGGCCCCGAGGTCGTGGCGTAGCCCCAGTCTTCTGCCTTGCTCGTCTTTCGTTCTCACGTCTCGTCCGCTGCCTGAGATTCTTCTCCCCCGCTCTCCCGTTCGCCTCTTTTTAAGCCCTTTCGCGCTCCATTCTTGCGTTTTTTTTTTTTAGTGCGCCACCGTATTACCTGTTCCTGAACTCAATTCTCTATTGCACAACACGGGTTGACCGGCCTCTGCGGCCGCCGGCTGCCTTTGTTGGCTCCCCCGAGGCTTTCGCCCTTTCGTAGGTCCCGTCCCAAAATAGTAGTCGGTGGCTGTCCATATATGGTCAGATTTTTGTTCCGCGATACCAAATATGCTATGCCTAGAGTTTGACCACTCGACGCCTTCGAGGCGCGGTCAGCAGTGTCCATGAGTCACTGACCGGCGTCCGCAGCCTCGTGCACGTGCGCGACCCATCACTACGTAAACCCCAGTTGGTCGAAATTTCCGGAGCTCTCCGCTGCGCTGTCTCTCATAGCCTGAGCAGCTTTGGAATGTTAAACCCCATAAACCAAACCAAACGTGCACATAACATACTCTTTTCTGTTTGCTGACTAGAATATTCTCGTCATATAATATCCAGAAGTCGTTTTCGACTTTGGTTGAGAAAACACGAATCATCTTTTTTTGCGCAAACTGATCCTTCCTATCCAGCGACCATGTGGGTATACACAGGACGTTTCAGGGAAGACTAAGTAGCTTTAGTAAATGGTAGGTTCAAAATAGACAAAAAATATTTCCAGCAGCAAACTCTCTACCCCGGCGGACATAACATGCTCCAAAACGCCTCTAATTATTCATGTAATTAACAAAACCCCGGAAATTAACTATTTAATTTTTGTAGTTGGGTGGTTATAGTACCAATGGGGAGCTTGATGACGTGTGCAAGGCGACGCCATACCATTTTTGAAAGGAAAATGCATTTTCTAGAACCCTGTAGCACGAGGAAATCCGAAGGTTCCGCACGCAACCGAAACTGAGCGCACGAGAAGGCGCGGAGGATGACGCAAGCGCAACCTCCACCGTTACCTCCACTGGTGGCGTGTCGCTGTGAATGCAGCGGGCTACTTCGAAACGCGTGCGCTAACCTCCCTGGCTAGGGAGCATCGGCGCTTAGCTTAGCCCGCGGCAAGTGGTACAGTCTCTTTCGCCGCTCGGCGTAAGGAACAGGATGCTCATCACCAGCTGCGCAGCCGTCGCTATTGTGAACGTTGATATATGCGCTGGCCTGGTGCTCTGCCTGACCGGTGTACCTCCGGAAGGAGCTTTTTGTATATTTTTAATTTTGTCGCTGGCTTCGTGAAAGCACTAACGCCATGTTTCTATGACAGCGTGTAGATTGTTGTTTAACGTTAAACGGTGCCGGTATGTGGACATTCGCTGCATTATTTCTGCCTATTTCTTGTATGCGGTATCGGCTTGAGAGCTAAAATAAACGAGAATGACTACGCAGTTGAAACGATTTTAACTCAATACCTTGTAATTATTATCATTCATTATCATTTATTATACCCTTAAAGGCCTCAGGTGGGGTAAAACATAAGAGGAGGGGAGGGGGAGGTAACACATAAAGATAATTGTTCAATTGTTTATGGTCTAAGCATAGGCACAAACAGTCAAAATACTCAAATGCAACAATTCAAATGAAGGAGACACTGAAAATAAAAAGAAGAGGAAACAAACGGTTATGAACCGAAACGACGTGTCACGCGTTCTTTAAATCTAGTAGGGTCACGTTCAGTTACAATGTGTTCGGGAAGCTGGTTCCATTCTTGAATTGCGGCTGGCAGAGAAGACTTAATAAAGGCGTTAGTAGATCCATGTAAGCGCTGGATGCTCATGAAGTTGAACAGACGAGATGATGTTCGAGCCGGCTGGCTACGGTTGGGTCACGTGCTGGATCACATGCACATGTTTTAAGAAATGGTGGCCCTCTGTCCTTTACCACTTTCAAGTTTTGTAAAAAAGAAGAATGAACCAAATCAGAAAATTCTAGTGACTCAGATGCTCGCAGCCCCACTTGGGCACACCACGAAAGAACTACTACTGAGGATCACAAGAAATAATATTCACAAGACGGATTCAAACTGCATGCCGTCCGTTGTGATGCACAGGAGAATACATAGTCTTTAATGGAGTTCAAAGCCTTAATGAGAAATGAGCATCTCTTGGGGAATCTTTCCAACTTTTTAACAAGTTGCTACAGGTGTGCAAGTTTGACTGGCTCCGTCTTTAAAACGTATTTTGTAATTTACCCCCCCCCCCCCCCCCCCCCCCTCGTGGAAGGTATCAAGGTGCCATCCAGGAGCAGCAGGACCGAATAAAAAATTATGAAGTGGCTCCGTCATGCTGAGAGATTTTTATTTGTCAACACGACCAGTGGCAGCTTTGAGGGAAATTCACAGAGAGCGCCTTTTAGAGCGCAGTCTGCGTACTTTTTCCCACTAAGGCTTCCGTCGAAGAAGCAAGGACTGTCAATACGGCTGTCGTAAAATTTGCTTACCGTCTTAGTTGGCGCTTTTGCCGATGTAGCCAATGTGGGTTCTGGCCTGATTAATTATGGTCTTTATGAAAACTGACATTCTAATCGTTGCAAAATTGGGCCTCGTAGGGGCACAACACTTTGTGCAGAAATTCCCGGTCTTCATCACATTTAATTAGGCATGATTTGCAAAATCGAGCCGTTTCCTAAAGCCATTCGGTGTTATTTCCTGGTGAAGACTCGCATAAAAAAGGTGGCAACTGTGTACCTACAACTCAGACTGCGCTGGCTCCGTACGCGTTGGCTGTTTCCATGACACTTGCTTCCGGCCTGACACAAACGCACCCGAGGACATCCATATAAGAATCATCGATTCCACTCCCTGATCTTTTTCTTTTCAAAACATGGACTGATAGTCTTAAATAGATTAAATATCCGAATGAACGCGGGACGAATCGGCACACGACGACCAGGATGTGCGGCAACATACAGTCAGCGTGTCAGCTCCGCGTCCATTTGCGCGCTCACGTAACGATCACGACGTCCACCTTCTCGGCAGGGGAGCATCGGAGTTGCGTTGGCGCTGCCCTTCCCACAGTTCGTACAAGACGCATGGCGGTTAGACTTAGGTGGAATTTCCAAACTTTGAGCGATTTGAAACACTGGCGCTGCGATAGCCTTGTCACACGCACATCTCTGATATTAGCACCTGAAATGAAACCCTCGCGAGTTTTGAGAAACAAGAGCTAGCACATGCTAACACTTCCGCAAGAACAAATATAGCATACATCCACTGCCACCCCTGCCCTCCTTGCCCTCCTTACCTCTCGAAAAAAAGCTTTTTTTTTTTTTTTTTTTTTTTTTTTCAAACATGGTTCCTGACATGCAGGGCTTATAAGAAAACAGAATCTCAGCCTATGAGTAAATAAATGCATGATTACGCCTCAAATCGCGCCCGTCTGGAAGCCGTGCCACAAGTAGCGAATGCAAAAAAAAAAAAAAAAAAAGAAAAAGCGGCTGCGCCCATCAGGGCTCTCAAACTCGGTTTTGGCGACGAGTATCTTTTTTCTCACACCGAGCGACGAAGCAGATGGTAATGCCAGCTTCGGTCTAAGTTAAGCAGAAAGACTTTCTAGCCAGGCACCTAGCACAACATGTACGCGTTCCGAATTCGGCGCTTGCATTAAGAGACGCTAGCAGCGGATGTTGCGCTAGCGCCACACTTCCGGCGCTTGTCCTGCGCTCAGCTTTTATTGCGAGCGAAAATGCGTCGGATTAGCTCGTGCTGAAGGGCGTTACAGAAAATCAGTTCTTCGTTTCCAAATCTGATATGGCATCGTCTCGTTTGCGGCGTCAAACTCTGTATTGGGGACTAACCCCCAACTATAATACTTATAATTGGCGGATTTGGTTAATTACATCAATATTATTGGAGGTTATCGGTATTTTATGTCCGCCGGGGCATGGAGTTTGTTGTTGCAAGCATTAGCTTAATCATTGAAATTACTTTGTCATCCCTCAAACGCACTGTATACGAAAACAAAAGGGAGCGAGCGAGCAGCGAGCGCTACTCGGAGAAATGCCACACCTACGTGCTTACTCGCCTTTGAAAGATTTTAGAGCGCAGCTCTTTGGCGTCCGTTCCTGGGTTTCGCGTCGGCGTCGGCGTCGTCGTCGGCCTCGTAACCAGCTCCGCCCCCCTTTCATCCCCCCAGCGCTAGCAGCGACCGACTGATACCGCTGGATGCCGCTGACGCCGCTAGAGAGTCAAGATAACGTGACTGCATAGAACACCGTCGCCGCCATGCAGAGAGAGGAGGGGAGGGCCCCCCCCCCCCGCCCCCCTGTTCCTGTGTGGCGGATAGGGTGCTCTTCAGTTGCCGACGCGCCGGTTATTTCCGTAGGCCCCGGCACGTCGACGAATACGTGACCACCTTCCCACGGCTAGACCTGGTTCTTGGCGCTGCGGAAGCGAGGGTATCATATTGTTTGCGTCGGCATCGGCGGTGTTGACCCTGAAACCAACTCCGCAGCTGGGGTTGACTCACTATTGGCGTCATCAGCATCAGTCAGTCGCTGCTATCTCTTCCCTTCTCCCTTTATCGCGTTGTCCGCTTGCTGCGCGCGCTTCTGCCCCCATCGTTTGCCGCTGGGTGTACACGCCGCCCCCCTCTCCCCTCTTCCTGTGTCTCCGGTTGTCAAAGCGCCGGCTCGAACTTAATTCCTTTCTTCGCTCCTCCTCCAATGCAACCCCTGTGCGGTGGCAATCAGAGAGCCAGATCGGTGGCGGCGGATTTGCCTCAATCTATCGAAAAGGTGAAACAGCTTATTTGCTGCGCTCAAATTTCGCATTAGGAAGTAACGTAATCGTCGGTATTTTTTTTTTTACCTTTCATTTACAGTGGCATTTGTTCATACCCTTAACTCGAGGTTTCGAAGCCAAGCGCTACCAGTAAAATTTCCGTAGGCGGGAGGGAGGGAAATTGCGAGCGCGAGACACCGGTGTCGCTGGCCGCCTAAAATATTCGCCGCCTCTCGCCTCTCGAGGCTGCCCAGCGCCCTCTGCTTACACGCTCGACTCGCCGCAGAAACCGTGAAAAAAAGAAAGATGTGGAAGAAAATGCATACGAACAGTGAGTGCTCAGCCGTCACGTACGCCGCTAGCAGCCTTGGCGGCGCTCCCCATCTACGCCACCCGGCCGTTGAAGAGAACGGGGAAAAAAAAAAAGAAAAATGAAGCGCATAAAGGTGGCGCGAAGGCTTGACCAGGATGGTTTAACGTAGCACTTCAGGCCATTGCCGATGCGCTTTGTGTAACTAAGACAAATAGCGGATGATGTAATGGCCGAGGAGCACCTGAGGCCAGTGACTCTTTCAGAATCCGCCAGAAACGCTCAAGGAGAATAACGAGACCGCTCAATGTACACCCAAGTTGTTCTGCCATCCTTGCAGTGACAGCGAGCTTAGCAAGACGGCCGGGGTTACAATCCAGCTCTACCTGGAACGGAAGCGCCGAGGCATGGGCCGCTTGGGGTGCGTATAACAATGTCTGTGATTAGGCTCGTAGCAGCGGGATTCTTGCTTCCAGGTTGGCTTCCACGGATAGCGGGAAATTTTAGTGAAAGGTGCTGAAAGCATCAACTGCCTGGGCTCGCTTTGGTCTCTACTGTTAATGGAAATCATTTCTTGGCGCGTAAGTGGCATGAACAGAGTGCGTTCGCTCGAACGGTCAGTCATCAATTGCATGAGTAAGTAATACGTAAATAACAAGTAAATACAATTGATTGATGACATATGTAGGCATAATTAATTCATTAAGTGAAAAGAGTTAACGATTGGCTAATTAATTATCTTAACTAATAACGCTGGATACGGGAGCAGGGGGCAGATCGTGTCCGCATGATTAACCAGGTAACTTGAGCAAATTTGGTATCCAATCTAGTTCGAGAGTGGCCAAATTGATAGCAGCCTCCAAATTTCGATGGGCTACCCCCAAAATTTTGGCTCCATGGACCCACATATTTTAACCTCGCCAGAATTTGACTAAATTTGGTGTAAAATTTAACCTGCAAAATTTGGACCTGTGGAACACGAAAATTTGACCTCATCAAAATTTGAAAAAAAAAAGAAAAAGAAACGTATGCTTAACCTAATTCAATTATGGTCAATTCATTAATGACCGCCAAACAACGTATTTTTCCGAAATTAGGTACTTCCCGATTCTGAGCAACCTTCCCCCTTTCTAAAAAAAAGAAAAAGTTTGCAATTGAATTAAGCACCTCTATTTTGCAAGGGAGATTGTGCGTCCAAGGTCGCTTAGCGCTCTTGCTCACTCTACCGTCGATCCTGAGGTGCCAGTTCCAAGATGGCGGGGCGTCCGCTGCGTGATATCCTGCTGCATGTGTTTATTTTCCGACCCTACATGACAGGTGGCGGCACTGAACGCTAAACACCGGCGGACGGTGACCCAGATAACTCTACCACAGTGTCGCTAGGTGGGCTTTGTTATCGTCGACGCACGGCACGCTTCATGGGCATTGCGAGCGCGCTTTGCTTGGTTTGGCCGTTGTTTGTTTGAGAGCCACCAACTATAGGCCGGATCGAGTTTGTAGAGGGCTGCCTACAACTTCAAGTTCTGTTTTTATATGTTTTAATTTACGCACCCCCTTCCTCATTTTGAGAGTTGCGATCGTAAAAAATGAAGTTTTAGAATTGGGTAGATATGATACGTGAGCCGCCCGCGAAATTCGGCCTCCCCTGGAATCCCGAAATTCGACTTGGTTTGAATTCGACCAAACTTGGTGTCTAACCTAACTTGATTATACCCAGCTCAATGATGAGGCCAAAATTTGGGTGGGCCACCCTAAAAATTTGGTTCCACGAGCAGCAAAATTTGGCTTCGTCCGAATTGCACCAAAAGAAACAGCAACTAAGCAACGAAATAAAAACTCATAACGGAACTAGGCACGGAACTGGCAATGCTTTCGCATTTCTGCACGTAAGCAGACTTAAGTGCGCCTCTGTAATTGTTTCTGGTTAAGCTCATTCTCCCTGCTATATCACACACTTCCCACCTGAAAAGTCTTTACTCCACGATATTTTATTACACTTCACTCTCTGGAAATGGGGACAAGTTTGCTAAAGTTGTGTTATTGCCCTCAAGGATTCATACATATTTTTAACATCAATGTGCCTTGCATATTCCTTCTTTAGGAACTTGGAAATCATCCTGGTCCTGCTTTTCGGCTGCTGGGTCGTGGTCCACTCCTTCACTAACAAGCAAGGGGATGTCTTAACCAGCGCAGGCGAACTGTGAGAGACATTTATCCACTAGACGCTGGCTTGTAAAAGGCCAATATTAAGTAACGGCTGCTCTGCTGCTTCAATTCGTAACCACAGAATAGAACACGGGGGGGCTGCGCCTGTGCTACATCGCTTTCCCGACGGCTGCTTCCTTCGCTACACTGAAACTACCTAACCCGTCCTTCAATTCCACATTTTATTTCGTCGATATCTGCAAAATTTCTAGTGAAAGCAATGATGCGTTCTAACGCTGGAAATCTCCGTAACACTAACATAATGCGCAGGCTGTCCTTTTTAGTGCTTTTTCTTTTTTTGCTTTTTTGTGCTAATTTTTTATTATTATCCATCACCAACTGCACCAGGCACGGCAATCATAAAGTGCACGTCAAGAAGCTTTAGTTTTGGCGGCACCTTTTCTACTCTAATTGTGGAAAGGAAAACGAACGCTTGTCCCACGCTGGCGGATTCAGCCTCTTTTAATATCTCTAAACAATGTGTGCAGAACAGCTTTTTTTTGTACGTAGTCACTCCGCAAGGCTCTTGAACCACGATTACGGCTCCTCAGTCTAGGATGACCCCCATGATAGACATTTGCAGCTGCGACATAAGCCGCTCGCCATCCCTCAGATTCTGAGAAGCAAGCTCGCAAAACTCTATTAATACGATATCATTAAATTTGTCCTCACATCGAAACCGTGCCGACATGTGTCGGGAAGCTTCTTAGTTGATGGCGAAAGCAACGGGTACTGTAATGCAATAGTATAAGAATGATGTGTGGGGTTTACCATCTCGAAGCGAAGCATGGACTATGAGGAACGCAATAGTGGAGGCCGGGGACATTTCGCTTGAATCGACATTGCGCTTCACACGGGAATGTTTACGCTTCGCTCCGTCGGAACACGGCAGGGATTGAAACCTGCGGGATGAGCAGCCAGTCTCAAAGTCTGAGCTACAGAGGCGAGTCCTTATGATGCGTGTTGTCATTGTTGGAATAGGAATGCAGTGCCGAGCTCAGAATATGAAACCCTCAACAATTTACATGCAACCCATACTTCTCAAGGGCAGCTCCTGTTTTTGTACGGATTCTATCCTTGCTGCACTGTAGCGAGTACCGTCGCCCCTATAGTAGGCAGATAACTAGTAACTGCTGCGATTAGTAATAATTAAATGAACAAAATTTGGGCAAAAAACGCTGTCCATCGTAAACACGGTGGACACACTTTGTAACAGGAAATCCTGATGTCTGCGTACATAAGAATTACCGAGTGTCTTTTCTTACCTCTTTGCAGATTAACTGATTGCAGATCGCCTGTACAGACATTACCGATGTATTTCTTGCAGCATTAAAAATAACTTTCTGTAAACAGATAAAAAAAATGATATAAACTGTAACAAAATGACTTCATTTTACCAAAACTTGGACTTAATATCAAATGCCTTGTGACCGAAACCAAATTCACGAGCAAATACCCTCAATAAATTACAGTTTGTGTCTTGGAAATGCCGTGAAATTCTCACAAATAATTATTGAATGACGTGCTCATTACGTTACTAGCATTGAGGGTAGCCGTGTTTTAATGAATGCGACAGTGGCCCATCGCATTTCGTTGCACACCGGTAATGCGACGCCTAACATAGCGTTTGCATGTAGCCTATTAGTGACCTTTAGCGCTACTCCTCACCGCCACCTTCTACCGCTACCGCGCCGTCAGCTGCGCACGCAGTAATTGCCCCTGCATCCCGAATCCGCCGGCATTCGACGGAAACGTGGTGCCATCTGTCGTCATCAGGATGATCTGCGCATGCCTAGTCACTTTCGCGCGGTAGCGGTAGACGGTGACAGTCAGCAGTAGCGCTAACCTAAAGGTCTTTATTAGAGACTTTGAAACTTTAATTTTAGGCTACCGCTGACCGCCACCGTCTACCACAACCGCGCGAGCGTCAGTACGAATGCGCAGGTCATCCTGATGACGACAGACGGCGCCACGTTCCTGTCAAATCTAAAGCCACTTTAGTCGAATGCCGGCGGATTCGGCGCGCAGGTACGCAGGGGCCAATCAGAGCCTGCCCGGCGCGCGGTAGCGATAGAAACTAGAAGTAAGCCGTAGCGCTAAACTAAATGTTTCTATTATCTCTGGCGCGACGGTGGCGGCACATGATGTCGCATATTGAAAGCAAAAGCGACTTTTCTGTTGAAGCAAGTTTTCCTTTTTATTTCGTGCTTTCTATCAGGCCGTCGACTTGTGTGGTTCGTTGGCGTATCGTGTTGTACTAAGGTGTTCAACCAATTTCACCACGCACCGCGTCTGTTTTTAACCGCACCATGTGCGAGTGCACGTTTTGTTGGTTTTGTCGGCGTAGGAAACATTCACGCTTTTTCTGCACTGTCATTTACAAACAACATTAGTAGCGTCACCGACAAATGTCGCTAGCTAACCGCAAAGAATGCACGCAGACGGGTTAGGTTCGAGTTCGACTGTGAGAGCCTGCACAGCCGCAACGCTGAGAATACGTTCAGCCCCGTCTTCGTGTCACAGTGTTCTGAGCGCACAGTCGGCCCGCGCTAATGGCGTTCCAAAGGCGATGCGATCGGCTTTACACGCGCGGCGAAAATCGCCGGACTCTTCTTAATGCAGCCCCGCCTGGCGCAATAATGTCATGCTGTTCTCTAGAGGATTACACCCATTAAAATAATTGCGGTGAGCTAGAAAGAAGATGCGATGTGATGCCCCGGTTGTCGCATTCATATAAACACAGCTGTAGAGGTCCCCGCTGACTACAGGTATGTAGCGCCTCAGGAGGGATTGCAGTGCACTGAGAAACACAGCCAGGCAATGGCATTCGTTTCCCGGCCTTTTCGGGAAACCTGATCGCCTGCGACACAGGGGGCAGAGGTTCAGCTGATAGCGGTGCTGTAGTTTCTTCTGGCCATTAGCCTCCTGGAAAGCTCATGAAAACCTCTACCCCCCTCCAGGCACCCACTGGGGATTCTGTGCGTGTTGCTAGCATATTCCGTCCCCTGGGGCCAGCAGCACGGAGGCACCCTCGCAGTTGCCAGCGGCCTCGCTCGGGGTCTGCCCTGGGGCGCCATCATAACAGTCGCCGGGAGCGGTGCCCTCTCGGTCGTCCTCAAGGTTTGCTCAACAAACGTCTAGCAGTTAATTGCATGTTAGTGTGAACAAGCTACCGGGTACGTGAGAATATAATGCGAATAACGAGCATGGTAATCTTGCACGCAACAGATTCTTTCGTAAACACCAGTGCGATGCCGCTAGCATAGACCACTGCTCCAATAAACCCTGTGCACACGAACAGAGCGGCGACGATCGATGCCTGAAAATGCGCAGCACCTGGGTAAAACGAAACTATTTCTTCTGCTGCTTGACGAAGACATCAGCGCAGACAGGCTCCCTTCCTACGAATACCGAAGCAAAACTTGCCCGAGCTTTGTAGGCAATGAACATTTTACAAGGAGTTCATCTAGTTCGCAACAGCTGACACATGTTTGCTGCTTCTTTTGCTGCTTTGTTGTGCGCAATCCGCCATCAGCAATAAAATCCGGCACTTAACAATAACTTGGCAATACACTGCACTTAAAACTGAATTACAACCACACCTCAGCTATTTTTTTCAGCATTAGCATGCATTACGCTGAACAAAAAAAAAATACAAAAACAAAAAAAACGCGTTGTTTGCGTGTTTAGGCGGTCTAACTGAAAAACTAAATAAAATGCAGAATTTTTCTCCCACTTTCAGAACCAAGCTTGATTATCGATAACTAATACGCGTGTTCTAGTGGAAATTCTAGTGGAAATTAAGAAGAAGAAATGGACATGGGCAGGACATGTAGTGCGAAGAGAGGATAACCGATGGTCGCTGAGGGTAACAAACTGGATTCCAAGGGAAGGAAAGCGTAGCAGGGGGCGGCAGAAAGTTAGGTGGGCTGATGAGGTTAAGAAGTTCGCAGGGGTCAAGTGGATGCAGCTAGCACAGAACCGGGTTAAGTGGAGAAATATGGGAGAGGCCTTCGCCCTGCAGTGGGTATAATCAGGCTGATGATGATGATGATGATGATGAATACGCGTGTTGAGACATCGTAATGCAGTTTCCTGCCTGCGATAGAGCGAGTGGGCACGACGGCCTCTCCCAACACAAAGGCAGTTTTGTTGAATGGACATCAATTTCTTAAATGCTGCGGATAATTACGGTACAGCTGCATCGTAAACCACATCAAGGTGTATCGCTTTCTTTCTTTTTTTTTTTTTTTTCAATGAGCCTAATCTAAGTAGGGCAATTATTTCAAGTACAACTGCCAATGAAGGGCAACTTGTCTGAACACTGCTATGGCTGTCCTAGTAAAATCTGCATACCATTATTCGGGGAATGCACTGTTAGGGCAAGAAGCCGGAATATATGTGAAATAATCGAAGCGTGCCTAATTCGCAAGAATATAGCAGCGTGTGTCGGAACTTCGTCGGTGAATTTGTAAGAAAAGGAAACCGCGTTCCTCGTTCATCATGGTATGATCATGCGAACTAACTGGTCTTACTTCTATTTTTTTTTTGGACCGCTTTCTTCTGTATATATACGTCCATGCTCTCTCTCACGAACCTGCATTTTTTTTTTTTTTTTGCGCTTCAGGCTTTGCCCAAATGAGAAAACTCCACCAATTATCCCCAAAAACAGCCTTGCTGCAATTCTTAGTTCATCCAAAATATGTTTGCTTTAAAATTTTTTTGAAATGAAACAAAATAAACTAGCATTTTAATGAATTGAACCATTTAATCTTCTTATGCGATGCAGCGGATACGTATTGAAAAAAAAAAACGTTTTTCTTTGTATGTAATTGAGGCCACACATCTTGACTGTCCGGTACTAAAATTGACAGCGCAATGGGAGAACATTCACGGGCGACCAACGCTGCTGATGGCAGAGAAGAGTGCTCCTCCTTTGTAGTCGAATAGCACTCCACTGTCTTTTTTATAAAATTATTATGCCAGAGCTCTTGGTGTCCCGTCGAAACGAAACGTCGGTGACGCGAAATTAATATAGGCCACTCTCACGTCACCACACGCCAGTCGATCACTGGTCCTTGATAAACCCTTACCGAACATTATTAGCATGTCGCCCATTATTAAGTAAAATAACTACGTGTATGATAGTGCTAGCAGTAGTAGTAGTAGAGGAGTTTGGGGCACGCAGGCCCCTTCTTGAGAAAACGCAACTCTCTGGCTGACAACAAAACAGACGTACCACTAACTCATTTATCGCCTTCATTGCGTGTTTGAAGATCCTCGAGTATCTGTTAATATTCTGCCGGAGGCTGCTCAGCGCGCGTGCGTGCACGCTGCACCCAACGCTGAAGTTGTCGATGGCCTAATTAAACTATACCGAATGCAGTGTTCGGTCCGGTGGCTTCTGTTTGCATGGGAGCGGTCCGCTTTTCTGTGCTGTCGTAATCTGTGCTTGCACATACTCGTCTATCCGATGTAACTTTTTCCACGGAGGGATCTTGTATACGACCCCCGTTCTACAAGGAACGAAGTATGCTTCTTCATGCAGGAGTCAATGCCACTCCTTTGCCCGTTTATTTTAGATAAAAGCCGCGATAACTTTTCCAGAGCAGAGATTACGACTGGGACGCCGCACTTGCGCAGCCTTCACTAGGCGATGGGAGAACCCATGGAAGTAGAGGATGGCAGCAGGCCTTGCTCCATGTCTTCTGGTTCGCTGTGGACGCCCTCGTTCTCCATTTTCCACTTCCCGTAACAGTTTGTCGGCTTCCGACCCCAGAAATTTGTTTCCCGCGGTTTTTATCCAGTCGAGCTGGCGCTTTATGCTGGTGGCCATGAGGTGAGCAGCACGTGTCGTTTTTACTAGTTTCGAATGCGCCGAATTATATTTAAAAACCTCTCTTCTCGACCGCTGCCTGTAGCTGCGAGATAAATGTGCCTCTCAGAAAAGCAAACGCACATACAGAGATTAGAGGCTGCTGCCCTCTATCCACTCAAAGGTGAAACGAAGCCATTTCGAGCAGATTACAAACACGTCAAGCATTTTTCTGGCTATGTCCTTCCTATCTTAAAACGAGACCGGACAACAACTAGGTAGCCGTCCACATGGCTGAATATCTTGGCTATTTTAACTCTCAGTGCACGTGTTAAGGGAACAGGGTAGGCAAAATTTAAAACAAATCGATTTTTTATTTTTCTGCAAATCAAAACCCCCATTCTATCCTTCACATAGTGCAGTCCTTCATTTACCGGCATGCGAAATATTTACTCCGAAATCGACATTTTTCGAAACCAAGGCGGGGGACCAGCAACGTCCCCTTTTGACACCTGCTTGAGACCTTTGCCTCTCCTAATCGAAAAAAAAAAAAAAAAAAAAATCAGCGCCTAGTTTTATTCACATTTAGCGGGATGGTTGTCACTGATCTGAAAATAGTTAAAAACTAGCTAGCACATTTTTTTAGCCAAGGAAATAATTAGACGCTGCTGGATTACTCGCGACTCACAGCATTTTGTTCGCGCTTCGGCGTGTTTCGTGGGCAACTGATATTTCCTTTATTTTGAAACTGGATATTTAGCGCTCATCCAATGACGAAGAGAAAGAAGTAGTTCAGGAGACTGCGCTTCCACAGGAAGGGTCATGAATTGATCAGCAATGACACCAAATCTCCGCAACACAACCCAGCGGTGGACGCCGCGGTCACCACGCACATCTGCATCGAAGCATTCACGCTCGGTGAGACACACGGAGACCATAATGGCAAAAATTTGTGACCGTAGCTATGGCCTGATTGACATTAACCTTCTGTCGTATACCGTCGCCGAAAACTGTTAGTCTAAAGCACGCGGTGAGGATTTCCAGCTCGTTGAAGATGTTGCACAACAAGGAGTTGCTGGCAAGTTCTCCCAGCAATCTGTAAATTGGCTGTCAGTGCCCCGGATGCAGACATCCAGATGGAAAACATCGAGAGCCGCATTTGAGGTTATTCGAAATTTCTGCAGCGCGATTAGCAGTCCACGGGTTATGTGAAGCTGACTGACGGCGACTGTACTTCGTACTGAGGGCTACACGACAGGTCACTAAGGGGGTCGGGAGAGCAAGATAGCTGGTAGAGAAAAGAAATATCGATTATGGTGGTGACTAACATGCTGGTGGCTATTGAAAACAATTGCATCAGTATCTATTTCTAGAGTTAGTATTGTAATAATGCTCTTTCTTCCACTTCAAAGGCAATTATTCCAAAATGTGAAATTTTGGTGCATTTGACCCTTTTTGTTTTCAGGAACTACAGGTGAGAGAGAGATAAAACTTTGGCAGTAATGAGCAAAGACTACAGAAAGTCTACTGAACTAGAATTATAAGCAGTAGTGCAGAATATTTTAATTTAAACGATATTTACTGCAAATGTTGGGTCAAAAATTTGGTAGGCTCATAAAAAAAAGCAAACAAGAGATCCAATGTTCGGAAAACAATAATCCTAGTTCAATATCCCTACCTCCCATTGCTTATTACAATGATACCAAGATGAATGTTCTAACCACAGCATATCCTGAGAAAAAAGGTCCCAAACATGGGCTAAAATGCATGGGAAGAATAGGGCCTACTTAATACAATTGTCACACGAGGATAAAAAGTATTTAAAACAAAACAGCGCTATGCAGCAACCGATGCAGACCCCCCCCCCCCCCCCCCATCTATTGTCCTGTGCATTTTGTTCTCAAATAATATGCATTCTACTCAGAACAAGATCAATCAGCCCGCCATTCTACTTAATGATGATTGAGTCCACTGACATAGCTGCGACGTCAAGCGCATGTCAAACAGATAATTCCTTTGTGGACATTTTTAGTGAGGAAAGTCGGAACGCACAACAGAAACTGCATATTGCGCTCGCTAGGGTATACAGGCCAGGCCTGTCTGGAGAGAAGCGTGCACTGCCCCTCACTATCAGGACAGTATACCTCGACGCTGTAGCGGCCGCCGCTCATATGTATGTCGTTACGAGTGGCGCAGCGTCTACGAAGCTTTGAATTTGCGTGGTGTGGAGTATGTCTTCAAGTCTCTCCCAAGCCCTGCCTGAGCTGCACTGACCGCGGGTTTCTCCTGCAGGAGACCGGGTTTGGCCCATGGCTGACGGCGTACCTTCAGCGCAGCTCGTCTTTCAATCTAGTGACGCAGTGCATCCTGGCCCTCAGCGCCTCCATGATTACAGAGTTAGTCAGCAACGCCTCGACGGTCGCCGTCCTGCTGCCAGTTGCCGTCGATGTGGTGCGTACAATATGATAGTGCGAAACGTTTCGATATTTGCACATGGCATGGCGACCACATGCCGTTTTAGCAGCATGGAATGTTTTTAACGTGACAGCGCTGAAGTGCTTTATCGCGGAATAGCCAACGTTGGTGGAGTCGCCAGAGAGAAATCCCGATTGACCGATAGTCACAGCGTCACAGCAATATGGCCTCGCGAGAGAATTTAGAGCACCCCAAAACGCTCGCATGATGTCACGCGTGCAGTGAAATTGATTAAATCATGACATGCAATGCAAAGTAAAGGCTGCCACATGTCACAAAGAATTTACCAGCAAGAAAAAAATTGCTTCTCTTCAAGAAAAAATGAAAATGATTTGAATCCACGCATAAAAATCTAACGACTGTATGACAATGAGTGCTTGTGTAATAACAGAGGCAATAGTTACCGAAGTAGGAATTAATTGAGCTGCGTTGGCATTCTATACCGCCTTTCTTTCATGTGTCTTTCTACGTTAGGTTACCTGACCAAACTTGTACATCGCTGAAACCTTTCTGTGAATAATAATTCATTACGTACGAAAACGTTCTGTTTAGCCTTTTAGTTATTTGGTTTCTAACGGTGGGTATTGAATAGGCCTTGGTAGATGGCCTTTTCTGTCGCAGTGATGACATTTGGAACATGCAGGCGATGACCGCAAAGTGTAACCCGCTGTACTTCGCCATCCCGGTGACGGTGGCTGCATCTACATCCATCATGCTGCCCACATCAGGAGTCGGCATCGCCGTGCTCTGCAGCATGATTGACGTCGGACCCTTGCAGCTGGTCAGGGTCTTTTGCTGTCGCTTCGACGCCGCTAGTTTGAGACTAGTTGCAGCCTGATGACCGGCGGTACCTTCACCTTCATTACCTTCACTGCAGTAACTTACGAGTGTTTATTTCGTTACTGTTTTTTCAGCTCGTGAAGGGTCTCACCGTGAAGCTTATGGTGCTGTTCATGGCCATGCTGACTGTCAACCTCAACAATGACTTTCTCCAGGTGCCAGAGTGGACCTTCACGGATAACACCAACTATACATTATCCCTGTGTTATTAAATGTCATCATTCTCTGCATGCATTGCTCGGCTCCCATCCTCTGAAGCTTTCAACGAGAAAAAAGAATTGCAGTTGAGCAGACTGATACTAAAAAAATTGGCAGTGGCTTAGCTCTTGTTAAGCCTGGTAAATTGCGTTAGCAATGGCTGCATGGCTACGCTTGTGTGGTTCGATAGTTTGGCTATAGATTAACACATGACACACAATGGTTACGACTGTTCTTCCGGCGATTCTTCAGCGCGCTGTCTTCGCTTGGTGGCATTGCGGCGTTCCTGAGCAGTCATGTGTTCATCAGTAGCCGACGAGGTGGAAGCACTCGGAGAGCTAGAACGTAGTCGCCGAGCTTCATGTTCTCTTCACTACGTATGCGTAGTGAAGATAACATAAATGTACAAGGCTCCGCATTAAGACATCATGTGAGATGAAACAGGCGAAATGAGAATGGCCGTATGGTATAACAATTATGAAGGATGGGAAAATCAAGGTAAGTAAAAGCTAACAGAAAAAAACTCAGAGAAATGAAAGAATAAATACTAGGAGGAAGGGAATCCATTCCGGATAAAAAACAACAGGAAAGGGTGCTTGTGAATAGCATGCTAGATTAAATGGTTAACACCCATTTCTTTTTATTTTTAACCCGTAGTGCTATCTTGAGTATGCCCTTTGCACATGCTTGCTGACTGATACTGATGATCGGCTCCCATATATTCGGCGTGGTGGTTTTTCGAAAATAATATTTGCGCAACGGTTTCAAAAGATCATTGGAAACCTGTTTCACCCATTTCCTTTTTGTTTATGACGGTCCCTAATTTCAGGTTGAGTTGGAGAAGTTCGTTTTGGAAGCGACAGTATTCCAGACACGAATTTTTATTGGCAGAGGGAGGTGCGCCCCTACTGATCTGAGTGTTCTCCTCACTTGCTGGAAACACTGAAACTGCTTCAGCTGTACTTCTGTGTCCAGAGGTCCTATTCTAGACAATTCGGCATTTTGTTCCAATTGTGCCGTACGCGCGACATGTGCTGTATAGGATAGTACCAGGTTACGTAAGCACGCAATCGAGTTACGAATTCTGCAGAAATCGAGAAAAAAAGTGATTGAAGAAAAAAAATAGCACTTTCGTCAGCTACTCTACATTGGCACCAGACATGAAAAACGGCGATGCTCCAGGAACCGAGCGGCTGCGGGGCATTCCGCGATACGGAAGCCTCGGGTTGCAGTGAGGGCGAGTGAAATATGATGCGGCGTTGCGCTCTGAGTGGGTCATGATATAGTTGCGTTCGGACATTCGGCAGCAGCTACGCACAGAGAGGCTGAGTGAGTTTACGAGATGCGAGGAGCATTACAGTTGAAGAGCAAGAATGGTAACAAGATATTGAGATATTCAAAGTGGCTTGGTGCAGAATGGGAGTGGAAATTGGCGTTCTCCTCATAAGAGCCAATGGCTTCTCACGTTCACTTATCGGCGGGATTTTAATGCAAGAACTAAAACGTTAAAGGCCCTCGTGATAAACAGAAGGTATCGACAGATTTCCGATGTAGCCCCAGCACTAAGAGGCGCTTGCGCAGCGGGTATGGTCCATGTCCGAGGTCAACGCTCGCATTCTGAAGGTATCGATTACTGTTAGGTACTGGCTGTGCTGCCCACCTCTTCCGAACAGCCGCGTTATGAACAGCTACCGTCAAGTCACCAAGTCTGCTTAAGTTTCTAACATCCTGTGAGGGTTTGAGTTGTGTAGAGCGTGGAAAGCAGCCCAGAGAGATGGAGAGAAGAAGCGAGAATGTGTGTGTGTGTGTGGGGGGGGGGGGGGGGGGGGGTCTTCTACGCACACAGAAATCGACCAAGTGCAAAGCACACGGTGGGCCTTACAATTGGTTAAAATGTCATGCGCTGGCGCACGAAAGGCTCAGGATGCGAAACGCGAAATATGGGTGAGAAAGAGAGAGAGAGAGAGAAGCAGAAGAACAGAATAACAGGGAGGTTAACTAGGCGATGCCCAGACTACCGTACACGAGCAGAGGGGGATAAACGGAAAATAAAAAAAGCGAACGCTGACTGAGGAAATCGTGGTATGATGCTAGGGCGGCGCCGCGCGCGCCTATTCCTTACTGTCGAAGCGGTAAATTGCAAATCAATAAAGGGAGATTATTTTCAGGCTGTATTAAATAAAGAAATCAACCCAAAATGTCAATTAACAACATCATATGATTAGAGCGCATCGTCATAACGTGCTGTTATTCCTTTTTTTTTGTCAAAAAACGTAATTTTGCAAAAAAAAAAAAAGTTCGATAATGCGACTTGAAATGCTTCAACCAAGCTTATATTTTTAAAACGCGAGTATAATTGGTTTCATTTCGATCTCTTTCAAATAATTTTAAGCTCTGTGGTTTTTTCGAGTTCAAAGTTGAACGATTACCTAAAAAATACGGCCATCTTTCCAGTGGCAGTGAAAACGTTAAACACTTTGCCAAGCGTTTTTCGAGTCAGTTCGTTTTGCTCCAAATCTATGAAATTTTTGATGACTTTTTCCTTTCCTCAGTGCACTTAAAGTGTAGGGTTTAGCATCGTCCGCATTTCGGTGGAGGCGCAATGCGGAAAACGTCTAGTACGCGGTGCAGATGCCCCTGTCGACATTATTGTGCAAACTTCCACTACGGCGTCTCTATGGCATGCAATACAACCGCACGCAGAGTTTACATATCTCATATACTGCTCGCAGCTACACGGTGTGCCGAGATTTGAGAAAGTATCTTATTGAAGAGGATGTAAGTAGTACAGCGTCGACATTATGCGACATGTTCTTGACACTTCTGAACTCTTACGCATTGCGTTACACAATGCCTTCTTGGAACCTCTCAGGTATTCGGAAATAATTAAGCAAATATGTGACCAAAGGTAAAAAAAAGAAAATTTGAATTGCTTATTCTTTATTCGTCGTCGGAAGATTCTGTTGTGCTGTGCTTTTTTATTTTTTGTGCGACGGTTTACATATTTCAAAAAGCTAATAAACTTCTGAACAAGCAAAACTAACAAGCCCCGGTCTAAAGCGTTCATAATTTGCCAAAGCTTCTCGGCCACCCATTCTTATTTGTTCACAACCATAGTTCGCAATGCACTTCGCCTCTTCGTGACCGAAGATTTGCTGCCCTTTAAAGATTATTTAAGGAAAAACCCAATTTGCGCACTCGTCATTATAGTTATCAGGAGACTATGTATAGAAATATTGAGTAAATTTAAGACGTTGGCCAGCCACTGTTTGCACAGTTTCCCATGTGGAATTCACCACTCACAATTTTCTCCTTTCGCGCATTACAAAGTTGCACGAAGGGCTCATTCTTTAGGAAAACATCTTTCTGCTCCAATCAATACTCCTAAGCAGTTTTTGAATGCAGTGAACAAGGAAGGCACTCCCATGACACTAATTACGTCTCCTAATAACACTCCATGTTAGCTTTTAAAATGTGCTGCTCTTCCTAAGAGCATTTTGTGTTGTGGATTTTTCTACGAAATTTGATAGTGAACCTTCTGACTTTTTTTCACACAAGCGGAATTCTGACCATAATGGAAAAACTATCTGCTCGGATAGAATATGTATAATATTAAGCTTCAATCATTTGTTAATTCAGATATTACAGTTACAGGGCGATAACTCGGGTTCTTCCCGCGACTAAGGAATCCGTTCTTAGTACCATATAATCTCTCCAATTTATGCAAATGACTTCTCAGCCAAAACACCTCTTCCAAATTTCTTTTGCCGGACACTCTAATTTACAGCAAGATTAAAAATGATCACTGTCTCGCTTTTCTTCATTTATATATTGGCAAGATTTTTTTTTAATTCCTGTATAACGTGCAGAACCTAAAACTCAACATTATTAAGCTTAAGCATTTCCACGATTGTTCTCTGTCAGCTACGACATTTACTACCACACCAACAGCAACTATCTTGAAATTACGTCGTCGTAAAAACATTTGAAGATTTGTTACTGTTATATGAACCTCAACACATTTTCTGTATCCCATATGCAACACCAGAAATGTTGCAGCCTGAAATGAGGATTACGTGGCGAAATGTGGAGGCTACCACCGGGCAGAACCGCACGGTAAATAGTACTTCTGTACGTGTTACAAGTGGTGCGCATGTTTGTTTATGCTTTGCAGTCTATTTCTGCACAGTAAAACAGACTTAATTGTTATAAAATGCCTTTAGGCTGTAATGTCGGCTGAAACATTAAACGACCCCGCTCTCGCATCTCTGCCGCGATTGCTATCTCAAAGCGAACGCGTGAACACAAGCAGGAGAGATATGAATACATACACTTTATCTTTCAATGTACACGTCATGGAGTACTTGTAAAAATGCGTGCCGTCTCAGTACTAACGTAAACACACCGAATAGACGGCGAAAGCAGACGCCGCTGGCGCTTACGTGTGTACTACGTCTACGCTGTTGCCGGAAGATTGCATCGGCGGCGACTTAATCTCTCTACTAATTGTCAATTCATAATGTTTGTGCTGTATATGCAGGGTCTCAAAGACTCTACAGCTAGGGTACAGATTAATTTATAGCCGATGAGAGGCACCGTGAAGAGAAAAAAAAAAATGGCTGTGACTTAGCTCGGCTATGTCAGGATATACGTAGCAAAAGCTAAGTCATAGCTTGGAGCCTTGGTTAATATAATTGCACATCCAGGTTAGTGTGGTTGACTGGCTAGGTCTTTTACATTTGGCTCGTCGTCGCCTTCGCCTGTTTTCATTCCAACGCATAAGCCTGGCTTGAAGCCTTTCCGACTCGCTTTCCATGGCTCCAAACACGGCTGCGCCGACGACCGCTATGGTCCCTCGCAGCTACGCGCGCCAGCTGCCATCTCCTCCTACCTTCCCCAGCTGCACACCAAACGGCGCGGCGCACGGCTTCTGCTCTCGAGCGTCTCCGCTGTTCTCTTCGCCTTCTTGCAATCATTCTCTCTTTGCTGCTGCTATGAAGTTATAGTGCTCTAGAAGATTGGGTGTCGACCTCGCCGCGAAATGCAAAGCAACGGGAGTCGCCTTTGCGATGACGGAGGACACTAATGACGCCCTCTGCGCTGCCACCAGCAACTGGTGTGTCAGCCGTCCGGACGCCCGCGTATGCGCGCTGTGCGTCGGGTGGCAAGGAATGCCACGCGACAGGAGCGATGGTGTACCGTCTAAACTCGCACTTGCCGGAGAAGGTGTCATAGATACCCAGGTGGAATTCGTCTGGCAAACAGCGGGATCCAGCCCCGCCGGGGTGGCGCAGTGGTAAGACGCCCGACTACTGTGCCGGAGTTCCCGGGTTCGAACCCGACCACGGCGGCTGCGTTTCGATGGAGGCGAAACGAAGTGGCGTACGTGTGCTGTGCGATGTCAGCGCACGTTAAAGAGCCCCAGGTGGTCGAAATTACTCCGTAGCCCTCCACTACGGCTCCCCTTTCTCTCTTTCCACTTTCACTCCCACCTTCCTCCTTCCCTTACGGTGCGGTTCAGGTGTCCACAGAGCAAATGTGACAGATACTGCGCCTTTCCCTTCCTGTGAACCAACCAACCAAACAGCGGGATCCACGAACTCATAGATACTGCGCCTCTCCTTTTCTGCAAACCAATTATAATTGTATGGAACACTGCAGCGAATGTCGACAAGAGGCCAACGATGGGAGGCACATTACAGGACAGGAAGGGTAGGCTTGTTGTTGTTGGGGTTAAAAGTGTCTACAGAACAAGTGTGAAAGATACTGCGCCTTTCCTTTCTTCTGAACTAGTAATATATTGAAGAGAAAGCCTTTAATGGCTCATGCTGTCATGGACAAAGTGTGTCCCGCTTTTGCGGCGTTCTGATTGGCCGGGGTGGGTTGCATCCTTGCCATCTGCAATGCTACACTTGAACGCGCACCGCGCCGAGCGGCGAACGTAGCACCCGTGTTTCACGCCGCGCCCTCTCGGTTCCTGTCATCGAAAAAGCGGCCCGCTCTCCGGCGCCGGTCGTCACACTGCCCGATATTCTAGGACACTATAATGATGTTATGCTCAGCGAACCTATTGCTCCTCTCCGGTTTCCGCGCATGCGCACTAGTGGCCTGTCTCACGGCGAAATGCCCTGGTCTGGTCAAGGAGGTGGTTAGGCACCGGCGGTGAGAGCAGTGCATCCACGGTGGATATTGGTGCCACGGCGAAATCGCTGTGCCCCACCGCGGTGTGATGGAAATTATTCCGTAGCCCCCCCCCCCCCCCCCCCCCCTACGGCTCCTATTTCTTTATTTCCACTTTCACACCCACTTTCCTCCCTTCCCTTACGGCACGGTACGGGTGTCCACAGAACAAGTGTGACAGATACTGCGCCTTTTCTTTCCTGTGAACCAAATATTATTATTGAATCTCTACATCGCGGCCAATGTAGCTTTCGCTACGAAATTTCCTCAAACTAGCGCCGCAGCCGTTATATGCAGTTTCGACTTCAGAGGCAGCGGGCTGGTTATTGTGCCGGGTGCGCCAATCATAGCGCTGGAGTAGTCCACCTCCGTCGCATGCACCAAAGAGACTGTGTAGCACTCTGCGCCTCCTGGGCCCGAACTATGGTGGCTATACCCGAACGCATGGCGCTGCGCCCGAAAGACGCCCGCCGGGATGGTGCAGTGGTAAGACGCCCGACTACTGTTCCGGAGTTCCCGGGTTCAAACCCGACCACGGCGGCTGCGTTTCGATGGAGGCGAAACGAAGTGGCGTCCGTGTGCTGTGCGATGTCAGCGCACGTTAAAGATCCCCAGGTGGCCGAAATTACTCCGTAGCCCTCCACTACGGCTCCCCTTTCTCTCTATCCACTTTCACTCCCACTTTCACTCCCGCCTTCATCCCTTCCCTTACGGCGCGGTTGAGGTGTCCACATAGCAAGTGTGACAGATACTGCGTCTTTCCCTTCCTATGAACCAACCGACCAACCAACCAATCCTGCGGGGCCAGGCAACACGCCTCGCCGGGGTGGCACAGTGGTAAGACGCCCGACTACTGTCCGGAATTCCCGGGCTGCGTTTCGATGGAGGCGAAACGAAGAGGCGTCCGTGTGCTGTGCGATGTCAGCGCACGTTAAAGATCCCCAGGTGGTCGAAATTACTCCGTAGCCCTCCACTACGGCTCCTCTTTCTCTCTTACCACTTTAACTCCCACCTTCCACTCTTCCCTCACGGCGCGGTTCAGGTGCCCACAGAAAACGAGTGAGACAGTTACCGCGCCTTTCCCTTCCAGTGAACCAATTATTATTATTATTATTATTATTATTGTTATTATTATTATTATTATTATTATTATTATTATTATTATTATTATTATTATTATTATTATTATTATTATTATTATTATTATTATTATTATTATTATTATTATTATTATTATTCAGGCAACACCCTCTTGACTAAGGCCCTTTCACGGAGGCCGTGACGTCACGCCAGTTGCCCTCGTCACCCCGGACGCTGCTTTCGGCCGCCTGGCGTTCGCGTTGGCGGTGGCTGCTTGCCCAGGTGCGCGTTTGTTGCAGGTTTTTTGCGTTTGGTAATTATTAGAGGAGCTTGACAAACACTCAAGTTTATTTTGTTTCACACCACCGAAGCATGCAATGCCAATGTCTAAGGTAGCTTTTAGACTTGTAAACAGCGTTCTGAAATATAGTCGCAAATGCTTTTATACAAATAGTTTTATTGAGAGGAAAGGTTGGAAGCGGCCAATTTCATTTCGTGCTTGACGTCTTCATTTTTCTGTCCGCAGCTTTTTTTTTTTTTTTTTTTTTTGCGCTGCACTTTGAATATGATCGTTTCTCAGTTTACAAAAGTTGTTCAAAGTAACGTATGTTGCGGCACGTACTACATGCCGCACTAGAGTTTCTAGTGTGTGACCATTTTTACAGGTTTCCAAGGCGGCATCTCGCAGAAATGAAATGCCTACGGGGCTAGCCTGCCACCGGGTATGTATCTTGTAGGCCGTCGCTTTACCCGCCACCGCTTCGGTGGTGGACAACGGCATGGCCCTACGGGGCTGGGACTGGTTCAAGTAAGCTGCGCAGTTCGGGTAAATTGATGTAATGTAGTTCACAGCGTTGTCTCTCTTTAAACAATTTCCCTCGTTATCTTGAATCCGATCCCGCTTTCTTTGATTCTTCTTCCCTTGCCAGCTTATATGGTTCCAGAATTTTCTTGCTCCGCCTCTAGAGGCATCGTGTATGTCAGCCATCCAGCGATCGGTGGACTGCGTTATTTTACTTTGGACGAGGGCCTGCACCTGAAGTTTCTTTTGTCGATATGATTCCCATTTTTCGTCGATTTCCTCCTGAGATACCTGTGCTCTCTTCGCCACTCGGTGTTCCCTTGAAGAGCCCGTCGTTGTTCAATAGCTTCCCTGATTTCCTTATTCCACCAACTCCGTGGCTTCCTCTTTCCATTCCAGCGGTTTGCTACTTTAACCTCCTTAATTTTCCTCCTTATGAGTAGTTATACCTGTTCATAATCCCAGTCTTCCACGGGGCTTTTCTCTATTGCTTCCTCTATGTCTGCTGCTATCTGCGCTATTTGATCGTCGTTGAATTTTGCGTTTGCTTTTTGTCCAAGTTCCATTTCTCTTTTCATCAAGGGCCCCATCTGCAGACTAATACGTTTATGATCACTTTCCAGACTACACTCCCCTTCTTCGTCTATTTCCATTTTTGTGACTTTGCTATAAATTTCCTGCGACATTAGAGAGTAGTCAATGGTCGTCTGCCTGTTGCGGAATTCCCACGTGATTTGGCCTTCACATTTTGTTTCTCTATTTACTATAACTAGATCGTGTCGCTTATAGAAATCTAGCATCAGCTTCCCGTTACAATCCATATATCGATCTAGATCGTCGATGTGGCCGCTCATGCCTCCGGCAGAGTAATATTGGCCCCGTTTACAAACTGGTTTATATCGTCACTGAGACATTCAACAAGATCCTTGTTTTCTTGCCTGCATTGATGTCCTGTACCTAAATAAACTACCCATAGCCATGTCCTTATGCCGGCAATTGTTCCTGAAACCAAGATATGTTCTTTACAAGATGATTTAATTCTTTGCCAATTTGTTCCCTGGTGTATCAACATAAGTACCCCTCCACCCTTTTTTTCCGTTCTCGTTCTGTTGCACCCTTCCCAGACGTAGCCTCCTGTAAACGGCGGATCTTCTAGATCTCTGAGATGAGCCTCGCAAAGAGCGTACACACCTATTTTGTCATCCTTCAACTGCTGTTCTATCTCTAGCCATTTCGCTCTTTTTCTACCTCCTTGCATGTTTATGTAGCTGATCCTAGTGTTAAATTTCTTTTTTTGTACTTTTCTTTCTCGACCTACTCCTTGCCATTTTTTGGGGCTCAGCCTCCGTTAATGCACTTTCTTCTGCTTCACTTCTAACTACCTCTGTGCACGGAGTCCTCGCGGACCCCCTCAAAAAGCTACAGCCCTGCCTGCCAGGCGCCAGCCGATCTCTGCTCCCACCCTTCTGTTAAAATGAATGCCATCTCGCTGAAAAGCCCTACCAAAACCTGCTTTATGCACCTCCCTGTTTACCTCAACCACTTCGAAACGCTTCTCCAGGCTTAACTTTCTTATGTCCTGATTAACTGTCACCACGTCCTTTTCCAGCTTTCAATTCAAACCTAGCACCTCCGGTACTGTGCATACAACTATCTGCGCTTGGTGCGCTATCTCCCTGATCTCGTCAACTCCCTTAGCTAAACTTTCCACCACTCCTGCAGCGTCACCATTTAGGACATCGTTTAGCCCCGCGGCTACTATTATCATACTGCGCTCTGCGGAATCCTTCAATAGCCTATTTTTACTCTCTTTCAGCACTGCCCTCATTGTGCTCCCTGGGAAGGCTCCAACTAACACTCTCTTATCACCCTTTACACGTTCCAAGATATCTCGCTTGCACCTGCTCATGTTAGAATCTCCGGCGATAAGCACCTGGGCCTTCTCTCTCGCTCTCCCAACAGTTGGCTCCTGCTCTCGGTTATTTGTGATCTTTTCTCTGGGATTTTTGTTCTTCCTTACTTCTTCCTTTTTTTCCGGCTTCTTAGTAGCTGCTTTTAAATAACTCTGTCGGTTCTGATCCGCCTGACCTACTTTGCTTATGCTTTCCATGCCAGTGTTGGTCCCAGCCACGTGGCCCCCACTGGAATGTTCGTCCTCGTTGGTTCCAAGAATAAAGTCGGCCTTTTTCTTTTCCATTTGAGGAAGCTGTCCAAGCAGTTTCTGATTTTCTGTCCTTAACAAACGTACTTCATTTTCTAAATCATCCACACGAGACACTAAGCTGCCCCTTTCTTGACCAAATCTATCTAAGCACGCACTCAGCACGCAACACCGACACAAAACGTCGCTGCCTTCCGCTTCACCTACAGAGACCAAACGCGTTTCCTTGAGATTAACCTGCGCCTCACACTGAGTACACTTTACCTTCTTTTGATTGCACATCTTAAGCATGTATCGACTGAATTATATCTATTGTGAATTCTCAGAATATACAAACTGCCAAAAGAAGACACAAGAAACGACTAGCAAACACGCGTTAAAATCAATTCTCAGAAAGTCAATAGCCTAGAAAAAAAAATTATTTATCTAAATACAATAGTTAAACAATGAACGCCGAGAAAACCTAGCTACCGACACGAAAAACCAGGCCGCTAGGACAAAGAGCTAAATTCTATTCTTAAGGCTGCACCTAAAAAAGTTATTTATCTAAACACAATAGTTAAAAAAATGAACGCCGAGAAAACCTAGCTGCCGGCACGAAAAACCAGGCCGCTAGGACAAAGAGCTAAATTCTATTCTTAAGGCTGCACCTAAAAAAGTTATTTATCTAAACACAATAGTTAAAAAAATGAACGCCGAGAAAACCTAGCTGCCGGCACGAAAAACCAGGCCGCTAGGACAAAGAGCTAAATTCTATTCTTAAGGCTGCACCTAAAAAAGTTATTTATCTAAACACAATAGTTAAAAAAATGAACGCCGAGAAAACCTAGCTGCCGGCACGAAAAACCAGGCCGCTAGGACAAAGAGCTAAATTCTATTCTTAAGGCTGCACCTAAAAAAGTTATTTATCTAAACACAATAGTTAAAAAAATGAACGCCGAGAAAACCTAGCTGCCGGCACGAAAAACCAGGCCGCTAGGACAAAGAGCTAAATTCTATTCTTAAGGCTGCACCTAAAAAAGTTATTTATCTAAACACAATAGTTAAAAAAATGAACGCCGAGAAAACCTAGCTGCCGGCACGAAAAACCAGGCCGCTAGGACAAAGAGCTAAATTCTATTCTTAAGGCTGCACCTAAAAAAGTTATTTATCTAAACACAATAGTTAAAAAAATGAACGCCGAGAAAACCTAGCTGCCGGCACGAAAAACCAGGCCGCTAGGACAAAGAGCTAAATTCTATTCTTAAGGCTGCACCTAAAAAAGTTATTTATCTAAACACAATAGTTAAAAAAATGAACGCCGAGAAAACCTAGCTGCCGGCATGAAAAACCAGGCCGCTAGGACAAAGAGCTAAATTCTATTCTTAAGGCTGCACCTAAAAAAGTTATTTATCTAAACACAATAGTTAAAAAAATGAACGCCGAGAAAACATAGCTACCGACACGAAAAACCAGGCCGCTAGGACAAAAGAGCTAAATTCTATTCTTAAGGCTGCACCTAAAAAAGTTATTTATCTAAACACAATAGTTAAAAAAATGAACGCCGAGAAAACCTAGCTGCCGGCACGAAAAACCAGGCCGCTAGGACAAAGAGCTAAATTCTATTCTTAAGGCTGCACCTAAAAAAGTTATTTATCTAAACACAATAGTTAAAAAAATGAACGCCGAGAAAACCTAGCTACCGACACGAAAAACCAGGCCGCTAGGACAAAGAGCTAAATTCTATTCTTAAGGCTGCACCTAAAAAGTTATTTATCTAAACACAATAGTTAAAAAAATGAACGCCGAGAAAACCTAGCTACCGACACGAAAAACCAGGCCGCTAGGACAAAGAGCTAAATTCTATTCTTAAGGCTGCACCTAAAAAAGTTATTTATCTAAACACAATAGTTAAAAAAATGAACGCCGAGAAAACCTAGCTACCGACACGAAAAACCAGGCCGCTAGGACAAAGAGCTAAATTCTATTCTTAAGGCTGCACCTAAAAAAGTTCTTTATCTAAACACAATAGTTAAAAAAATGAACGCCGAGAAAACCTAGCTACCGACACGAAAAACCAGGCCGCTAGGACAAAGAGCTAAATTCTATTCTTAAGGCTGCACCTAAAAAAGTTATTTATCTAAACACAATAGTTAAAAAAATGAACGCCGAGAAAACCTAGCTACCGACACGAAAAACCAGGCCGCTAGGACAAAGAGCTAAATTCTATTCTTAAGGCTGCACCTAAAAAAGTTATTTATCTAAACACAATAGTTAAAAAAATGAACGCCGAGAAAACCTAGCTACCGACACGAAAAACCAGGCCGCTAGGACAAAGAGCTAAATTCTATTCTTAAGGCTGCACCTAAAAAAGTTATTTATCTAAACACAATAGTTAAAAAAATGAACGCGGAGAAAACCTAGCTACCGACACGAAAAAACAGGCCGCTGGGACAAAGAGCTAAATTCTATTCTTAAGGCTGCACCTAAAAAAGTTATTTATCTAAACACAATAGTTAAAAAAATGAACGCCGAGAAAACCTAGCTACCGACACGAAAAACCAGGCCGCTAGGACAAAGAGCTAAATTCTATTCTTAAGGCTGCACCTAAAAAAGTTATTTATCTAAACACAATAGTTAAAAAAATGAACGCCGAGAAAACCTAGCTACCGACACGAAAAACCAGGCCGCTAGGACAAAAAGCTAAATTCTATTCTTAAGGCTGCACCTAAAAAAGTTATTTATCTAAACACAATAGTTAAAAAAATGAACGCCGAGAAAACCTAGCTACCGACACGAAAAACCAGGCCGCTAGGACAAAGAGCTAAATTCTATTCTTAAGGCTGCACCTAAAAAAGTTATTTATCTAAACACAATAGTTAAAAAAAATGAACGCCGAGAAAACCTATCTACCGACACGAAAAACCAGGCCGCTAGGACAAAGAGCTAAATTCTATTCTTAAGGCTGCACCTAAAAAAGTTATTTATCTAAACACAATAGTTAAAAAAATGAACGCCGAGAAAACCTAGCTACCGACACGAAAAACCAGGCCGCTAGGACAAAGAGCTAAATTCTATTCTTAAGGCTGCACCTAAAAAAGTTATTTATCTAAACACAATAGTTAAAAAAATGAACGCCGAGAAAACCTAGCTACCGACACGAAAAACCAGGCCGCTAGGACAAAGAGCTAAATTCTATTCTTAAGGCTGCACCTAAAAAAGTTATTTATCTAAACACAATAGTTAAAAAAATGAACGCCGAGAAAACCTAGCTACCGACACGAAAAACCAGGCCGCTAGGACAAAGAGCTAAATTCTATTTAAGGCTGCACCTAAAACAGTTATTTATCTAAACACAATAGTTAAAAAAATGAACGCCGAGAAAACCTAGCTGCCGGCACGAAAAACCAGGCCGCTAGGACAAAGAGCTAAATTCTATTCTTAAGGCTGCACCTAAGAAAGTTATTTATCTAAACACAATAGTTAAAAAAATGAACGCCGAGAAAACCTAGCTACCGACACGAAAAACCAGGCCGCTAGGACAAAGAGCTAAATTCTATTCTTAAGGCTGCACCGAAAAAAGTTACTTATCTAAACACAATAGTTAAAAAAATGAACGCCGAGAAAACCTAGCTGCCGGCACGAAAAACCAGGCCGCTAGGACAAAGAGCTAAATTCTATTCTTAAGGCTGCACCTAAAAAAGTTATTTATCTAAACACAATAGTTAAAAAAATGAACGCCGAGAAAACCTAGCTGCCGGCACGAAAAACCAGGCCGCTAGGACAAAGAGCTAAATTCTATTCTTAAGGCTGCACCTAAAAAAGTTATTTATCTAAGCACAATAGTTAAAAAAATGAACGCCGAGAAAACCTAGCTACCGACACGAAAAACCAGGCCGCTAGGACAAAGAGCTAAATTCTATTCTTAAGGCTGCACCTAAAAAGTTATTTATCTAAACACAATAGTTCAAAAAATGAACGCCGAGAAAACCTAGCTACCGACACGAAAAACCAGGCCGCTAGGACAAAGAGCTAAATTCTATTCTTAAGGCTGCACCTAAAAAAGTTATTTATCTAAACGCAATAGTTAAAAAAATGAACGCCGAGAAAACCTAGCTACCGACACGAAAAACCAGGCCGCTAGGACAAAGAGCTAAATTCTATTCTTAAGGCTGCACCTAAAAAAGTTATTTATCTAAACACAATAGTTAAAAAAATGAACGCCGAGAAAACCTAGCTACCGACACGAAAAACCAGGCTGCTAGGACAAAGAGCTAAATTCTATTCTTAAGGCTGCACCTAAAAAAGTTATTTATCTAAACACAATAGTTAAAAAAATGAACGCCGAGAAAACCTAGCTGCCGGCACGAAAAACCAGGCCGCTAGGACAAAGAGCTAAATTCTATTCTTAAGGCTGCACCTAAAAAAGTTATTTATCTAAACACAATAGTTAAAAAAATGAACGCCGAGAAAACCTAGCTACCGACACGAAAAACCAGGCCGCTAGGACAAAGAGCTAAATTCTATTCTTAAGGCTGCACCTAAAAAAGTTATTTATCTAAACACAATAGTTAAAAAAAATGAACGCCGAGAAAACCTAGCTGCCGGCACGAAAAACCAGGCCGCTAGGACAAAGAGCTATATTCTATCCTTAAGGCTGCACCTAAAAAAGTTATTTATCTAAACACAATAGTTAAAAAAATGAACGCCGAGAAAACCTAGCTACCGACACGAAAAACCAGGCCGCTAGGACAAAGAGCTAAATTCTATTCTTAAGGCTGCACCTAAAAAAGTTATTTATCTAAACACAATAGTTAAAAAAATGAACGCCGAGAAAACCTAGCTGCCGGCACGAAAAACCAGGCCGCTAGGACAAAGAGCTAAATTCTATTCTTAAGGCTGCACCTAAAAAAGTTATTTATCTAAACACAATAGTTAAAAAAATGAACGCCGAGAAAACCTAGCTACCGACACGAAAAACCAGGCCGCTAGGACAAAGAGCTAAATTCTATTCTTAAGGCTGCACCTAAAAAAGTTATTTATCTAAACACAATAGTTAAAAAAATGAACGCCGAGAAAACCTAGCTGCCGGCACGAAAAACCAGGCCGCTAGGACAAAGAGCTAAATTCTATTCTTAAGGCTGCACCTAAAAAAGTTATTTATCTAAACACAATAGTTAAAAAAATGAACGCCGAGAAAACCTAGCTACCGACACGAAAAACCAGGCCGCTAGGACAAAGAGTTAAATTCTATTCTTAAAGCTGCACCTAAAAAAGTTATTTATCTAAACACAATAGTTAAAAAAATGAACGCCGAGAAAACCTAGCTGCCGGCACGAAAAACCAGGCCGCTAGGACAAAGAGCTTAATTCTATTCTTAAGGCTGCACCTAAAAAAGTTATTTATCTAAACACAATAGTTAAAAAAATGAACGCCGAGAAAACCTAGCTGCCGGCACGAAAAACCAGGCCGCTAGGACAAAGAGCTAAATTCTATTCTTAAGGCTGCACCTAAAGTTATTTATCTAAACACAATAGTTAAAAAAATGAACGCCGAGAAAACCTAGCTGCCGGCACGAAAAACCAGGCCGCTAGGACAAAGAGCTAAATTCTATTCTTAAGGCTGCACCTAAAAAAGTTATTTATCTAAACACAATAGTTAAAAAAATGAACGCCGAGAAAACCTAGCTGCCGGCACGAAAAACCAGGCCGCTAGGACAAAGAGCTAAATTCTATTCCTAAGGCTGCACCTAAAAAAGTTATTTATCTAAACACAATAGTTAAAAAAATGAACGCCGAGAAAACCTAGCTGCCGGCACGAAAAACCAGGCCGCTATGACAAAGAGCTAAATTCTATTCTTAAGGCTGCACCTAAAGTTATTTATCTAAACACAATAGTTAAAAAAATGAACGCCGAGAAAACCTAACTGCCGGCACGAAAAACCAGGCCGCTAGGACAAAGAGCTAAATTCTATTCTTAAGGCTGCACCTAAAAAAGTTATTTATCTAAACACAATAGTTAAAAAAATGAACGCCGAGAAAACCTAGCTGCCGGCACGAAAAACCAGGCCGCTAGGACAAAGAGCTAAATCAATTCTTTAGGCTGCACCTAAAAAAGTTATTTATCTAAACACAATAGTTAAAAAAATGAACGCCGAGAAAACCTAGCTGCCGGCACGAAAAACCAGGCCGCTAGGACAAAGAGCTAAATTCTATTCTTAAGGCTGCACCTAAAAAAGTTATTTATCTAAACACAATAGTTAAAAAAATGAACGCCGAGAAAACCTAGCTACCGACATGAAAAACCAGGCCGCTAGGACAAAGAGCTAAATTCTATTCTTAAGGCTGCACCTAAAAAAGTTATTTATCTAAACACAATAGTTAAAAAAATGAACGCCGAGAAAACCTAGCTGCCGGCACGAAAAACCAGGCCGCTAGGACAAAGAGCTAAATTATATTCTTAAGGCTGCACCTAAAAAAGTTATTTATCTAAACACAATAGTTAAAAAAATGAACGCCGAGAAAACCTAGCTACCGACACGAAAAACCAGGCCGCTAGGACAAAGAGCTAAATTCTATTCTTAAGGCTGCACCTAAAAAAGTTATTTATCTAAACACAATAGTTAAAAAAATGAACGCCGAGAAAACCTAGCTGCCGGCACGACAAACCAGGCCGCTAGGACAAAGAGCTAAATTCTATTCTTAAGGCTGCACCTAAAAAAGTTATTTATCTAAACACAATAGTTTAAAAAAATGAACGCCGAGAAAACCTAGCTGCCGCACGAAAAACCAGGCCGCTAGGACAAAGAGCTGAATTCTATTCTTAAGGCTGCACCTAAAAAAGTTATTTATCTAAACACAATAGTTAAAAAAATGAACGCCGAGAAAACCTAGCTGCCGGCACGAAAAACCAGGCCGCTAGGACAAAGAGCTAAATTCTATTCTTAAGGCTGCACCTAAAAAAGTTATTTATCTAAACACAATAGTTAAAAAAATGAACGCCGAGAAAACCTAGCTACCGACACGAAAAACCAGGCCGCTAGGACAAAGAGCTAAATTCTATTCTTAAGGCTGCACCTAAAAAAGTTATTTATCTAAACACAATAGTTAAAAAAATGAACGCCGAGAAAACCTAGCTGCCGGCACGAAAAACCAGGCCGCTAGGACAAAGAGCTAAATTCTATTCTTAAGGCTGCACCTAAAAAAGTTATTTATCTAAACACAATAGTTAAAAAAATGAACGCCGAGAAAACCTAGCTACCGACACGAAAAACCAGGCCGCTAGGACAAAGAGTTAAATTCTATTCTTAAAGCTGCACCTAAAAAAGTTATTTATCTAAACACAATAGTTAAAAAAATGAACGCCGAGAAAACCTAGCTGCCGGCACGAAAAACCAGGCCGCTAGGACAAAGAGCTTAATTCTATTCTTAAGGCTGCACCTAAAAAAGTTATTTATCTAAACACAATAGTTAAAAAAATGAACGCCGAGAAAACCTAGCTGCCGGCACGAAAAACCAGGCCGCTAGGACAAAGAGCTAAATTCTATTCTTAAGGCTGCACCTAAAGTTATTTATCTAAACACAATAGTTAAAAAAATGAACGCCGAGAAAACCTAGCTGCCGGCACGAAAAACCAGGCCGCTAGGACAAAGAGCTAAATTCTATTCTTAAGGCTGCACCTAAAAAAGTTATTTATCTAAACACAATAGTTAAAAAAATGAACGCCGAGAAAACCTAGCTACCGACACGAAAAACCAGGCCGCTAGGACAAAGAGTTAAATTCTATTCTTAAAGCTGCACCTAAAAAAGTTATTTATCTAAACACAATAGTTAAAAAAATGAACGCCGAGAAAACCTAGCTGCCGGCACGAAAAACCAGGCCGCTAGGACAAAGAGCTTAATTCTATTCTTAAGGCTGCACCTAAAAAAGTTATTTATCTAAACACAATAGTTAAAAAAATGAACGCCGAGAAAACCTAGCTGCCGGCACGAAAAACCAGGCCGCTAGGACAAAGAGCTAAATTCTATTCTTAAGGCTGCACCTAAAGTTATTTATCTAAACACAATAGTTAAAAAAATGAACGCCGAGAAAACCTAGCTGCCGGCACGAAAAACCAGGCCGCTAGGACAAAGAGCTAAATTCTATTCTTAAGGCTGCACCTAAAAAAGTTATTTATCTAAACACAATAGTTAAAATAATGAACGCCGAGAAAACCTAGCTGCCGGCACGAAAAACCAGGCCGCTAGGACAAAGAGCTAAATTCTATTCCTAAGGCTGCACCTAAAAAAGTTATTTATCTAAACACAATAGTTAAAAAAATGAACGCCGAGAAAACCTAGCTGCCGGCACGAAAAACCAGGCCGCTATGACAAAGAGCTAAATTCTATTCTTAAGGCTGCACCTAAAGTTATTTATCTAAACACAATAGTTAAAAAAATGAACGCCGAGAAAACCTAACTGCCGGCACGAAAAACCAGGCCGCTAGGACAAAGAGCTAAATTCTATTCTTAAGGCTGCACCTAAAAAAGTTATTTATCTAAACACAATAGTTAAAAAAATGAACGCCGAGAAAACCTAGCTGCCGGCACGAAAAACCAGGCCGCTAGGACAAAGAGCTAAATCAATTCTTTAGGCTGCACCTAAAAAAGTTATTTATCTAAACACAATAGTTAAAAAAATGAACGCCGAGAAAACCTAGCTGCCGGCACGAAAAACCAGGCCGCTAGGACAAAGAGCTAAATTCTATTCTTAAGGCTGCACCTAAAAAAGTTATTTATCTAAACACAATAGTTAAAAAAATGAACGCCGAGAAAACCTAGCTACCGACATGAAAAACCAGGCCGCTAGGACAAAGAGCTAAATTCTATTCTTAAGGCTGCACCTAAAAAAGTTATTTATCTAAACACAATAGTTAAAAAAATGAACGCCGAGAAAACCTAGCTGCCGGCACGAAAAACCAGGCCGCTAGGACAAAGAGCTAAATTATATTCTTAAGGCTGCACCTAAAAAAGTTATTTATCTAAACACAATAGTTAAAAAAATGAACGCCGAGAAAACCTAGCTACCGACACGAAAAACCAGGCCGCTAGGACAAAGAGCTAAATTCTATTCTTAAGGCTGCACCTAAAAAAGTTATTTATCTAAACACAATAGTTAAAAAAATGAACGCCGAGAAAACCTAGCTGCCGGCACGAAAAACCAGGCCGCTAGGACAAAGAGCTAAATTCTATTCTTAAGGCTGCACCTAAAAAAGTTATTTATCTAAACACAATAGTTTAAAAAAATGAACGCCGAGAAAACCTAGCTGCCGGCACGAAAAACCAGGCCGCTAGGACAAAGAGCTGAATTCTATTCTTAAGGCTGCACCTAAAAAAGTTATTTATCTAAACACAATAGTTAAAAAAATGAACGCCGAGAAAACCTAGCTGCCGGCACGAAAAACCAGGCCGCTAGGACAAAGAGCTAAATTCTATTCTTAAGGCTGCACCTAAAAAAGTTATTTATCTAAACACAATAGTTAAAAAAATGAACGCCGAGAAAACCTAGCTACCGACACGAAAAACCAGGCCGCTAGGACAAAGAGCTAAATTCTATTCTTAAGGCTGCACCTAAAAAAGTTATTTATCTAAACACAATAGTTAAAAAAATGAACGCCGAGAAAACCTAGCTGCCGGCACGAAAAACCAGGCCGCTAGGACAAAGAGCTAAATTCTATTCTTAAGGCTGCACCTAAAAAAGTTATTTATCTAAACACAATAGTTAAAAAAATGAACGCCGAGAAAACCTAGCTACCGACACGAAAAACCAGGCCGCTAGGACAAAGAGTTAAATTCTATTCTTAAAGCTGCACCTAAAAAAGTTATTTATCTAAACACAATAGTTAAAAAAATGAACGCCGAGAAAACCTAGCTGCCGGCACGAAAAACCAGGCCGCTAGGACAAAGAGCTTAATTCTATTCTGAAGGCTGCACCTAAAAAAGTTATTTATCTAAACACAATAGTTAAAAAAATGAACGCCGAGAAAACCTAGCTGCCGGCACGAAAAACCAGGCCGCTAGGACAAAGAGCTAAATTCTATTCTTAAGGCTGCACCTAAAGTTATTTATCTAAACACAATAGTTAAAAAAATGAACGCCGAGAAAACCTAGCTGCCGGCACGAAAAACCAGGCCGCTAGGACAAAGAGCTAAATTCTATTCTTAAGGCTGCACCTAAAAAAGTTATTTATCTAAACACAATAGTTAAAAAAATGAACGCCGAGAAAACCTAGCTGCCGGCACGAAAAACCAGGCCGCTAGGACAAAGAGCTAAATTCTATTCCTAAGGCTGCACCTAAAAAAGTTATTTATCTAAACACAATAGTTAAAAAAATGAACGCCGAGAAAACCTAGCTGCCGGCACGAAAAACCAGGCCGCTATGACAAAGAGCTAAATTCTATTCTTAAGGCAGCACCTAAAGTTATTTATCTAAACACAATAGTTAAAAAAATGAACGCCGAGAAAACCTAACAGCCGGCACGAAAAACCAGGCCGCTAGGACAAAGAGCTAAATTCTATTCTTAAGGCTGCACCTAAAAAAGTTATTTATCTAAACACAATAGTTAAAAAAATGAACGCCGAGAAAACCTAGCTGCCGGCACGAAAAGCCAGGCCGCTAGGACAAAGAGCTAAATCAATTCTTTAGGCTGCACCTAAAAAAGTTATTTATCTAAACACAATAGTTAAAAAAATGAACGCCGAGAAAACCTAGCTGCCGGCACGAAAAACCAGGCCGCTAGGACAAAGAGCTAAATTCTATTCTTAAGGCTGCACCTAAAAAAGTTATTTATCTAAACACAATAGTTAAAAAAATGAACGCCGAGAAAACCTAGCTACCGACATGAAAAACCAGGCCGCTAGGACAAAGAGCTAAATTCTATTCTTAAGGCTGCACCTAAAAAAGTTATTTATCTAAACACAATAGTTAAAAAAATGAACGCCGAGAAAACCTAGCTGCCGGCACGAAAAACCAGGCCGCTAGGACAAAGAGCTAAATTATATTCTTAAGGCTGCACCTAAAAAAGTTATTTATCTAAACACAATAGTTAAAAAAATGAACGCCGAGAAAACCTAGCTACCGACACGAAAAACCAGGCCGCTAGGACAAAGAGCTAAATTCTATTCTTAAGGCTGCACCTAAAAAAGTTATTTATCTAAACACAATAGTTAAAAAAATGAACGCCGAGAAAACCTAGCTGCCGGCACGAAAAACCAGGCCGCTAGGACAAAGAGCTAAATTCTATTCTTAAGGCTGCACCTAAAAAAGTTATTTATCTAAACACAATAGTTTAAAAAAATGAACGCCGAGAAAACCTAGCTGCCGGCACGAAAAACCAGGCCGCTAGGACAAAGAGCTGAATTCTATTCTTAAGGCTGCACCTAAAAAAGTTATTTATCTAAACACAATAGTTAAAAAAATGAACGCCGAGAAAACCTAGCTGCCGGCACGAAAAACCAGGCCGCTAGGACAAAGAGCTAAATTCTATTCTTAAGGCTGCACCTAAAAAAGTTATTTATCTAAACACAATAGTTAAAAAAATGAACGCCGAGAAAACCTAGCTACCGACACGAAAAACCAGGCCGCTAGGACAAAGAGCTAAATTCTATTCTTAAGGCTGCACCTAAAAAAGTTATTTATCTAAACACAATAGTTAAAAAAAATGAACGCCGAGAAAACCTAGCTACCGACACGAAAAACCAGGCCGCTAGGACAAAGAGCTAAATTCTATTCTTAAGGCTGCACCTAAAAAAGTTATTTATCTAAACACAATAGTTAAAAAAATGAACGCCGAGAAAACCTAGCTACCGACACGAAAAACCAGGCCGCTAGGACAAAGAGCTAAATTCTATTCTTAAGGCTGCACCTAAAAAAGTTATTTATCTAAACACAATAGTTAAAAAAATGAACGCCGAGAAAACCTAGCTACCGACACGAAAAACCAGGCCGCTAGGACAAAGAGCTAAATTCTATTCTTAAGGCTGCACCTAAAAAAGTTATTTATCTAAACACAATAGTTAAAAAAATGAACGCCGAGAAAACCTAGCTACCGACACGAAAAACCAGGCCGCTAGGACAAAGAGCTAAATTCTATTTAAGGCTGCACCTAAAAAAGTTATTTATCTAAACACAATAGTTAAAAAAATGAACGCCGAGAAAACCTAGCTGCCGGCACGAAAAACCAGGCCGCTAGGACAAAGAGCTAAATTCTATTCTTAAGGCTGCACCTAAGAAAGTTATTTATCTAAACACAATAGTTAAAAAAATGAACGCCGAGAAAACCTAGCTACCGACACGAAAAACCAGGCCGCTAGGACAAAGAGCTAAATTCTATTCTTAAGGCTGCACCTAAAAAAGTTACTTATCTAAACACAATAGTTAAAAAAATGAACGCCGAGAAAACCTAGCTGCCGGCACGAAAAACCAGGCCGCTAGGACAAAGAGCTAAATTCTATTCTTAAGGCTGCACCTAAAAAAGTTATTTATCTAAACACAATAGTTAAAAAAATGAACGCCGAGAAAACCTAGCTGCCGGCACGAAAAACCAGGCCGCTAGGACAAAGAGCTAAATTCTATTCTTAAGGCTGCACCTAAAAAAGTTATTTATCTAAACACAATAGTTAAAAAAATGAACGCCGAGAAAACCTAGCTGCCGGCACGAAAAACCAGGCCGCTAGGACAAAGAGCTAAATTCTATTCTTAAGGCTGCACCTAAAAAAGTTATTTATCTAAACACAATAGTTAAAAAAAATGAACGCCGAGAAAACCTAGCTACCGACACGAAAAACCAGGCCGCTAGGACAAAGAGTTAAATTCTATTCTTAAAGCTGCACCTAAAAAAGTTATTTATCTAAACACAATAGTTAAAAAAATGAACGCCGAGAAAACCTAGCTGCCGGCACGAAAAACCAGGCCGCTAGGACAAAGAGCTTAATTCTATTCTTAAGGCTGCACCTAAAAAAGTTATTTATCTAAACACAATAGTTAAAAAAATGAACGCCGAGAAAACCTAGCTGCCGGCACGAAAAACCAGGCCGCTAGGACAAAGAGCTAAATTCTATTCTTAAGGCTGCACCTAAAGTTATTTATCTAAACACAATAGTTAAAAAAATGAACGCCGAGAAAACCTAGCTGCCGGCACGAAAAACCAGGCCGCTAGGACAAAGAGCTAAATTCTATTCTTAAGGCTGCACCTAAAAAAGTTATTTATCTAAACACAATAGTTAAAAAAATGAACGCCGAGAAAACCTAGCTGCCGGCACGAAAAACCAGGCCGCTAGGACAAAGAGCTAAATTCTATTCCTAAGGCTGCACCTAAAAAAGTTATTTATCTAAACACAATAGTTAAAAAAATGAACGCCGAGAAAACCTAGCTGCCGGCACGAAAAACCAGGCCGCTATGACAAAGAGCTAAATTCTATTCTTAAGGCTGCACCTAAAGTTATTTATCTAAACACAATAGTTAAAAAAATGAACGCCGAGAAAACCTAACTGCCGGCACGAAAAACCAGGCCGCTAGGACAAAGAGCTAAATTCTATTCTTAAGGCTGCACCTAAAAAAGTTATTTATCTAAACACAATAGTTAAAAAAATGAACGCCGAGAAAACCTAGCTGCCGGCACGAAAAACCAGGCCGCTAGGACAAAGAGCTAAATCAATTCTTTAGGCTGCACCTAAAAAAGTTATTTATCTAAACGCAATAGTTAAAAAAATGAACGCCGAGAAAACCTAGCTGCCGGCACGAAAAACCAGGCCGCTAGGACAAAGAGCTAAATTCTATTCTTAAGGCTGCACCTAAAAAAGTTATTTATCTAAACACAATAGTTAAAAAAATGAACGCCGAGAAAACCTAGCTACCGACATGAAAAACCAGGCCGCTAGGACAAAGAGCTAAATTCTATTCTTAAGGCTGCACCTAAAAAAGTTATTTATCTAAACACAATAGTTAAAAAAATGAACGCCGAGAAAACCTAGCTGCCGGCACGAAAAACCAGGCCGCTAGGACAAAGAGCTAAATTATATTCTTAAGGCTGCACCTAAAAAAGTTATTTATCTAAACACAATAGTTAAAAAAATGAACGCCGAGAAAACCTAGCTACCGACACGAAAAACCAGGCCGCTAGGACAAAGAGCTAAATTCTATTCTTAAGGCTGCACCTAAAAAAGTTATTTATCTAAACACAATAGTTAAAAAAATGAACGCCGAGAAAACCTAGCTGCCGGCACGAAAAACCAGGCCGCTAGGACAAAGAGCTAAATTCTATTCTTAAGGCTGCACCTAAAAAAGTTATTTATCTAAACACAATAGTTTAAAAAAATGAACGCCGAGAAAACCTAGCTGCCGGCACGAAAAACCAGGCCGCTAGGACAAAGAGCTGAATTCTATTCTTAAGGCTGCACCTAAAAAAGTTATTTATCTAAACACAATAGTTAAAAAAATGAACGCCGAGAAAACCTAGCTGCCGGCACGAAAAACCAGGCCGCTAGGACAAAGAGCTAAATTCTATTCTTAAGGCTGCACCTAAAAAAGTTATTTATCTAAACACAATAGTTAAAAAAATGAACGCCGAGAAAACCTAGCTACCGACACGAAAAACCAGGCCGCTAGGACAAAGAGCTAAATTCTATTCTTAAGGCTGCACCTAAAAAAGTTATTTATCTAAACACAATAGTTAAAAAAAATGAACGCCGAGAAAACCTAGCTACCGACACGAAAAACCAGGCCGCTAGGACAAAGAGCTAAATTCTATTCTTAAGGCTGCACCTAAAAAAGTTATTTATCTAAACACAATAGTTAAAAAAATGAACGCCGAGAAAACCTAGCTGCCGGCACGAAAAACCAGGCCGCTAGGACAAAGAGCTAAATTCTATTCCTAAGGCTGCACCTAAAAAAGTTATTTATCTAAACACAATAGTTAAAAAAATGAACGCCGAGAAAACCTAGCTGCCGGCACAAAAAACCAGGCCGCTATGACAAAGAGCTAAATTCTATTCTTAAGGCTGCACCTAAAGTTATTTATCTAAACACAATAGTTAAAAAAATGAACGCCGAGAAAACCTAACTGCCGGCACGAAAAACCAGGCCGCTAGGACAAAGAGCTAAAATCTATTCTTAAGGCTGCACCTAAAAAAGTTATTTATCTAAACACAATAGTTAAAAAAATGAACGCCGAGAAAACCTAGCTGCCGGCACGAAAAACCAGGCCGCTAGGACAAAGAGCTAAATCAATTCTTTAGGCTGCACCTAAAAAAGTTATTTATCTAAACACAATAGTTAAAAAAATGAACGCCGAGAAAACCTAGCTGCCGGCACGAAAAACCAGGCCGCTAGGACAAAGAGCTAAATTCTATTCTTAAGGCTGCACCTAAAAAAGTTATTTATCTAAACACAATAGTTAAAAAAATGAACGCCGAGAAAACCTAGCTACCGACATGAAAAACCAGGCCGCTAGGACAAAGAGCTAAATTCTATTCTTAAGGCTGCACCTAAAAAAGTTATTTATCTAAACACAATAGTTAAAAAAATGAACGCCGAGAAAACCTAGCTGCCGGCACGAAAAACCAGGCCGCTAGGACAAAGAACTAAATTATATTCTTAAGGCTGCACCTAAAAAAGTTATTTATCTAAACACAATAGTTAAAAAAATGAACGCCGAGAAAACCTAGCTACCGACACGAAAAACCAGGCCGCTAGGACAAAGAGCTAAATTCTATTCTTAAGGCTGCACCTAAAAAAGTTATTTATCTAAACACAATAGTTAAAAAAATGAACGCCGAGAAAACCTAGCTGCCGGCACGAAAAACCAGGCCGCTAGGACAAAGAGCTAAATTCTATTCTTAAGGCTGCACCTAAAAAAGTTATTTATCTAAACACAATAGTTTAAAAAAATGAACGCCGAGAAAACCTAGCTGCCGGCACGAAAAACCAGGCCGCTAGGACAAAGAGCTAAATTCTATTCTTAAGGCTGCACCTAAAAAAGTTATTTATCTAAACACAATAGTTAAAAAAATGAACGCCGAGAAAACCTAGCTACCGACACGAAAAACCAGGCCGCTAGGACAAAGAGCTAAATTCTATTCTTAAGGCTGCACCTAAAAAAGTTATTTATCTAAACACAATAGTTAAAAAAATGAACGCCGAGAAAACCTAGCTACCGACACGAAAAACCAGGCCGCTAGGACAAAGAGCTAAATTCTATTTAAGGCTGCACCTAAAAAAGTTATTTATCTAAACACAATAGTTAAAAAAATGAACGCCGAGAAAACCTAGCTGCCGGCACGAAAAACCAGGCCGCTAGGACAAAGAGCTAAATTCTATTCTTAAGGCTGCACCTAAGAAAGTTATTTATCTAAACACAATAGTTAAAAAAATGAACGCCGAGAAAACCTAGCTACCGACACGAAAAACCAGGCCGCTAGGACAAAGAGCTAAATTCTATTCTTAAGGCTGCACCTAAAAAAGTTACTTATCTAAACACAATAGTTAAAAAAATGAACGCCGAGAAAACCTAGCTGCCGGCACGAAAAACCAGGCCGCTAGGACAAAGAGCTAAATTCTATTCTTAAGGCTGCACCTAAAAAAGTTATTTATCTAAACACAATAGTTAAAAAAATGAACGCCGAGAAAACCTAGCTGCCGGCACGAAAAACCAGGCCGCTAGGACAAAGAGCTAAATTCTATTCTTAAGGCTGCACCTAAAAAAGTTATTTATCTAAACACAATAGTTAAAAAAATGAACGCCGAGAAAACCTAGCTGCCGGCACGAAAAACCAGGCCGCTAGGACAAAGAGCTAAATTCTATTCTTAAGGCTGCACCTAAAAAAGTTATTTATCTAAACACAATAGTTAAAAAAATGAACGCCGAGAAAACCTAGCTACCGACACGAAAAACCAGGCCGCTAGGACAAAGAGCTAAATTCTATTCTTAAGGCTGCACCTAAAAAAGTTATTTATCTAAACACAATAGTTAAAAAAAATGAACGCCGAGAAAACCTAGCTGCCGGCACGAAAAACCAGGCCGCTAGGACAAAGAGCTATATTCTATCCTTAAGGCTGCACCTAAAAAAGTTATTTATCTAAACACAATAGTTAAAAAAATGAACGCCGAGAAAACCTAGCTACCGACACGAAAAACCAGGCCGCTAGGACAAAGAGCTAAATTCTATTCTTAAGGCTGCACCTAAAAAAGTTATTTATCTAAACACAATAGTTAAAAAAATGAACGCCGAGAAAACCTAGCTGCCGGCACGAAAAACCAGGCCGCTAGGACAAAGAGCTAAATTCTATTCTTAAGGCTGCACCTAAAAAAGTTATTTATCTAAACACAATAGTTAAAAAATGAACGCCGAGAAAACCTAGCTACCGACACGAAAAACCAGGCCGCTAGGACAAAGAGCTAAATTCTATTCTTAAGGCTGCACCTAAAAAAGTTATTTATCTAAACACAATAGTTAAAAAAATGAACGCCGAGAAAACCTAGCTGCCGGCACGAAAAACCAGGCCGCTAGGACAAAGAGCTAAATTCTATTCTTAAGGCTGCACCTAAAAAAGTTATTTATCTAAACACAATAGTTAAAAAAATGAACGCCGAGAAAACCTAGCTACCGACACGAAAAACCAGGCCGCTAGGACAAAGAGTTAAATTCTATTCTTAAAGCTGCACCTAAAAAAGTTATTTATCTAAACACAATAGTTAAAAAAATGAACGCCGAGAAAACCTAGCTGCCGGCACGAAAAACCAGGCCGCTAGGACAAAGAGCTAAATTCTATTCTTAAGGCTGCACCTAAAAAAGTTATTTATCTAAACACAATAATTAAAAAAATGAACGCCGAGAAAACCTAGCTGCCGGCACGAAAAACCAGGCCGCTAGGACAAAGAGCTAAATTCTATTCTTAAGGCTGCACCTAAAGTTATTTATCTAAACACAATAGTTAAAAAAATGAACGCCGAGAAAACCTAGCTGCCGGCACGAAAAACCAGGCCGCTAGGACAAAGAGCTAAATTCTATTCTTAAGGCTGCACCTAAAAAAGTTATTTATCTAAACACAATAGTTAAAGAAATGAACGCCGAGAAAACCTAGCTGCCGGCACGAAAAACCAGGCCGCTAGGACAAAGAGCTAAATTCTATTCTTAAGGCTGCACCTAAAAAAGTTATTTATCTAAACACAATAGTTAAAAAAATGAACGCCGAGAAAACCTAGCTGCCGGCACGAAAAACCAGGCCGCTATGACAAAGAGCTAAATTCTATTCTTAAGGCTGCACCTAAAGTTATTTATCTAAACACAATAGTTAAAAAAATGAACGCCGAGAAAACCTAACTGCCGGCACGAAAAACCAGGCCGCTAGGACAAAGAGCTAAATTCTATTCTTAAGGCTGCACCTAAAAAAGTTATTTATCTAAACACAATAGTTAAAAAAATGAACGCCGAGAAAACCTAGCTGCCGGCACGAAAAACCAGGCCGCTAGGACAAAGAGCTAAATCAATTCTTTAGGCTGCACCTAAAAAAGTTATTTATCTAAACACAATAGTTAAAAAAATGAACGCCGAGAAAACCTAGCTGCCGGCACGAAAAACCAGGCCGCTAGGACAAAGAGCTAAATTCTATTCTTAAGGCTGCACCTAAAAAAGTTATTTATCTAAACACAATAGTTAAAAAAATGAACGCCGAGAAAACCTAGCTACCGACACGAAAAACCAGGCCGCTAGGACAAAGAGCTAAATTCTATTCTTAAGGCTGCACCTAAAAAAGTTATTTATCTAAACACAATAGTTAAAAAAATGAACGCCGAGAAAACCTAGCTGCCGGTACGAAAAACCAGGCCGCTAGGACAAAGAGCTAAATTATATTCTTAAGGCTGCACCTAAAAAAGTTATTTATCTAAACACAATAGTTAAAAAAATGAACGCCGAGAAAACCTAGCTACCGACACGAAAAACCAGGCCGCTAGGACAAAGAGCTAAATTCTATTCTTAAGGCTGCACCTAAAAAAGTTATTTATCTAAACACAATAGTTTAAAAAATGAGCGCCGAGAAAACCTAGCTGCCGGCACGAAAAACCAGGCCGCTAGGACAAAGAGCTAAATTCTATTCTTAAGGCTGCACCTAAAAAAGTTATTTATCTAAACACAATAGTTTAAAAAAATGAACGCCGAGAAAACCTAGCTGCCGGCACGAAAAACCAGGCCGCTAGGACAAAGAGCTGAATTCTATTCTTAAGGCTGCACCTAAAAAAGTTATTTATCTAAACACAATAGTTAAAAAAATGAACGCCGAGAAAACCTAGCTGCCGGCACGAAAAACCAGGCCGCTAGGACAAAGTGCTAAATTCTATTCTTAAGGCTGCACCTAAAAAAGTTATTTATCTAAACACAATAGTTAAAAAAATGAACGCCGAGAAAACCTAGCTGCCGGCACGAAAAACCAGGCCGCTAGGACAAAGAGCTAAATTCTATTCTTAAGGCTGCACCTAAAAAAGTTATTTATCTAAACACAAGTTAAAAAAATGAACGCCGAGAAAACCTAGCTGCCGGCACGAAAAACCAGGCCGCTAGGACAAAGAGCTGAATTCTATTCTTAAGGCTGCACCTAAAAAAGTTATTTATCTAAACACAATAGTTTAAAAAATGAGCGCCGAGAAAACCTAGCTGCCGGCACGAAAAACCAGGCCGCTAGGACAAAGAGCTAAATTCTATTCTTAAGGCTGCACCTAAAAAAGTTATTTATCTAAACACAATAGTTTAAAAAAATGAACGCCGAGAAAACCTAGCTGCCGGCACGAAAAACCAGGCCGCTAGGACAAAGAGCTGAATTCTATTCTTAAGGCTGCACCTAAAAAAGTTATTTATCTAAACACAATAGTTAAAAAAATGAACGCCGAGAAAACCTAGCTGCCGGCACGAAAAACCAGGCCGCTAGGACAAAGTGCTAAATTCTATTCTTAAGGCTGCACCTAAAAAAGTTATTTATCTAAACACAATAGTTAAAAAAATGAACGCCGAGAAAACCTAGCTGCCGGCACGAAAAACCAGGCCGCTAGGACAAAGAGCTAAATTCTATTCTTAAGGCTGCACCTAAAAAAGTTATTTATCTAAACACAAGTTAAAAAAATGAACGCCGAGAAAACCTAGCTGCCGGCACGAAAAACCAGGCCGCTAGGACAGAGCTAAATTCTATTCTTAAGGCTGCACCTAAAAAAGTTATTTATCTAAACACAATAGTTAAAAAAATGAACGCCGAGAAAACCTAGCTGCCGGCACGAAAAACCAGGCCGCTAGGACAAAGAGCTAAATCAATTCTTTAGCTGCACCTAACATAACTAGCTGAAAGCAAAATAAAGTTAATAAAAGAAAGAACTCATCTGTTTGACGCTTCGGAAACAACCGCTGTCACCAGTCGGTCCGTTTCCGGTAGCCACGTGCAATCGGAGGAGTGATGGAAGACGCGCCCGCACCACACGGCTGTCAACTGTCAACTCGCCTCCCATCCACCATCCTTAGGAACGAGCGCCACAGGGGTGTTGCGGACACCAGAGCTCTGAACAGCTTCTAAGGGCAGATCATCGGTCAGGAGGGAAGCCGACCAAGGGGAGCGCTCTTGGCCGGGGGACTGCGTCGACATTACCTAAAATTGACAACGTCACTGCGTGCGTTAGTCAACAGAGAATAAAAGACGCAAAGGGAAAGACAAAACCAGGACCAGAAACCCAATACTTAGCCGATCGGCGTGTGAGCAGGCCACGTACACCTTCGGCAAGTTCAGCCGTTCAGTAAGAACGAACGCAGTTCAAGGCTCACTTTCTCGTCTTCTCCAGTTGGGCATGAGGCAGAGAAAGATCAACAACAATCAGCAAGCCTACAAGTACGAGTTCGGCTATAAAGCCCATTCAGCCATATGCCACGCTCCCCTGAAGTGGCTTGATTCACCTACATTATTTTCCTCAACTAGGTGGAGATGCATTAGTCCAGAAATTTCCTTCGGAAGATATTTCATCATCCGCACTATACCCAATACAGAACAAGAGAGTTATGTGACATTCCTCCATTTAACCCGACCCTGTGCTATCTACGTCCACTTTACTCTCGCAAAAATCTTCATCACATCCGCCCAATTAACTGTCGATCATGCCCTGCTGCGCTTGCCTACCATTGGAGTGCAATCATGGGTTACCATGTTTTTCCATTATTTCACATGCCCATGACCAATTATTAATCATGATTTCGGCTACAATGGGATCAACCAGAAATCCCTTGTGTGCTAGCATTACACCACTCTGCATTGTCATCAGATTAAGCTTAACTCTATTTCTTACCTTCCTCGTTTATGTCCCATAAGTGAGTACCGGTAAGATAACGGTGCTCGATGCTTTCATCTCGAGCGTTATTGGCAACCTCCTATCCCTGATCTGAGAGTACACTTACCAAAATATCTCTGTTCGAGCTGATGCCTTTAGTTATTCCATCTCGCGGTGAACATCTGCTACTACTACCTGTCCAACGTACACGCAATCCCTTTCCATGTCTGCTTTTTATTTGAGGACGTTTATACTTTCTTAAAGCACCAGTTTAAACTTTTTTTCAGAGCATTGTCTACTTTGAGTCCAAGACAAGCATTGCAGCCATTGTAAATCTTTAAAATGGGAACACCTCATGTGCAAACTGAACACATTTAGTGAGGAACACGAGAAAACACAAAGAAAAAACTGGATCATGAAAACAGGTTCCCGATGATATTGTTCAGAGGCAGTAGCACCCCTCTAGCGGCCGACTTCTTATCTCACTTCTCGCAGGCATTCGCAGTTCAATCGGTCTTGATGTGATCTCGCGCTGCGGAAGCACTGGCGCGTTCACAGGCCACTTCCCCACTCCTCGCTTGCGAAAGCATCCGAGGTGTCCAACACTCTCCATCTTCCCCTAGTGCGCAAATTATTGCCAGCAACTCTCACCAATTCAGTGTGCCACTCCCGCGCTATTCCCCGCATAGCACCAGTTCCATTCTTTTTTTTTTTTTTTTTTTAATTATTAATCTGTTTTTTTTTTTTTTTAAGTCCTATAAGGCCCCTTTTGCACAAGGACCTTCTCTCACTCCTGCGCGCAACCAACTGCCCGCAAATCGTCTAGCTTTTATCTGTAGCAATTTATGTAATCCCCACAGAATCCTTTTTTTTTTTTTTTCTTTCTCCCCATCCTTTTTTTTTTTTTTTCTGTGTCTGTGTTTACCATCATTAATTCTTCCGTTATATACCCCATAAGGTCCCATGCACCTTCTGCAAAGGCCCTATCTCCCCCATTTCAAATAATCCCCTCACACTACTTTTTTTTTTTTTTTCCTCTGTTCCTTTTTTTTTTTGTAGTATTATCAATTCTTTTTTTTTTTTTCTCTGTTCTTTTTTTTTTTTTTTTTTTTTTCTCAGTTTAGTATTATCAATTCTTAATTTATATATTCCATAAGGTCCCATGCACCTTCTGCAAAGGCCCTTCCTTCCCATCCTATCTCTTCCATTTCAAATAATCCTCTCAGACTACCTTCTTTTTTTTTTTTTTTTTTTACTACTTTCTTATTATTATTATCCTATATCCTCCTATTTTATCCCACAAGGCTCTTTGCCCCTTCTGCAAGGCCCCACTCCTCCCCCCGCGCGCATCCAATTGCTCGCATAAGCATCCATGACATTCCAAATCTCCCTATCAGATTTTCTTTTTTTTTTTTTTCCCCTTTCTTTAAATTTCACAATTATCTCTACATATGTCATGAAGGCTTTCTCCTTTGCGCGGCACGCCCCCGCTTCAAAATCCAACAATCCTTGTTGTACAAGTATTTGCCCTTCCATGTTTGGCATTTTTTCTCCAGGGGCCCTCGACATTGACTACCAACGACAACGCTTTCACTCCCCATTCCTCTTCCCTCTTTCATTCCCCCTTCCCCTCTACTCGGCCCCGTTGCGGTGTATCCCTGCATGTACAGGAGACAGTTATAGGGCCGTGTAATCCCCCCCTTCTCTTCCCCCCTCAACAAGAATCTCATTATTATTGTATGGTCTAGCAGGCCGTGATCCAATGTCCCGACCTCCTACACCTTCACCACTGCGCTCCTCGTCAACCTGTGTGTCCCAATTCTGCGCATAAATTGGTGATTAACGGCAAAGCATAGAAAAGATGAGCAGTCATCATGTTCTGTTATTGTCGTCATTATCCGAAGAAGAAGTGTACAAAGTATCCCTCAACATGCTCGACCAACATTAACACCCATCGATCTCCATGAACAAGGCTTCCTAAGATAGTTTTGCAGCTTTTTGTCGCTACAATGTGTGGCACCGCAACTTTTGCAGCATATTGTAAAGACAGCAGCGCCGAATGTTTTGAGCACACTGATTTCACAGTTTTCTCTGGAAGTGTAGATGTCCGTAAGGCAGCAAGAACTAATTCTAGCTTCTAAAGTTTGATTTAACAATTTTACAAACACTATTCAAGATGCTTTCATTGAGACCAAAAACAATTACGTTATGACTGTGAGGAAAGGAAAGGCAGTGTTGTGACGCCAGAGTTTTCCTTTTCAGCACTTGCTACGTATACTTATTTTTGGACCTTTTCCAGGCTATAGGCGGAGTTTTCGTTGCCAGTATGACCTTTACATTTAGAATGCGGTAATCTATCGAGTCGAACGTCAGTTATACCAAGCTGCACCTTTCCCGCCCCGGTACCTGCACTGCTTCCACCATGGTGAATGCGGTGTGCTGCAGCCTGGGCAAAACAAAAGCTTTTTCGACCTATAAGCATGAGGTACGCACATGACCGAAATTTACGTACTCCCAAATGGCGTGCATGCTGATCGATCATGTCCATTGACCGGATAGTACGACCTACTTGGGCAATTGCAAATAAGAAGTAATGCGCTTCACAGATGTTTTCTCGTAAACCCGTTCAACTCGTTTCATCCCCACAGAAGCGATTCATGCTGTAGAGTGTGCATCATGCATTCCTCACCGGCATCTCCCATGCCTCGGCTTTGTAGAACACGGGGCCGAGGCTACGCGACCTCCCGCGACGTGGTCCGGATGGTGGCGACTGTTCCATTTTCTATACGCGTTGCACCGACCGAGACCGCAGTGGTCGCGAACGCTCGTTGATGTGGACCTCTGGAACACTCGCTGAACAGCTCTCTGCCATGGCGCCGCGTCGGTACAGTCGTCGTCGTTGTTGTTGTTCTCCTCTAATTTGATGGCACATACCCACACAGGGGGATCATTGGGGTGCATAGATATTAGATTTTGAGATGTATAACTACATCGCAAAAAAAAAAAAATAGAAGTAATTCCTAGGGAATTGAGAAGGAAATGTAAATATGAAAAACAAAAATAAATAAGGGTAAATACTAACGCACGCAGTAGAAGAATACAGTAGGAGAATATGTACAGATTAAAAATTCAAAGCATATTAGCAACGCAGACGTTTTGTTTCTATTAAGAAATTTTGAATGGCGTTAAAAACAAACCTGTGGCTGTACCCAAGCATGGGGGCACCGAACGATAATAAAATCTGGCTGCTCAAATTAAGACCCAGCGGTTGTAACGGCTTCTCCAAATACCGTTTTCTCATCATGGTAAAACGGCGTCAAAATAGCAAGAATTGATCTATTGTTTCCGGTTCCCCGCAGAATGCGCAGACAGGAGAAAGCGCCAAACCAGACCTGTGCATTTAGAAATTTAGGGGCGGAATACGACAGCGTAGCCAGGTTGGAGAGACCTCAGTCTTTCTTTATTGACATGATTTCCTATTCCAGGAATACTTGAGATGCAGGTAGTCGTCCGATGATAAAACAGATCCACAGATACAGACTGCGTGCCTAATAAATAACGCCTCCGAAATCGTGCTGCTGTTATGTACGCTGTTACCGGGAGGATGGGCAACACAAGTCCCTTCAGAGATTCTTTAGCTAGTCTATCAGCAACCTCATTGGCTGTGACATTACTGTGGCCTGGTACCCACACTATATGTATGAGGCTAAAATGTGAGGGGAGCAATGAAGGAAAGGTTTTTAATATTTCTTGAAGACATAGCGCAAAAAAATACGGAGACAACGCAGATGCAGACAGGACAGGCGCTAATATTGGCGAATCCATATTCGAAGAAAGCGACAAGCACAGGGAATAAGAGTCTGTAATTACAGCCCCTGTGAGTATGGTGGGTCTAGTTTGCGCAGAACAAGCACCACTGCCAGCAACTCCGCCTGGAAAATTGGGGTAAAAACCGGAAGACGGCCTGAAAAAGCCCAGTCTAAAAGCGGACAGTATATTCCAACGCCGGCCTTTTCATGAAATTGAGAAGCATCAGTTGCTATCATTATGCTAACGAGAAAACTTTGTAAATATTCTTCTAATAATCCATTTAAAATTTGATCTGATAAGTGTTTTGCATTATTTGGGAAAATGTCATCATATACCATTTGAACCGAAGATGCACTTACTTTTGTTGGAAGGATATTAGAAAGGACCACGTGCAAAGGTTGTAACATGTTTTGCACTAGTATTACTTGTGGGGTATGAAACCGAGGCCTCCAAAAAAGGAGTCTGGCTCGCAACAAAAAATTGATTGGGAGCGGTGTAATTGTGATTCATATATTTTTAGGCACGTCTGGACAGTCAAGAATTGTAATCTAGCTAACAACGGTGGTATTCTGGCTTTAATATATAAAACATTGTTCGCCACAAATGTGGGGAGCCCAAGGCATATTCTAAGCGCTTCCCGCTCTAAAAGAACAAGCGGACCAACTTTGTAAGCAGAACCTGAAAACAACACAGATCCAAATTATTTAATTGGGCGGACATACATAACATAAACTATTAAAAGAGCGTCTCGCCGCCTCCCAGAACTTGGATTGCTTAACCTGCACAGCAAACCCACAGCACGAGCCCCTTTCGCTGCAACATGTTCATTGTGATCCCTCCATGCCAGATGGTCATCATAAATTACCCCTAGATACTTCAAAGACTTAACTTGAGGAATCCTTTCCTGCTTAAATGTTAGAGAAATATTTACCGGATCCTGAATTTGGAAAATAAGGAAAGCGCACTTTTTTTACGTTCAATGTAAATCTTAAGTATCATAACCAATTCTGAAGGGAGCTTAGGTATGATTGCAGGCGCCATTGAGGGATTGAATGTCAGGTGCAGCCGTAAAGAACGCGATGTCATCCGCATATACATACGTGCGAACGTCTTGATGAGTGGGAATTGAACTAATTAAAATGTTAAAGAGTACGGGCGAGAGAACTGCCCCTTGCGGAACACCTGTGGTTTGTTGATATCTGCCAGAATGCACACCATTCAATGAAAAGTAAAATTGTCTGTTTTGTAGGAATGTAGAAATCCACTCAAATAAATATTGGGGAAAACGTAGAGTTCCTTATCTGTGCAATAAAATTCGGGGCTCTACACTATCATAAGCCTTCTCTACATCGAGAGCCACCAATGCAGCTGCATTTTTTTGTGCCGCGCAAGAAGAATTCGACTCTCAATTTCGGTATGCGCATTCCCTATTGAACATTTAGCGCGAAATCCGATTTGACACCGACTAAAAATATGTTTTTGTTCCACAAACTCGGTAACCCGTTGGTGTACGACCCTTTCAATAATTTTACGAAGTTTGATGTTAATGATATTGGTTTGATATTGTACAATGTATACCCACCATCATTATGTTTCAGTAAAGGAATCACTTTGGCTAGTGTCCAGTCATCAGGTATCTAAGAATGAATAAATGAGCAATTTACCAACTCTGACAAGGAATTTGGAGACACCTCAAAAAGGATCTAACATTTTTGACGTTACTCCATCAGGGCCAGGCGCAGCAGCTGGCAATGTCATTACAATCAAAGAAAGTTTAGAATATGTAATTTTAGGGACATCCTTAATCCTATCTACTGGGCCTACAAACATAGGGGATTTGGGAAGTGTTGACACGAAACGCTTTTCTAAACCGTTAGCAATGTTTTCTACTGTTTTGAGAACTTCTTTAGGAGTCGAAGCACATGAGGGTAAATTTTCTGAGACAGGAATTTTTTTCCGTGATTTTAAAAACCTGAAACGTGCACGTCGGCTATTAGATTGTGAAAGGTAATTTAAATGCTTAGTATCATAATTATATTTTGCTTGTGCAACTGTGCGTTTAAATGTAGCAGCAAAAAATTTATAATCATGCCAATTTTGGGGGCACCGGTTGTGAAGGAGCCTCTTCCATGCAGCCTTTCTTTTTCTATAATCACGCGAACAATCTGCATTCCACCATCTTGTTGATGCATTGCCTTTTGATGCACGCACTAAGAATTCACACTTCTTACGACAGGATGCAATAGCCTGGCAAAATGGTTGCAATTTTAACTCTTCCGTAGCCTCAACCACTGACTCAACAGACGAAATCAAAAATGAATGAAACTGGTTATAATTAACGTGGGATCTCAACTGAGATGTCGGCGGAGTTAAGCGGCAGTTAACCTCAAAACCAATAGGTATATGGTCGCTAGAGGTGCCACCATCAACTGTCGACCAATTGAGTATAGAAACGCTAGTGCTGGAAAAAGTTAAATCTATCACAGATTGACTGTGAGCACGTACTAAAGTAGGTAAGCCAAAATCCATGCAATTAAGGATATTATTTGAAAGCCTATCCCACAGACGCTTACCGCAGGGATCCGTCTTGTAACCCCACGAAACACGTTGCGAATTAAACTCTCCAGCCAAAATACCCGAATATAAGGTTGGGGCGGTCACGCCCAACCTTAAATTATTGCATATCAAAAGGACATGCAGGTTCAAAGCACATCACTCAAGGCTGCCCAGCTGCCTCACAAGGCTGCCTCACACTTTAAAAAGTGTGAGGGCTACGGCTGGAGCTGACCAGCGTAGCCCTGGAAGCCCACGTAACGCTCATAGTCATTTCTACCGCATTGTTAGGGTGCCTAAGGGGTCACATGATTTGCCCGAAATGGAAACGCGGAATTTCGCCGCTTGAAAGCAAGAAAAAAAAAAATCCCAACTTCTAAACAGGCGAATGTTTCCCATCGAGCGGAAAACGTGTAAAGCAAAAACGTATGCAGTTCACCCAGTACTGTCATGTATAACATAAACTGTCAAAATCAGAAACTTAGTGAACAAACCCTATTTATTGGCCAAGAAACCGTTAGCCTTGAACTGTCAAATCCGGAGGCAGCAGTTGGCGTTCACCCAAGAGGTCCAATAGCGAAGGCGCTGGTCTCCCGCTTCGAGTCGGCCGCTGCACAAGGGGGAATGGAGGGCCGGGAACAGGCGCCGGGCTGTCTAGGGTATGTTCTGGCTTGCCCGGCGCCGAGACGCCGAGCACAGGGACACGTAAAGGGGCATGAGGCGGTCGCCGCCACCCGCTCGGCTCCAGTCTTCGACCGCTGCAGGAGCCCCGCCAACCGCGGCAGCACGAATTGCCATCATATCAACCCTAAGAAAGATGCAGTGTCCAAGGATTAACAGTGATAGCATTTTTCGATTAGAGTTACACAGCACGTTTTTTGACACATAAAATCTCATCATGGTTATATATACATTTACGCGTGGTTGAGCTCCCCTCCAGTGCAGAGCTCCACGCTCACGACTATAGCTCATGTAAAGCACCGCCGCTCATACGGTAAGACTTCCAACCCGGTAGAACTTAACCGACCGGTAGCGCTGTCGGGGACGCTGCTGATTTGACGCACTTCCCGCTGCAAGTGCCAGACATTCCACGAACGCTTCTAGGGATTATTTCTTACTGGCTAGCATTTTAAACTTGAACCCTGAAATTAGTTAAGTCGCGTTAATTAGCTCGCATTACGAAACGGAGAATAATTTTAAAAAGTGCCAATCTGCATATAGGTACGAGTTCAGCTATAAAGGCCATTCAGCCAGCTACCACGCTCACCTGAAGTGGCTAGCTTCACCTACATTATTTTCCTCAACTAGGTGGAGATGCATTAGTCCAGACATTTCTTTCCGAAGGTATTTCATCATCCGGACAATACCCAATACAGAACAAGAGTGTTATGTCACATTCCTCCATTTAAACTGACCCTGTGCTATCTACATCCACTTGACTCTCGCAAACATCTTCATCCCATCCGCCCAATTAACTATCGACAATGCCCCGCTGCGCTTGCCTGCCATTGGAGTGCAATCATGGGTTATGTTTTTCCATTATTTCACATGTCCATGACCAATTATTTATCATGATTTCGACTACAATGGGATCTACCCGAAATCCCTTGTGTGCTAGCATTACACCCCTCTGCATTATCATCAGATTAAGCTTAACCCTATTTCTTACCTTCCTTGTTTATGTCCCATTACCGTACCGGTAAGATAAAGGTGCTCGATGCTTTCATCTCGAGGGTTCTTGGTAACCTCCCATCCCTGATCTGAGTGTACACTTACCAAAATATCTCTTTCCTAGCCTTATTCCTTTAGTTATTTCCTCTCGCGGTGAACATCTGCGACTTCTACCTTTCCTACGTAGACGCAATCCATTTCCATGTCTGCTTTTATTTGAGGATGTTTATGGTTTTCCAAAGCACTGGTTTAAACTTTTTTTCAGAGCATTGTCTACTTTTTAGTCCAAGACAAGCATTGCAGCCATTGTAAATCTTTAAAACGGGAACACTTCATGTGCAAACTTGAACACATTTAGTGAGGAGCACAACACACAAAGAAAAAACTGGATCATGACAACAAATTTATCAACATCGTTGAGAGGCGGTAGGTCTCTCTCGCGTTGCGGAAGCACTGCTGTTGTCAGAGGCCACTTCACCCCTCCTCGCTTGCGAAAGCATCCGAGGTGTCCTTGTATGGTCTAGCCGGCCGTGCTCCAATGTCCAGACCTCCTACACCGTCGGCACTGCGCTCCTCGTCAGTATGTGTGTCCCATTTCTGCGCATGAATTGGTAATTAACGGCAAAGCATAGATATGATGAGCAGACATTATGTTCTGTTATTGTCGTCAGTGTCCGAAGAAGTGGACAGAGTATCCCTCGGCATGCTCGACCAATATTAACACCCATCGATCTCCATGAGCAAGGCTTACTAAAATAGTTTTGCAGCTTTGTGTCGCTAGAATGTGTGGCACCACAACTTTTGGAGCATATTGTAATGACAACAGCGCCGAATGTTTTAAGCCCACTGATTTCACAGTTTTCTCCGGAAGTGTAGATGTCCGTAAGGCAGCAAGAACTAATTCTAGCTTCTAAGGTTTGATTTAACAATTTTACGAACACTTTTCAAGATGCTTTCATTGAGACCAAAAACAATTACGCTATTACTGTGAGGAAAGGAAAGGCAGTGTTGTGACACCAGAGTTTTCCTTTTTAGCAAGTGCTACGTATACTTATTTTTAGACCTTTTCCGGGCTATCATGTCGACTGACCGGATAGTACGACCTACTTTGGCAATTGTAAATAAGACGTAATGCGCTTCACAGCTTTTGTAAGAAGGCAGCAAAGCAGGTAACAACAAAACAAAGCGCAATATGTGTTGTCGTTACCTGCTGTGCTGCCTTCTTCCAAGAGATGTGTGACCAACTATCTCATCGTTCCACTATATTATTGCGCTTCCCAGATGTTTTCTCGTAAACCCGTTCAACTCGTTTTATCCGCACAGAAGCAATTCATGCTGTAGAGTGTGCATCATGCATTCCTCACCGGGATCTCCCATGCCTCGGCCTTGTAGAACACGGGGCCCAGGCTGCGCGACCTCCTGCATCGGGGTCCGGATGATGGCGGGGACTCCGTATCTGACGCCACCATTTTGGTGGCGCCTTCCACAGACCGAGACCTCAGTGGTCGCGAACGGGCCTCTCGAGCACTCGCTGAACTGCTTTCTGCCATGGCGACGGTAAGTCAGAACACTCTCAGTTCAAGGCTCACTTCCTCGTCTTCTCCAGGTGGGCATGCGGCAGAGAAAGATCAACAAGCATTGATTAACGCGTCCGGTGGCTGTAGTATAGCTGCAACAAAAAACAGCATCATTCTGAAAAATATTTGTGTGGCGTCACTTGTCACAAGTGCTTTTTCATCGATCCTTTTCATCTCTGAACCGAACTGCTGCGAATCAATCTGCCTCACGGGCTGAACGAAGAGGAAGAAGAAATCGGTATCATGATCCGAGCAAGGAATACAAAACTAAAGTACGCAAGAAAAATTTGAGAATGGAGATTACCGGAGAATGGGCTCTGAGATAATAGCCCCATGCAGTGCGAAGGACACACGCCGGCCTATTCTCAGCGGCATTAGGCAGCTGCGCAGAACGTTGAAGCAGTTGCATTGGGAAGAGCAGAGGGAACAAATACTTATTACTAGAAGTCTAGGTAAAATAATGACGCCGTGAGGAACTTGCGGCTGAAGTGAAGAAATAAACGGGATAAAAGGGGCACAAGTGGTTCAACTTCGTAAGGTATGCCGCAGGCTTAAAGCGAATCCGCAGCAATTTCAGAATTCGAAGAGATTCGAGGGGTAAAATATTTAAATCCTTTAGTTTAATTAAGGGAATTGTTCAGCTCTAGCATTTGAAACACTGGCGCAAACAGCGATTAAAATCGCGATGACTTTCTGGCTTTTCCGAACTGCATGCCGCTTGGCCGAAGCCGCACGGTGACGTCAAAAACAGTACCGGCACATCTCCCGCATAAAAATGACTGATTTGAAGTAACGACAATGCTACCGAAATAAAGCTCCACATATGTTGTTTGACGGCATCAAATATCGCATTGCGAGATGTGGGCGAATTCGACGAAATTTATAAATATCCCCTTCTGTGACGTCATTACTGAGCTTCTGACTACTTTTTTTGCTGTATTTCGAAGAAGCTTACGTTTTAACCATAGATTACGCCATTATATTGGATAGTAGCGTAAAAATATTTGCATGCATTACCTACAGCCTATACAGATTTGAATCCTTGAATATACCTCCGGATTCTGAAAAACAAAATATGCAGTTGCCCTTTAAGGAAGTATCATATATGGTAGCGGGGTAAATGTGCCCCTCTCAGCTTGCAGCAAGTTACGCAAAATATGTCCGATGATGGCGAAAAAAAAGGAACAGGCATATATGTGCTATTACAGATGCGCTATGTATGGCATAGCATGGCATAATATATATGACATAATATATATATGCCAGTTTAAAGACGTCCGCCTACTTGCAGCAAAATTAATACTGTTAAAGCAGGTCGTTTTTCTCATACGTCAATTAAGGCAGGAACGGACATGTTCTCAGCTACTGTCAAAACTGCAACAAACACCCATCATTCAAAAAGCTATGGTTATTGGGCGCGATAAAACCAGACCAAAAGAAACGTAACAAAGATTTTAAAAGTCTAGAACTGCTCTTAGGGTACGTTAATGAAATAAAATTCTGTGAAAACTGCTGTTGAGTTCCACGTCGAAGTCATAGGGTGGTACTTAAGCATTGGTTTTCGCAATTAAATTCCATATGGAAATGCGGCGCGCGTTCGATCACGTTGGCCCGCACTCGATCGTTGACTTTTTTTCTGCGCTAAGAATTTTCGTACACTGATCGACACCAACTTGTTCAAGCATCGGCGCTCCTACTTTTGTGAAACTATAGCGCAGCCACTCAATGAGCGTATATGTCTATGCATTCACGCTTGCGTGGCTTAGGATCGAAAACCATTTCCCTAAACATAACGCACGTAGTTTCCGTCACAGCTTCCAAACTGCTGTGCACACAATGGAAACGTTCTTGTGGCAAGAACAAGTACTAAAAAATGAAGAATGTTTCAAGAATCGATGGAATAGAGAACTTTTTTTCTTTTTTTTTATGCGCGCACTGCATGCAGCAGAAGGCACGTGGTTGAACAATACGCCATGCAGCCAGCGCACAAGTCAGGTTGGCCGTTCGCTACCCTCGCCACCAGCGCCAACCACAGGAAACGATCATGTACACTGGTATTGCTTTTTTGGACAAGAGTATGTCTTCCCTTTCTCTAAAAGATAAGAGCGCTACAAAAGCCGACGATCAGAACGGAGAAGCTAACAAGGAAGGCCAGGTGCCATACATTTGACGGCACGCCACCTATTGTGTGAATACGATGAAATATGAGAATGCATATGGGACAACAGGGAAGATAATGCCATTCTTCTTTCGCTTTTCTTCTGTGGCGCAGTGAATCTCCTTTTTTGTTTCAAACGCGCAAGTCTCAGGTCCAAATACTGTTTTATTCATACTTTCTGCTGACATTCTATTTAATAAACTAACACCAAGAAGATTGTCATTTTCCTCTGAAGGTATCTTCTTCTTTTCCAGGTAGCATTCAGTGATGCTTTCGATCCACAGTTGCGCTTGAACGAGAAATTCAATAACAATTTGTCCCTCACTCCCTTCTTTATATGTATCAGTGTCACAAGCTGCCTCACGTATAGAGCGGAAGTTACGGGATCTCCTGCCTCACATATAGAGCGGAACTTACGGGATCTCCCCGCTCCTCCAAGCATGGTTCGACATGAATCCCCGGGGTGCGTATTGCCAAACCATATCCCGCTCCCGGCGTAGCGACCGGCAAGCTTGCGTCTTTGACGGTGGGCTGCAGCGAAAACAGCCGAGAGTATAAAAAGGCAGACAGCAGCACGCCCACGCCAGTACGCGCTGGGAAGATGCAGTCTTCCGGGCCTCTCTCGCGGCGCCTCCCTCTGGAAAACCGTCTTATTTTTCACCCAGCCCGTGATCAACGCGTATTGCCAAACCCTATCCTGTAGGAGCGCTTGAGCAGACAACGCTATGGCGAGTGATTCCTCTCAGCAGTGTCAGCTATCGAAAAATGGTGAAAATATTGTCTAAACGAATAAGAACACATTTAAAGGACAATTGAGCAGACGACACTGGCGCGTGGATAGGGGGATGTATGGACGGACGGACGGACGGACGGACGGACGGACGGACGGACGGACGGATGGATGGATTGATGGATGGATGGATGGATGGATGGATGGATGGATGGATGGATGGATGGATGGATGGATGGATGGATGGATGGATGGATGGATGGATGGATGGATGGATGGATGGATGGACGGATGGATGGATGGATGGATGGATGGACGGACAGACGGACAGACGGACGGACGGACGGACAGACGGACGGACGGATAAATGGATGGATGGATATATGGATGGATGGATGGATGGATTGTTGGATGGATGGATGGATGGATGGATGGATAAAATATTGAAGCATCCTCTTTGAAACGGGGTGGTAGCAGTTGGTATAAAGCTCGTTTTTTTCCTATATCCTAATGGTTGTTTTAGATTGGTTAACTATACCATCACTCCATTTATTGAATTTTTTAATCTCGTTACTAACATTATGCCACTTTCCTGATTTTAAGCCATATTTTTTGCTAGCTCCCCCCCCCCCCCCCCCCCCCCCCCCCAATTCATTCACACGGCTCTGGTATCTCTAAACGCCAGGGCCTGAGTTAGACTGAATGCGCCTGCATCAACTTCCGGATGGTCACATTCGAGTATACGATGGTTAATTGTTTCTGTGGATTTACCACACACTGCACATGTGTCATTTTCATGGTTGAATTTCTTTTTGTAGCTGCGTGTTCGAAGGCACCCTGATAAGCTTCAAAAAGTGAGGCACCGCCTCTTGAGTTATCAAAGGAAGATTACTTGTTGATCTGCCTTTTCCACTTTCGGTATAGTTCCACACTCTTTTTCTTTTCCATAGAACTTATTCCATTTTTACCTTCTGCGTTTTTCACCTGTTGTTTAACGCTCTTTATTTCTTCGTCTTCTTGGCCAGCATACTTATTGGTTTGTTTCCTAGTTCTCTTCCTCCACTGTCAGTCAACGCTTTTTAGGTATAGGTATTTAAATACTTTAGCTGCCCACCTGTTACTGTCCAATTTCCACAGTCATTACACATATAATATTTTACTCTGAGCTTCCCGTACTTCGAAAGATACCCAGCCCATATCTCCCCGTAGCGCCTCTCTTGTGGTTTTGCCGTGGGCACCCAGTGCTAATCGTCCGTTGGCTCTCTGATTTATTTATAATGTTGGTTGTATCTCTGCTTTTAGGCACAAAACCGCATTTCGGAAGGTAAGCCCGGACACCATAATGCTTTTACAAGTACCCCTCAAAACCTGATACCTCTTGTATCCCCACAATGCCCTATGCTTCATTATGCCGGCATTTCTTCGCCCTTTTTTCCTTAGTGATTGCTCATGCTTTTCAGTGTATGCCAATCGTTTGTTAACCCATAGCCGAGATATTTATATTCTGCAACGCTGGGTATTTTAAGGCCTCGTATATTAAGACCCTGATCAGTCGAGCCATTGAAAATGATCACACCCGACTTAACTGAGCTACAACTGAAGCCTAGATCGTCCCCTTCGTCACCGAAATACTTAACTAGCGTTTGCAAGTCTTCCTGGATACCTGCTAACAGCACAATATCGACTGCATGCATTTAAACCTGGGAGGCGCAACTCTACTACCTTTCTACCTAATCTATTTCACAAGTTAAAACCTAGGGGACTGTCTTGTATCCTTCGTTCCATATTTATCATATAAAGCATGAACAGCAGCGATTATACAGGACAACCTTGTCCTAATCCTATGCATACCTTGACAGCTTCCGTACTTGTTATCCCTTCTCATGTAACTTCTACTTTGCTATCCCTGTATATTGCCTGTGGGAAAACTGTTATCTCATGACCGATACCTTTTTCTTTTATTATGTTTCACAAGAGTTTCCTGTTTGTTTACGTTGTCGTACGTCCCACTTATCTCCAAGCAGGCTATATACAAAAGGTGTATTTTCCACGCTAGATGTTTCGATGCATTGGGTAAGCACGATAGGCTATCATTTAGGCGCCTACTATTTCTAAAACCGTTATGATGTTTTCCGATTATGTTCTTACTTTCTAACCATAATTGCCTCTTTAATTTCACGTCATGCATGGACAACCTGTATATAACAGTTGTTATGGTAATCGGCCTGTAGGATTTTATGTGATTTTATGTTCGGGATTCCTCTGCTGAGCAGCATCACCTGTAGACAAATAGTGGAAATGTTAAAACGAATAATCGAATAAGAGCACATTTAAAAGCCACTGGGGCTGTCGTTATTGAGGCTCAATTTGTCAACACTACTCATCTCAGCACTGATGCCACGCAGACCACACAACTGCCGTCCAGCTTCCGCCGCCGCACCACTCGCTTCACTCCGAACCAACGTCGACAGGCCCTTGTCGGGGCCGGGTCTCCCTGGACATCCCTGTTATCGTCGACACGAAGGAGGTCAGTGCTTTAGTCGATACGAGAGCCGATTATTCTATTCTTAGCGGGCGGCATACAAGGACGCTGAGAAAAGTGATGACGCCATGGAACGGACCAGATATACCTACTGCAGGCGGACATGTGGTTGCACCACTGGGTATGTGTACGGCTCGCGTTACGGTGCGAGGCTACATATTTGTCGCAAAGAGTCTTGTTCTACGCGAATGCTCTCGCGATGTTATTCATGGCATCGACTTCCTTCGTGAGCACGGTGCCACTATCGATCTCTCGAATCGCTTGGTGACGTTTTCCTCTAAACTATCCACCGAAGAGCATGAGTACCGTGGGTCCCACTGCACGCTGCGAGTCGCCGATAATAGCCTCACAGTGCCGCCACGCGCCACCATCCTTGCCAGTTACCTGCGACGAGCCACATCACGGCCTCCGGGTTGTTGAGCCTAATGTGTCCCTCTCATTCGCCGTGGGAGTTTCTGTGGCAAGAGGTCTTTGTTTCTTTCGTGGCAGAGGGACAGAGGTGGTTGTCACCAATTTCTCCAATGAACATCGGAATTTGTTCCGTGGCACTGCTATCGCTTACGTTCACCATCTGCAAGAAGTCGCCGAATGTTTCGCTTCCGAGGAAGCTACGCCTAGCACCGAACCGGATGATGCCGTACACGCTGTCGACATCAATTCTAGCCTTTCCTCTGCTGAAATGAGGCAACTCCAGGATCTATTGCTGGAGTTTCGTGCGTGCTTCACGTCTTCGTCTAAAGTGCAGCAAACTTCGGTCATTAAACACCGGATTATCACGCATGAAGGCACTCGACCTATCCATCAACAGCCCTATCGTGTGTCTCCTCGGGAAAGAGAAGCTATCCAACAGCAAGTCAAAGAGATGCTTGCCGATGGCGTAATTCAACCGTCAAGTAGCCTATGGTCGTCCCCGGTCCTCCTCGTCAAAAAGAAATACGGAACACTGCGTTTCTGCGTTGACTACCGGAAGCTTAACAGTATGACAAATAAGGATGTCTATCCGCTGCCACGGATCGACGACTCTCTCGACCGACTTCGCCGTGCCAAGTACTTCTCCTCGATTGACCTCAGGAGTCATTATTGGCAAATCGAAGTTGATGAGAGGGACCGTGAAAAAACTACCTTCGTGACACCAGATGGGCTCTATGAATTCCGCGTCCTCCCATTCGGGCTCTGCTGCGCTCCTGCAACCTTCCAGAGGATGATGGACACTGTGTTCACAGGTCTGAAGTGGCAGACATGCCTTGTTTATCTCGACGACATGATAATCTTTTCGCCGTCATTCACGCAACACCTACGCCGCCTGAGAACTGTTCTCGAAGCATTTCGGTCTGCCAACCTTTCTCTCAAGCCTCAAAATTGTCGCTTCGGGATCACCGAATTGATGTTCCTTGGGCACATCGTCAGTGCTGACGGCATCCGAGCTGCCCCCGAGAAACTTGCTGCCGTTGCTGCCTTTCCCATTCCCACCAACAAAAAAAGCAGTCCGCCGGTTTTTAGGGTTGGGTTCCTATTATCGCCGCTTAATTAAAAACTGCACATATGGCCAGTCCTCTGACACTACTGACTCGAGATGACGCATCGTTTTGCTGGGGCGCCGAGCAGCAGATGCCGTTTGACGAGTTATGACGCCGGCTCCAGTCACTCCCAATCCTGGCACATTTCGACGACGACGCCGACACGGAGCTACACACGGATGTGAGCAACGTCGGCCTTAGTGCCGTTCTAGTTCAGCACCAGGACGGGGTTAAGAAAGTGATTGCCTACGCCAGCCGCGCACTTTCCCTTGCTGAGTGCAACTATTCCACCACTGAAAAAGAATGCTTGGCGGTAGTATGGGCCGCTGCCAAGTTCCGCCCGTACCTTTATGGCCGACTGTTTTGTGTCATCACTGACCATCACTCGATGTGTTGGCTGAAAAACTTAAAGGACCCTTGCGGTCGCTTAGCACGTTGGGCATTGCGCTTGCAGGAGTTCGATTTCGACGTTATTTATAAGTCCGGCCGAAAGCACACCGATGCTGATAGCCTGTCCCGCGCTCCCGTCGACCCTCCTCCGTCAGACACAACCGACGACGATAGCTTCCTCGGAGCAGTCAGTACGTCCGACCTCGTTTCCATACAGCGTACCGACGTCGAGCTGCGACTGATTATCGACCATCTCGAAGGTGGGCACCCTACAAAGCCCTTGTACCTTGCTTGGGGGCTGTCATCGTTCTGCCTCCGCGAAGGGGTGCTTTATAAGAAGAATTCTACATCGAGTGCGAAAACATACTTGGTAATCATACCGGCTGATCTAAGGTACGACATCCTCCTGGCCTGCCACGACGAACCAACTTCCGGTCACATTGGCTTTACATGCACCCTAAACCGAGTCCGGCAGAACTACTACTGGCCACATCTTACTCCGAGCGTTAAACGTTATGTCCAGGCCTGTCGACAATGCCAGCGGCGAAAAACACCCGCGCTCAAGCCATCCGGCATGTTGCAATCCACTGAACCGCCCCTCACACCATTCGAGCAAGTGGCATGGACCTTTTAGGCCCATTTCCTTTATCCTCGAACAGAAATAAGTGGATCGTAGTCGCCACAGACTACATGACACGCTACGCTGAAACAAAGGCCCTTGCCCGAGGTACTGCCAACGAAATTGCTCACTTCTTTATAAATGAAATTGTGTTTAGACACGGTACACCGTCGACCATTATTACTAACCGAGGCAAGGCATTTACAGCACGGCTACTGCGAGACACCTTAATTCTCAGCCATACCGATCATCGCACGACAACAGCCTATCACCCACAAACAAATGGCAAAACGGAACGATTCAACAATACGTTGGCGGACATGATTTCAATGTACGTTGACGTTCAACATAAAATGTGGGACGAGATCCAGCCTTATGTCACCTTCGCCTAGAATACGGCGCTGCAGGAAACATCGCAGTTTACACCATTCCGTCTCGTATATAGCAGGGAGGCCCGCACAATGTTGGGCGCGATGCTCCCGTGCGGGGATGAAGCGGTCGAACCCGATGCAGCCCATTTCGCGGAACAGGCCGAGCAAGCCCGTCAGCTGGCCCGCTTGCACATCAAGGAGCAGCATGCCACCGATGCTCGATACTATAACCCTCGGCACAGGGAAGTTCACTTCGAACCAGGGGACCAAGTGTGGGTGTGGAACCCGTGCGCCACAAAGGCTTGTGTGAAAAACTGCTACATCGGTATTTCGAAACCTATAAAGTCCGGCGCCGCTTAAGGAGTGTTGACTACGAAGTTTCTCCAGATGGAAGTGTGGCCGTCAGTGTTCGGCGTCAGCGACCTGAAATTGTACACGTGGTGCGCTTAAAGCAGTACTTTTCACGTGACAGCGCTCTGTCAACGTCGCGTTTTGTAACCTTGACGCGGCAAGTGAGACCTTGATTTATTGCACAGTACACGTCACCCCTAATTTTTTTTCTCTTCTCACCTTGACATCGGGGTGTTTCCCATTCGCGGGGCGGGGGGGGGGGGGGGGATAATTCCGACGTGCCTAGCACCGCGTGGCCGCCGTGCTTGGTGCCGACGACGACGAAGCGGTTGTTGGCTTGAGAGGCGCGCTGGTGCTGGACACTTTCATCGGAGCTAGAAGAAAATCTGACTCTCGGGTCTTACCTTCACGGTACCGTGTACCTTCATGGCTCCCTGTGGCTTAGGTCGTGACAATATAAGGTCCCCTCCCGAACATCCTTCACGTGTCCTGTGCGGTGGATGCGGCACTGAATCTTTTTTTTTTTTTCTTTCATAGTGGCAACCAACAACTGAGACATGAATGGCCCATATAGCTAAATAATTTCTAAGTGGGGAATGGCGACACCCGCCTGAGCCATTTGAGGTAGACTGGTCCGCACCCCTCCATATGAGTGGAATAGAAAAACGAAAATAACTTCCCAATGCCACCATTTCTCTGCGCGTGTCCGGTTTCCTCCTTTTGTTGTTAAGGTTCGGTGGTGAGCGGGAAGGGAGAAGTCGGGCATTTTACGAGATATGGAAGTGTGGAGAAGGCGACAGCGTGGGGGATGAAAGAGGGAAGGAGACCCAGAAATCTGAAAGAAGAGGGCGCGAGTTGTCTCACTAGAGAAAGTAACAATTCCATTCATTAAGGCGATAGCCTTTAATAGCTCATGCTCGCGTATCGCGTCCGTCCGTCTGTAACGCTTTCGTTACACGGGAGGCAGTAGCTGGCGCCGCTGTAATCGTCGAGCACCAACTGGGCATAGGGCTTCCTGACATTACTTTTGGCAGGAACTGCCAACTCGGGCCTCTCATTCAATATGGGAGCATGACATCACAGTCAGCATGCCAAAACCCTTGCATTTAAGTTATCCCTAGGCCACGCAGGCGCACTCATGCGGCTCGGTTAAAGCGGAGCTTTCATGTTGGCTGGTAGCTTGCGCTGTCGCGTCATTGCGAAGGTGGGAGTGAAAACAGAGAAAGAGGTGCCACAGCGGAGGTCTTCGGACCACCGCGCGATAGATCCTTTCATCTCATCGCAGTTTGGTGAACCAAAGTGCCCCCTAGAAGTTTTTATGGCCTTGTTTTGCCAGCGGGCCCCAGGGTCCGAGGCTGAGCTCAACCTACAGGCAGTTCCCACCCTGCTTGACCTTTTTTTCATTGGTTAACTGAGGCAAGGAGGAGAACGCCGAAAATTATCGCCCATATTGTTTTGTCTACCGATGAACTAAACAGTCAAGGTGACCGAAAAGAAGTCCGTCTAGATTGAGGCTCCGTGCTTAGCAGGTGAGTCTACAAGTGCTAGGCTTTACCTGAGATGCTAAATCAATAAGTAAGATTTTGTAGACAGTATCTGTCAGAGAGATTGTTTTTTCTTTTTAAGTATACAGTTGTTTAGTTTGTCTGTGCGACGTTGCATTTGCAACTTGCAGTTAGCCCTTGTAATTTTGAAAATACTGTGAATATATTTCTTCATCTTGTAGATACTGTGAACATATTTCTTTATCTTATGCATCGTTGCCTCCTGCTTCAAGATCGCCAAATCACTACATTTGGAGGGGATTGAACCCTTCTTCGAAGAGAGAAGAACCATCTTTAAATATTACTCTGCTGTATGATCGTGCTTTTAAACTCGACAACGTTAGGGGTCTCGTGTCGGGGAAAATCCGACACCCTTCGATGAATGGCCTTATGGGAAAAATCCTGAACTAACAATAAAATTCGCGAACAGATCTTAAATGTTAGGATTAACAAAACTTTCTCAGTATCGAAGGTTCCTGTAACCAGAGGAAAGGGATATTTCTGAAAAGAAAACTGAATTAATCTGGGCGGGGAAACAAAATCAGGATGATAATTTTGCGAGATTTGCACGCTACCCGTAGATACTAGATTCTCGTTGTTTTAAGCCAAACAGTGGTGTACTTTCCCTAGAGAATGCAATGCGAGCAGGACCCAGCAATGCACTTGCGTGCCACTCTTCAAGGCGAAGCTAAGGAGTAAGTGGTTTTTATTTCTCACGCTCAAGTTAACTTCCAGAAGCGCCTCAGGGGTGTAAAACACCATAGTAGAAAGCTCTGGAATATTTTCGACCACCTGAGTATCCTCAACGTACACTGACATCGCGTAGCACACGGGTGTCTTACGCTTTTCACCTCATAAAAAAACAGTCTCTCACGACCGGGATCGAACACGGGGTACTACTATTCCCCAGTAGCCAAACGTCTTTACCACTGAGCGACCGGAGAAGCTCATATATTTGTAGATCAAAAAATTACCGACGATTACGTTACTTCCTAATGCGAAATTTGAGCGCAGCAAATAAGCTGTTTCACCTTTTCGGTAGATTGAGGCAAAGAAATCGAGCAACACATTTATGCGCTATCACAGATTTTTTTTTTTATTTTTAACACGTATTTCTTTAACAAAGACTCCACTAACAGTTCTTGACGGTCATGAAGGAAGCTTTGTGGTCGGAGAAATAGACTGATATATGTTCGACTCGCCGCTGGGCCTCTGCTCTGGCAGCTCGTTTAGTAGCAGCAGCAGCAGCAGACGGAGGACTTCCACCGGTCGTCTCGCTCATGGCTCAGAAAGAACTGGCAGATAATTTCGCAGTGGCGAACGGCAGCGGCAATTTCGGCTCGGGCGGTGCACATATACAGATCCGCCGCCACCGATCTGGCTCTCTGATTGCCACCGCACAGGGGTTGCATTGGAGGAGGAGCGAAGAAAGGAATTAAGTTCGAGCCGGCGCTTTGACAACCGGAGACTCACAGGAAGAGGGGAGAGGGGGGCGGCGTGTACACCCAGCGGCAAACGATGGGGGCAGAAGCGCGCGCAGCAAGCGGACAACGCGATACAGGGAGGAGGGAAGAGATAGCAGCGACTGACTGATGCTGATGACGCCAATAGTGAGTCAACCCCAGCTGCGGAGTTGGTTTCAGGGTCAACACCGCCGATGCCGACGCAAACAATATGATACCCTCGCTTCCGCAGCGCCAAGAACCAGGTCTAGCCGTGGGAAGGTGGTCACGTATTCGTCGACGTGCCGGGGCCTACGGAAATAACCGGCGCGTCGGCAACTGAAGAGCACCCTATCCGCCACACAGGAACAGGGGGGGGGGACCCTCCCCTCCTCTTTCTGCATGGCGGCGACGGTGTTCTATGCAGTCACGTTATCTTAACTCTCTAGCGGCGTCAGCGGCATCCAGCGGTATCAGTCGGTCGCTGCTAGCGCTGGGGGGATGAAAGGGCGGCGGAGCTGGTTACGAGGCCGACGACGACGCCGACGCCGACTCGAAACCCAGGAACGGACGCCAAAGAGCTGCACTCTAAAACAGAACACCTAGAACAGTCAACCGAAATGGAGGTTATGGTCAAATAAAAAAAAAAGGTTTGAAGCAGTTCTCCGGTATAAATCCCTCATATTCGAAACATCCTTCATTGTAACGCCTCGGCAAATTTTTAACTACTGAAGCATCCTTAACACCCCTGACGGTCTCATTTTAGCAATCTGTTCTAGATGTAGCAGTAAATGGCAAATGTTTAATTTGTGGCGTAGTGTGTAATTGATGCGAAGCGTAGGAACCCGGGTTTGGCAGCAAATTAAAAAGAGCATTTTGAAAGGCACAGAACGTGCTTTGTGACACCGTGATGTGTTGGTGGGGAATGACGTCTGCGCGGGGTGAGCAGTTCCTGTCGCGATTTGGGTCGTGTCCGCGTATCAAGGATCCAAGTACACGAGATGAAATGAACGAAAGGTGACTTTATACATTATTTACGGTCATTGTATGAAACAAAACATCGGCACGGAGGCCGAAAACTAGTGGCTAAGCGTGCTTGTCTTCGAGTGACCGCCAGGGATATTCCGCCACGTCCCTTCCAAGCGAGCAGCACAACACTCGATGAACGATCAAGACGGCCTCTCCCGAATAAGAGAGAGCACGCCTTCTCGCTTTGGGACGTTAAACCCCACAAACCAAATCTTCTTTATTGGCCAAGAAACCGTTAGCCTTAAACTGTCCAATCCGGAGGCAGCAGTTGGCGTTCGCCCAAGAAGTCCAATAGCGAGGGCGCTGGTCTCCCGCTTCGAGTCTGCCGCTGCACAAGGGGGAAATGAGGGCCGGGAACAGGCGCCGGGCTGTCTAGGGTATGTTCTGGCTTGCCCGGCGCCGAGACTTCTCCTCTATTCGCCGATGCTATGCGGAGCAGCACAGGGACTTTTAAAGGGGCAGCATGCGGTCGCCGCCACCCGCTCGGCTGCAGTCTTTGACCGCTGCAGGAGACCCGCCAACCGTGGCGGCAAGAATTTCCATCATACCAACCCTAAGAAAGATGCAGTGTCCAAGATTACCAGTGGCAGCATTTTTCGATTAGAGTTATACAGCACGTGTTTTGACCCCTAAAATCGCGTCATGGTTATATATACATTTACGCGTGGTTGAGCTCCCCTCCAGTGCAGAGCTCCACGCTCACGACTATAGCTCATGTAAAGCACCGCCGCTCATACGGTAAGACTTCCAACCCGGTAGAACTTAACCGACTGGTAGCGCTGTCAGGGACGCTGCTGATTTGACGCACTTCCCGCTGCAAGTGCCAGACATTCCACGAACGCTTCTAGGGATTATTTCTTACTGGCTAGCATTTTAAACTTGAACCCTGAAATTAGTTAAGTCGCGTTAATTAGCTCGCATTACAAAACGGAGAATAATTATAAAAAGTGCCAATCTGCATATAGGTACGAGTTCAGCTATAAAGGCCATTCAGCCAGCTACCACGCTCACCTGAAGTGGCTAGCTTCACCTACATTATTTTCCTCAACTAGGTGGAGATGCATTAGTCCAGACATTTCTTTCCGAAGGTATTTCATCATCCGGACAATACCCAATACAGAACAAGAGAGGTATGTCACATTCCTCCATTTAAACTGACCCTGTGCTATCTAAATCCACTTGACTCTCGCAAACATCTTCATCCCATCCGCCCAATTAACTATCGACAATGCCCCGCTGCGCTTGCCTGCCATTGGAGTGCAATCATGGGTTATGTTTTTCCATTATTTCACATGTCCATGACCAATTATTTATCATGATTTCGACTACAATGGGATCTACCCGAAATCCCTTGTGTGCTAGCATTACACCCCCCTTCATTATCATCAGATTAAGCTTAACCCTATTTCTTACCTTCCTTGTTTATGTCCCATAACCGTACCGGTAAGATAAAGGTGCTCGATGCTTTCATCTCGAGGGTTCTTGGTAACCTCCCATCCCTGATCTGAGAGTACACTTACCAAAATATCTCTTTCCTAGCCTTATTCCTTTAGTTATTTCCTCTCGCGGTGAACATCTGCGACTTCTACCTTTCCTACGTAGACGCAATCCATTTCCATGTCTGCTTTTATTTGAGGATGTTTATGGTTTTCCAAAGCACTGGTTTAAACTTTTTTTCAGAGCATTGTCTACTTTTTAGTCCAAGACAAGCATTGCAGCCATTGTAAATCTTTAAAACGGGAACACTTCATGTGCAAACTTGAACACATTTAGTGAGGAGCACAACACACAAAGAAAAAACTGGATCATGAAAACAAATTTATTAACATCGTTGAGAGGCGGAGTCCTCTCGCGCTGCGGAAGCACTGCCGTTGTCAGAGGCCACTTCCCCACTCCTCGCTTGCGAAGGCATCCTGGGTGGGCTTGTATGGTCTACGAGGCCGCGCTCCAATGTCCTCGTGAGCCATCTTGTCCCATCCCTGCGCATGAATTGGTAATTAACGGCAAAGCATAGATATGATGAGCAGACATTATGTTCTGTCATTGCGTCAGTGTCCGAAGAAGAAGTGGGCAGAGTATCCCTCGGCATGCTCGACCAACATTAACACCCATCGATCTCCGTGAGCAAGGCTTCCTAAAATAGTTTTGCAGCTTTGTGTCGCTATAATGTGTGGCACCGCAACTTTTGGAGCATATTGTAATGACAGCAGCGCCGAATGTTTTAAGCACACTGATTTCACAGTTTTCTCTGGGAGTGTAGATGTCCGTAAGGCAGCAAGAGCTAATTCTAGCTTCTAAGGTTTGATTTAACAATTTTACTAACACTTTTTAAGATGCTTTCATTGAGACCAAAAACAATTACGCTATCACTGTGAGGAAAGGAAAGGCAGTGTTGTGACGCCAGAGTTTCCTTTTTAGCAAGTGCTACGTACGCTTATTTTGGACCTTTTCCGGGCTATCATGTCGACTGAGCGGATAGTACGACCTACTTTGGCAATTGTAAATAAGACGTAATGCGCTTCACAGCTTTTGTAAGAAGGCAGCAAAGCAGGTAACAACAAAACAAAGCTCAAGATGTGTTGTTGTTACCTGCTGTGCTGCCTTCTTCCAAGAGATGTGTGACCAACTAGCTCATCGTTCGACTATATTATTGCGCTTCCCAGATGTTTTCTCGTAAACCCGCTCAACTCGTTTTATCCCCACAGAAGCAATTCATGCTGCAGAGTGTGCATCATGCATTCCTCACCGGGATCTCCCATGCCTCGGCTTTGTAAAAGACGGGGCTGAGGCTGCGGGACCTCCCGCGACGGGGTCCAGATGATGGCAGTGACTCCGTATCTGACGCCACCATTTTGGTGGCGCCTTCCGCAGACCGAGACCTCAGTGGTCGCGAACGGGCCTCTCGAGCACTCGCTGAACTGCTTTCTGCCATGGCGATGGTAAGTCAGAACACTCTCAGTTCAAGGCTCACTTCCTCGTCTTCTCCAGGTGGGCATGGGGCAGAGAAAGATCAACAAGCATTGATTAACGCGTCCGGTGGCTGTAGTATAGCTGCAACAAAAAACATCATCATTCTGAAAAATATTTGTGTGGCGTCACTTGTCACAAGTGCTTTTTCATCGATCCTTTTCATCTCTGAACCGAACTGCTGCGAATCAATCTGCCTCACGGGCTGAACGAAGAGGAAGAAGAAATCGGTATCATGATCCGAGCAAGGAATACAAAACTAAAGTACGCAAGAAAAATTTGAGAATGGAGATTAGCGGAGAATGGGCTGCTGTGAGATAATTGCCCCATGCAGTGCGAAGGACACACGCCGGCCTTTTCTCAGCGGCATTAGGCAGCTGCGCAGAACGTTGAAGCAGTTGCATTGGGAAGAGCAGAGGGAACAAATACTTATTACAAGAAGTCTGTGTAAAATAATGACGCCGTGAGGAACTTGCGGCTGAAATAAAGAAATAAACGGGATAAAGGGGGCACAAGTGATTCAACTTCGTAAGGTATGCCGTAGGCTTAAAGCGAAACCGCAGCAATTTCAGGATTCGATGAGATTCGAGGGGTAAAATGTTTAAATCCTGTAGTTTACGTTTGGGAAACAGTTTAGCTCTAGAATTTGAAACACTGGCGCAAGCATCGAATAAAATCGCGACGACTTTCAGGCTTTTCTCCACTGCACGCCGCTCGGCCGGAGCCGCATGGTGAGGTCAAAAACAGTGCCGGCACATCTCCCGCATAAAAACGACTGATTTGAAGTAACGACAATGCTACCGAAATAAAGCCCCACAGATGATGTTTGACGGCATCAAATATCGCATTGCGAGATGTGGGCGAATTCCATGAAATTTATAAATATCACCTTCTGTGACGTCATTACTGAGCTTCTGACTATTTTTTTGCTCTATTTCGAAGAAGCTTAAGCTTTAACCGTAGATTACGCCATTATATTGGATAGTAGCGTAAAAATATTTGCATGCATTACCTACAGCCTATACAGATTTGAATTCTTGAATATAGCTCCGCGGATTCTGAAAAACAAAGTATGCAGTTGCCCTTTAAGGAAGTGTCATATATGGTAGCGGCGTAAATGTGCCCCTCTCAGCTTGCATAAAGTTACGCAAAATATGTCCGATGATGGTGAAGAAAAAGAACAGGCAAAGATGTGCTATCACAGATGCGCTATGTATGGCATAGCATGGCATATTATGTATGGGATAATAAAGGTATATGTCAGTTTACACAAGTCCGCCTACCTGGAGCAAAATTAATACTGGGCAAACAGGTCGCTTTTTTAGTAGGTCAATTAAGGCAAGAACGGACATGTCGTCAGCCACTGTCAAAACTGCAAACAAAAACCCATCATTCAAAAAGCTATGGTTATTGGGCACGATAACACCAGACCAAAAGAAACGTAACAAAGATTTTAAAAGTCTAGAACTGCTCTTAGGGTACGTTAATGAAATAAAATTCTGTGAAAACTGCTGTTGAGTTCCACGTCGAAGTCATAGGGTGGTACTTAAGCATTGGTTTTCGCAATTAAATTCCATATGGAAATGCGGCACGCGTTCGATCACGTTGGCCCGCACTCGATCGTTGCCTTTTTTTCTGCGCTAAGAATTTTTGTACACTGATCGACACCAACTTGTTCAAGCATCGGCGCTCCTGCTTTTGTGAAACTATAGCGCAGCCACTCAATGAGCGTATATGTCTATGCATTCACGCTTGCGTGGCTTAGGATCGAAAACCATTTCCCTAAACATAACGCACGTAGTTTCCGTCACAGCTTCCAAACTGCTGTGCACACAATGGAAACGTTCTTGTGGCAAGAACAAGTACTAAAAAATGAAGAATGTTTCAAGAATCGATGGAATAGAGAACTTTTTTTCTTTTTTTTTATGCGGACACTGCATGCAGCAGAAGGCACGTGGTTGAACAATACGCCATGCAGCCAGCGCACAAGTCAGGTTGGCCGTTCGCTACCCTCGCCACCAGCGCCAACCACAGGAAACGTTCATATATAGACTGGTATTGCTTTTTTGGACAAGAGTATGTCTTCCCTTTCTCTAAAAGATAAGAGCGCTACAAAAGCCGACGATCAGAACGGAGAAGCTAACAAGGAAGGCCAGGTGCCATACATTTGACGGCACGCCACCTATTGTGTGAATACGATGAAATATGAGAATGCATATGGGACAACAGGGAAGATAATGCCATTCTTCTTTCGCTTTTCTTCTGTGGCGCAGTGAACCTCCTTTTTTGTTTCAAACGCGCAAGTCTCAGGTCCAAATACTGTTTTCTTCATACTTTCTGCTGAACTTTTATTTAATAAACTAACACCAAGAAGATTGTCATTTTCCTCTGAGGGTATCTCCTTTTCGAGGTAGCATTCAGTGATGCTTTCGATCCACAGTTGCGCTTGAACGGGAAATTCAATAACAATTTGTCTCTCACTTCCTTCTTTATATGTATCAGTGTCACAAGCTGCCTCACGTATAGAGCGGAAGTTACGGGATCTCCTGCCTCACATATAGAGCGGAGCTTACCGGATCTCCCCGCTCCTCCAAGCTTGGTTCGACATGAATCCCCGGGGTGAGTATTGCCAAACCATATCCCGCTCCCGGCGTAGCGACCGGCAAGCTTGCGTCTTTGACGGTGGGCTGCAGCGCAAACAGCCGAGAGTATAAAAAGGCAGACATCAGCACGCCCACGCCAGTACGCGCTGGGAAGATGCAGTCTTCCGGGCCTCTCTCGCGGCGCCTCCCTCTGGAAAACCGTCTTATTTTTCACCCAGACCGTGATCAATGCGTATTGCCAAACCCTATCCTGTAGGAGCGCTTGAGCAGACAACGCTATGGCGAGTGATTCCTCTCAGCAGCGTCAGCTATCGAAAAATGGTGAAAATATTGTCTAAACGATTAAGAACACATTTCAAGGCCAATTGAGCCGACGACACTGGCGCGTGAATAGGTGGATGTATGGACGGACGGACGGACGGACAGACGGACGGATGAATGGATGGATAGATGGACGGACGGACGGATGGATGGATGGATGGATGTATGGATGGATGGATGGATGGATGGATGGATGGATGGATGGATGGATGGATGGATGGATGGATGGATGGATGGATGGATGGATGGATGGATGGATGGATGGATGGATGGATGGAATATAGGAGCATCCTCTTTGAAACGGGGTGGTAGCAGTTGGTATAAAGCTCGTTTTTTTTTCTATGTCCTAATGGTTGTTTTAGATTGGTTAACTATACCATCACTCCATTTATTGAATTTTTTTAATCCCGTTACTAACATTATGCCACTTTCCTGCTTTTAAGGCATATTTTTTGCTAGCTTCCCCCACAAGTTCATTCACACGGCTCTGGTATCTCTAAACGCTAGGGCCTGAGGAAGAGTGACTGCGCCTGCATCAACTTCCGGATGATCAGATTCGAGTATACGATGGTTAATTGTTTCTGTGGATTTACCACACACTGCACATGTGTCATTTTCATGGTTGAATTTCTTTTTGTAGCTGCGTGTTCCAAGACACCCTGATAAGCTTCAAAAAGTGAGGCACCACCTGTTGAGTTATCATAGAAAGATTACTTGCTGATCTGCCTTTTCGACTTTCGGTATAGTTCCACACTCTTTTTCTTTTCCATAGAACTTATCCCATTTTAACCTTCTGCGTTTTTCACCTGTTGCTTAACGCTCTTTATTTCTTCGTCTTCTTGGCCAGCATACTTATTGATTTGTTTCCTAGTTCTCTTCCTCCACTGTCAGTCAACGCTTTTTTAGGTATAGGTATTTATATACTTTAGCTGCCCACCTGTTACTGTCCAATTTCCACAGTCATTACACATATAATATTTTACTCTGAGCTTCCCGTACTTCGAAAGATGCCCAGCCCATATCTCCCTGTAGCGCCTCTTTTGTGGTTTTGCCGTGGGCACCCAGTGCTAATCGTCCGTTGGCTCTCTTATTTATTTATAATGCTGGCTGTATCTCTGCTTTTAGGCACAAAACCGCATTTCGGAAGGTAAGCCGGGACACCATAATGCTTTTACAAATACCCCTCAAAACCTGATACCTGTTGTATCCCCACAATGCTCTATGCTTCATTATGCCGGCATTTCTTCGCCCTTTTTTCCTTAGTGATTGCTCATGCTTTTCAGTGTATGCCAATCCTTTGTTAACCCATAGCCGAGATATTTATATTCTGCAACGCTGGGTATTTTAAGGCATCGTATATTAAGACCCTGATCAGTTGAGCCGTTGAAAATGATCACACCCGACTTAACTGCGCTACAACTGAAGCCTAGATCGTCCCCTTCGTCACCGCAATACTTACATAGCGTTTGCAAGTCTTCCTGGATACCTGCTAAGAGCACAATATCGACTGCATGCATTACTACCTTTCTACCTAATCTATTTCACAAGTTAAAACCTAGGGGACTGTCTTGTATCCTTCGTTCCATATTTATCATATAAAGCATGAACAGCAGCGATTATACAGGACAACCTTGTCCTAATCCTATGCATACCTTGACAGCTTCCGTACTTGTTATCCCTTCTCATGTAACTTCTACTTTGCTATCCCTGTATATTGCCTGTGGGAAAACTGTTATCTCATGACCGATACCTTTTTCTTTTATTATGTTTCACAAGAGTTTCCTGTTTGTTTACGTTGTCGTACGTCCCACTTATCTCCAAGCAGGCTATATACAAAAGGTGTATTTTCCACGCTAGATGTTTCGATGCATTGGGTAAGCACGATAGGCTATCATTTAGGCGCCTACTATTTCTAAAACCGTTATGATGTTTTCCGATTATGTTCTTACTTTCTAACCATAATTGCCTCTTTAATTTCACGTCATGCATGGACAACCTGTATATAACAGTTGTTATGGTAATCGGCCTGTAGGATTTTATGTGATTTTATGTTCGGGATTCCTCTGCTGAGCAGCATCACCTGTAGACAAATAGTGGAAATGTTAAAACGAATAATCGAATAAGAGCACATTTAAAAGCCACTGGGGCTGTCGTTATTGAGGCTCAATTTGTCAACACTACTCATCTCAGCACTGATGCCACGCAGACCACACAACTGCCGTCCAGCTTCCGCCGCCGCACCACTCGCTGCACTCCGAACCAACGTCGACAGGCCCTTGTCGGGGCCGGGTCTCCCTGGACATCCCTGTTATCGTCGACACGAAGGAGGTCAGTGCTTTAGTCGATACGGGAGCCGATTATTCTATCCTTAGCGGGCGGCATACAAGGACGCTGAAAAGTGATGACGCCATGGAACGGACCAGATATACCTACTGCAGGCGGACATGTGGTTGCACCACTGGGTATGTGTACAGCTCGCGTTACGGTGCGAGGCTACATATTTGTCGCAAAGAGTCTTGTTCTACGCGAATGCTCTCGCGATGTTATTCATGGCATCGACTTCCTTCGTGAGCACGGTGCCACTATCGATCTCTCGAATCGCTTGGTGACGTTTTCCTCTAAACTATCCACCGAAGAGCATGAGTACCGTGGGTCCCACTGCACGCTGCGAGTCGCCGATAATAGCCTCACAGTGCCGCCACGCGCCAGCATCCTTGCCAGTTACCTGCGACGAGCCACATCACGGCCTCCGGGTTGTTGAGCCTAATGTGTCCCTCTCATTCGCCGTGGGAGTTTCTGTGGCAAGAGGCCTTTGTTTCTTTCGTGGCAGAGGGACAGAGGTGGTTGTCACCAATTTCTCCAATGAACGTCGGAATTTGTTCCGTGGCACTGCTATCGCTTACGTTCACCATCTGCAAGAAGTCGCCGAATGTTTCGCTTCCGAGGAAGCTACGCCTAGCACCGAACCGGATGATGCCGTACACGCTGTCGACATCAATTCTAGCCTTTCCTCTGCTGAAATGAGGCAACTCCAGGATCTATTCCTGGAGTTTCGTGCGTGCTTCACGTCTTCGTCTAAAGTGCAGCAAACTTCGGTCATTAAACACCGGATTATCACGCATGAAGGCACTCGACCTATCCATCAACAGCCCTATCGTGTGTCTCCTCGGGAAAGAGAAGCTATCCAACAGCAAGTCAAAGAGATGCTTGCCGATGGCGTCATTCAACCGTCAAGTAGCCTATGGTCGTCCCCGGTCCTCCTCGTCAAAAAGAAATACGGAACACTTCGTTTCTGCGTTGACCACCGGAAGCTTAACAGTATGACAAATAAGGATGTCTATCCGCTGCCACGGATCGACGACTCTCTCGACCGACTTCGCCGTGCCAAGTACTTCTCCTCGATTGACCTCAGGAGTCGTTATTGGCAAATCGAAGTTGATGAGAGGGACCGTGAAAAAACTACCTTCGTGACACCAGATGGGCTCTATGAATTCCGCGTCCTCCCATTCGGGCTCTGCTGCGCTCCTGCAACCTTCCAGAGGATGATGGACACTGTGTTCACAGGTCTGAAGTGGCAGACATGCCTTGTTTATCTCGACGACATGATAATCTTTTCGCCGTCATTCACGCAACACCTACGCCGCCTGAGAACTGTTCTCGAAGCATTTCGGTCTGCCAACCTTTCTCTCAAGCCTCAAAATTGTCGCTTCGGGATCACCGAATTGATGTTCCTAGGGCACATCGTCAGTGCTGACGGCATCCGAGCTGCCCCTGAGAAACTTGCTGCCGTTGCTGCCTTTCCCATTCCCACCAACAAAAAAGCAGTCCGCCGGTTTTTAGGGTTGGGTTCCTATTATCGCCGCTTAATTAAAAACTGCACATATGGCCAGTCCTCTGACACTACTGACTCGAGATGACGCATCGTTTTGCTGGGGCGCCGAGCAGCAGATGGCGTTTGACGAGTTATGACGCCGGCTCCAGTCACTCCCAATCCTGGCACATTTCGACGACGACGCCGACACGGAGCTACACACGGATGTGAGCAACGTCGGCCTTAGTGCCGTTCTAGTTCAGCACCAGGACGGGGTTAAGAAAGTAATTGCCTACGCCAGCCGCGCACTTTCCCTTGCTGAGTGCAACTATTCCACCACTGAAAAAGAATGCTTGGCGGTAGTATGGGCCGCTGCCAAGTTCCCCCCGTACCTTTATGGCCGACTGTTTCGTGTCATCGCTGACCATCACTCGTTGTGTTGGCTGAAAAACTTAAAGGACCCTTGCGGCCGCTTAGCACGTTGGGCATTGCGCTTGCAGGAGTTCGATTTCGACGTTATTTATAAGTCCGGCCGAAAGCACACCGATGCTGATAGCCTGTCCCGCGCTCCCGTCGACCCTCCTCCGTCAGACACAACCGACGACGATAGCTTCCTCGGAGCAGTCAGTACGTCCGACCTCGTTTCCATACAGCGTACCGACGTCGAGCTGCGACTGATTATCGACCATCTCGAAGGTGGGCACCCTACAAAGCCCTTGTACCTTGCTTGGGGGCTGTCATCGTTCTGCCTCCGCGAAGGGGTGCTTTATAAGAAGAATTCTACATCGAGTGCGAAAACATACTTGGCAATCATACCGGCTGATCTAAGGTACGACATCCTCCTGGCCTGCCACGACGAACCAACTTCCGGTCACATTGGCTTTACACGCACCCTAAACCCAGTCCGGCAGAACTATTACTGGCCACATCTTACTCCGAGCGTTAAACGTTATGTCCAGGCCTGTCGACAATGCCAGCGGCGAAAAACACCCGCGCTCAAGCCATCCGGCATGTTGCAATCCACTGAACCACCCCTCACACCATTCGAGCAAGTGGCATGGACCTTTTAGGCCCATTTCCTTTATCCTCGAACAGAAATAAGTGGATCGTAGTCGCCACAGACTACATGACACGCTACGCTGAAACAAAGGCCCTTGCCCGAGGTACTGCCAACGAAGTTGCTCACTTCTTTATAAATGAAATTGTGTTTAGACACGGTACACCGTCGACCATTATTACTAACCGAGGCAAGGCATTTACAGCACGGCTACTGCGAGACACCTTAATTCTCAGCCATACCGATCATCGCACGACAACAGCCTATCACCCACAAACAAATGGCAAAACGGAACGATTCAACAATACGTTGGCGGACATGATTTCAATGTACGTTGACGTTCAACATAAAATGTGGGACGAGATCCAGCCTGATGTCACCTTCGCCTAGAATACGGCGCTGCAGGAAACAACGCAGTTTACACCATTCCGTCTCGTATATAGCAGGGAGGCCCGCACAATGTTGTGCGCGATGCTCCCGTGCGGGGATGAAGCGGTCGAACTCGATGCAGCCCATTTCGCGGAACAGGCCGAGCAAGCCCGTCAGCCGGCCCGCTTGCACATCAAGGAGCAGCATGCCACCGATGCTCGATACTGTAACCCTCGGCACAGGGAAGTTCACTTCGAACCAGGGGACCAAGTGTGGGTGTGGAACCCGTGCGCCACAAAGGCTTGTGTGAAAAACTGCTACACCGGTATTTCGAACCCTATAAAGTCCGGCGCCGCTTAAGGAGTGTTGACTACGAAGTTTCTCCAGATGGAAGTGTGGCCGTCAGTGTTCGGCGTCAGCGACCTGAAATTGTACACGTGGTGCGCTTAAAGCAGTACTTTTCACGTGACAGCGCTCTGTCAACGTCGCGTTTTGTAACCTTGACGCGGCAAGTGAGACCTTGATTTATTGCACAGTTCACGTCACCCCTAATTTTTTTTTCTCTTCTCACCTTGACATCGGGGTGTTTCCCATTCGCGGGGCGGGGGGGGGGGGGGGGGGGGATAATTCCGACGTGCCTAGCACCGCGTGGCCGCCGTGCTTGGTGCCGACGACGAAGAAGCGGTTGTTGGCTTGAGAGGCGCGCTGGTGCTGGACACTTTCATCGGAGCTAGAAGAAAATCTGACTCTCGGGTCTTACCTTCACGGTACCGTGTACCTTCATGGCTCCCTGTGGCTTAGGTCGTGACAATATAAGGTCCCCTCCCGAACATCCTTCACGTGTCCTGTGCGGCGGATGCGGCACTGAATCTTTTTTTTTTTTTTCTTTCATAGTGGCAACCAACAACTGAGACATGAATGGCCCATATAGCTAAATAATTTCTAAGTGGGGAATGGCGACACCCGCCTGAGCCATTTGAGGTAGACTGGTCCGCACCCCTCCATATGAGTGGAATAGAAAAACGAAAATAACTTCCCAATGCCACCATTTCTCTGCGCGTGTCCGGTTTCCTCCTTTTGTTGTTAAGGTTCGGTGGTGAGCGGGAAGGGAGAAGTCGGGCATTTTACGAGATATGGAAGTGTGGAGAAGGCGACAGCGTGGGGGATGAAAGAGGGAAGGAGACCCAGAAATCTGAAAGAAGAGGGCGCGAGTTGTCTCACTGGAGAAAGTAACAATTCCATTCATTAAGGCGATAGCCTTTAATAGCTCATGCTCGCGTATCGCGTCCGTCCGTCTGTAACGCTTTCGTTACACGGGAGGCAGTAGCTGGCGCCGCTGTAATCGTCGAGCACCAACTGGGCATAGGGCTTCCTGACATTACTTTTGGCAGGAACTGCCAACTCGGGCCTCTCCTTCAATATGGGAGCATGACATCACAGTCAGCCTGCCAAAACCCTTGCATTTATGTTATCCCTAGGCCACGCAGGCGCACTCATGCGGCTCGGTTAAAGCGGAGCTTTCATGTTGGCTGGTAGCTTGCGCTGTCGCGTCATTGCGAAGGTGGGAGTGAAAACAGAGAAAGAGGTGCCACAGCGGAGGTCTTCGGACCACCGCGCGATAGATCCTTTCATCTCATCGCAGTTTGGTGAACCAAAGTGCCCCCTAGAAGTTTTTATGGCCTTGTTTTGCCAGCGGGCCCCAGGGTCCGAGGCTGAGCTCAACCTACAGGCAGTTCCCACCCAGCTTGACCTTTTTTCATTGGTTAACTGAGGCAAGGAGGAGAACGCCGAAAATTATCGCCCATATTGTTTTGTCTACCGATGAACTAAACAGTCAAGGTGACCGAAAAGAAGTCCGTCTAGATTGAGGCTCCGTGCTTAGCAGGTGAGTCTACAAGTGCTAGGCTTTACCTGAGATGCTAAATCAATAAGTAAGATTTTGTAGACAGTATCTGTGAGAGAGATTGTTTTTTCTTTTTAGTATACAGTTGTTTAGTTTGTCTGTGCGACGTTGCATTTGCAACTTGCAGCTAGCCCTTGTAATTTTGAAAATACTGTGAATATATTTCTTCATCTTGTAGATACTGTGAACATATTTCTTTATCTTATGCATCGTTGCCTCCTGCTTCAAGATCGCCAAATCACTACATTTGGAGGGGATTGAACCCTTCTTCGAAGAGAGAAGAACCATCTTTAAATATTACTCTGCTGTATGATCGTGCTTTTAAACTCGACAACGTTAGGGGTCTCGTGTCGGGGAAAATCCGACACCCTTCGATGAATGGCCTTATGGGAAAAATCCAGAACTAACAATAAAATTCGCGAACAGATCTTAAATGTTAGGATTAACAAAACTTTCTCAGTATCGAAGGTTCCTGTAACCAGAGGAAAGGGATATTTCTGAAAAGAAAACTGAATTAATCTGGGCCGGGAAACAAAATCAGGATGATAATTTTGCGAGATTTGCACGCTACCCGTAGATACTAGATTCTCGTTGTTTTAAGCCAAACAGTGGTGTACTTTCCCTAGAGAATGCAATGCGAGCAGGACCCAGCAATGCACTTGCGTGCCACTCTTCAAGGCGAAGCTAAGGAGTAAGTGGTTTTTATTTCTCACGCTCAAGTTAACTTCCAGAAGCGCCTCAGGGGTGTAAAACACCATAGTAGAAAGCTCTGGAATATTTTCGACCACCTGAGTATCCTCAACGTACACTGACATCGCGTAGCACACGGGTGTCTTACGCTTTTCACCTCATAAAAAAACGGTCTCACGACCGGGATCGAACACGGGGTACTACTATTCCCCAGTAGCCAAACGTCTTTACCACTGAGCGACCGGAGAAGCTCATATATTTGTAGATCAAAAAATTACCGACGATTACGTTACTTCCTAATGCGAAATTTGAGCGCAGCAAATAAGCTGTTTCACCTTTTCGGTAGATTGAGGCAAAGAAATCGAGCAACACATGTATGCGCTATCACAGAATTTTTTTTTTATTTTTCACACGTATTCCTTTAACAAAGACTCCACTAACAGTTCTTGACAGTCATGAAGGAAGCTTTGTGGTCGGAGAAATAGACTGATATATGATCGACTCGCCGCTGGGCTTCTGCTCAGGCAGCTCGTTTAGCAGCAGCAGCAGCAGCAGCAGCAGCAGCAGCAGCAGCAGCAGCAGCAGCAGCAGCAGCAGCAGCAGCAGCAGCAGCAGCAGCAGCAGCAGCAGCAGCAGCAGCAGCAGCAGCAGCAGCAGCAGCAGCAGCAGCAGCAGCAGCAGCAGCAGCAGCAGCAGCAGCAGCAGCAGCAGCAGCAGCAGCAGCAGCAGCAGCAGCAGCAGCAGCAGCAGCAGCAGCAGCAGCAGCAGCAGCAGCAGCAGCAGCAGCAGCAGCAGCAGCAGCAGCAGCAGCAGCAGCAGCAGCAGCAGCAGCAGCAGCAGCAGCAGCAGCAGCAGCAGCAGCAGCAGCAGCAGCAGCAGCAGCAGCAGCAGCAGCAGCAGCAGCAGCAGCAGCAGCAGCAGCAGCAGCAGCAGCAGCAGCAGCAGCAGCAGCAGCAGCAGCAGCAGCAGCAGCAGCAGCAGCAGCAGCAGCAGCAGCAGCAGCAGCAGCAGCAGCAGCAGCAGCAGCAGCAGCAGCAGCAGCAGCAGCAGCAGCAGCAGCAGCAGCAGCAGCAGCAGCAGCAGCAGCAGCAGCAGCAGCAGCAGCAGCAGCAGCAGCAGCAGCAGCAGCAGCAGCAGCAGCAGCAGCAGCAGCAGCAGCAGCAGCAGCAGCAGCAGCAGCAGCAGCAGCAGCAGCAGCAGCAGCAGCAGCAGCAGCAGCAGCAGCAGCAGCAGCAGCAGCAGCAGCAGCAGCAGCAGCAGCAGCAGCAGCAGCAGCAGCAGCAGCAGCAGCAGCAGCAGCAGCAGCAGCAGCAGCAGCAGCAGCAGCAGCAGCAGCAGCAGCAGCAGCAGCAGCAGCAGCAGCAGCAGCAGCAGCAGCAGCAGCAGCAGCAGCAGCAGCAGCAGCAGCAGCAGCAGCAGCAGCAGCAGCAGCAGCAGCAGCAGCAGCAGCAGCAGCAGCAGCAGCAGCAGCAGCAGCAGCAGCAGCAGCAGCAGCAGCAGCAGCAGCAGCAGCAGCAGCAGCAGCAGCAGCAGCAGCAGCAGCAGCAGCAGCAGCAGCAGCAGCAGCAGCAGCAGCAGCAGCAGCAGCAGCAGCAGCAGCAGCAGCAGCAGCAGCAGCAGCAGCAGCAGCAGCAGCAGCAGCAGCAGCAGCAGCAGCAGCAGCAGCAGCAGCAGCAGCAGCAGCAGCAGCAGCAGCAGCAGCAGCAGCAGCAGCAGCAGCAGCAGCAGCAGCAGCAGCAGCAGCAGCAGCAGCAGCAGCAGCAGCAGCAGCAGCAGCAGCAGCAGCAGCAGCAGCAGCAGCAGCAGCAGCAGCAGCAGCAGCAGCAGCAGCAGCAGCAGCAGCAGCAGCAGCAGCAGCAGCAGCAGCAGCAGCAGCAGCAGCAGCAGCAGCAGCAGCAGCAGCAGCAGCAGCAGCAGCAGCAGCAGCAGCAGCAGCAGCAGCAGCAGCAGCAGCAGCAGCAGCAGCAGCAGCAGCAGCAGCAGCAGCAGCAGCAGCAGCAGCAGCAGCAGCAGCAGCAGCAGCAGCAGCAGCAGCAGCAGCAGCAGCAGACGGAGGACTTCCAGCGGTCGTCTCGCTCATGGCTCAGAAAGAACTGGCAGATAATTTCGCAGTGGCGAACGGCAGCGGCAATTTCGGCTCGGGCGGTGCACATATACAGATCCGCCGCCACCGATCTGGCTCTCTGATTGCCACCGTACAGGGGTTGCGTTGGAGGAGGAGCGAAGAAAGGAATTAAGTTCGAGCCGGCGCTTTGACAACCGGAGACTCACAGGAACAGCGGGGAGGGGGACGGCGTGTGCACCCAGCGGCAAACGATGGGGGCAGAAGCGCGCGCAGCAAGCGGACAACGCGATAAAGGGAGGAGGGAAGAGATAGCAGCGACTGACTGATGCTGCTGACGCCAATAGTGAGTCAACCCCAGCTGCGGAGTTGGTTTCAGGGTGAACGCCGCCGATGCCGACGCAAACAAAATGATACCCTCGCTTCCGCAGCGCCAAGAACCAGGTCTAGCCGTGGGAAGGTGGTCACGTATTCGTCGACGTGCCGGGGCCTACGGAAATAACCGGCGCGTCGGCAACTGAAGAGCACCCTATCCGCCACACAGGAACAGGGGGGGGGGGGGGGACCCTCCCCTCCTCTCTCTGCATGGCGTCGACGGTGTTCTATGCAGTCACGTTATCTTTACTCTCTAGCGGCGTCAGCGGCATCCAGCGGTATCAGTCGGTCGCTGCTAGCGCTGGGGGGATGAAAGGGCGGCGGAGCTGTTTACGAGGCCGACGCCGAAACCCAGGAACGGACGCCAAAGAGCTGCACTCTAAAACAGAACACCTAGAACAGTCAACCAAAATGGAGGTTATGGTCAAATAAAAAAAAAAAGGTTTGAAGCAGTTCTCCGGTATAAATCCCTCATATTCGAAACATCCTTCATTGTAACGCCTCGGCAAATTTTTAACTACTGAAGCATCCTTAACACCCCTGACGGTCTCATTTTAGCAATCTGTTCTAGATGTAGCAGTAAATGGCAAATGTTTAATTTGTGGCGTAGTGTGTAATTGATGCGAAGCGTAGGAACCCGGGTTTGGCAGCAAATTAAAAGAGCATTTTGAAAGGCACAGAACGTGCTTTGTGACACCGTGATGTGTTGGTGGGGAATAACGTCTGCGCGGGGTGAGCAGTTCCTGTCGCGATTTTAGTCGTGTCCGCGTATCAAGGATCCAAGTACACGAGATGAAATGAACGAAAGGTGACTTTATACATTATTTACGGTCATTGTATGAAACAAAACATCGGCAAGGAGGCCGAAAACTAGTGGCTATGCGCGCCTGTCTTCGCAGTGACCGCCAGGGATATTCCGCCACGTCCCTTCCAAGCGAACAGCACAACACTCGGTGAACGATCAAGACGGCCTCTCCCGAATAAGAGAGAGCACGCCTTCTCGCTTTGGGACGTTAAACCCTACAAACCAAATCTTCTTTATTGGCCAAGAAACCGTTAGCCTTAAACTGTCCAATCCGGAGGCAGCAGTTGGCGTTCGCCCAAGAGGTCCAATAGCGAGGGCGCTGGTCTCCCGCTTCAAGACTGCCGCTGCACAAGGGGGAAATGAGGGCCGGGCACAGTCGCCGGGCTGTCTAGGGTATGTTCTGGCTTGCCCGGCACCGAGACTTCTGCTTCATTCGCCCTTGCTATGAGGAGCAGCACAGGGACTTGTAAAGGGGCAGCAGGCGGTCGCCGCCACCCGCTCGGCTCCAGTCTTTGACCGCTGCAGGAGACCCGCCATCCGTGGCGGCAAGAATTTCCATCATACCAACCCTAAGAAAGATGCAGTGTCCAAGGATTGCCAGTGGCAGCCTTTTTCGATTAGAGTTATACAGCACGTGTTTTGACCCCTAAAATCGCGTCATGGTTATATATACATTTATGCTTGGTTGAGCTCCCCTCCAGTGCAGAGCTCCACGCTCACGACTATAGCTCATGTAAAGCACCGCCGCTCATACGGTAAGACTTCGAACCCGGTAGAACTTAACCGACTGGTAGCGCTGTCGGGGACGCTGCTGATTTGACGCACTTCCCGCTGCAAGTGCCAGACATTCCACGAACGCTTCTAGGGATTATTTCTTACTGGCTAGCATTTTAAACTTAGACCCTGAAATTAGTTAAGTCGCGATAATTAGCTCCCATTAAGAAACGGCGAATAATTATAAAAAGTGCCAATCTGCATATATGTACGAGTTCAGCTATAAAGGCCATTCAGCCAGCTACCACGCTCACCTGAAGTGGCTAGCTTCACCTACATTATTTTCCTCAACTAAGTGGAGATGCATTAGTCCAGACATTTCTTTCGGAAGGCATTTCATCATCCGGACAATACCCAATACAGAACAAGAGAGTTTTGTCACATTCCTTCATTTAAACCGACCCTGTGCTTTCTACATCCACTTGACTCTCGCAAACATCTTCATCCCATCCGCCCAATTAACTATCGACAATGCCCCGCTGCGCTTGCCTGCCATTGGAGTGCAATCAAGGGTTATGTTTTTCCATTATTTCACATGTCCATGACCAATTATTTATCATGATTTCGACTACAATGGGATCTACCCGAAATCCCTTGTGTGCTAGCATTACACCCCTCTGCATTATCATCAGATTAAGCTTAACCCTATTTCTTACCTTCCTTGTTTATGTCCTATAACCGTACCGGTAAGATAAAGGTGCTCGATGCTTTCATCTCGAGGGTTCTTGGTAACCTCCTATCCCTGATCTGAGAGTACACTTACCAAAATATCTCTTTCCTAGCCTTATTCCTTTAGTTATTTCCTCTCGCGGTGAACATCTGCGACTACTACCTTTCCTACGTAGACGCAATCCATTTCCATGTCTGCTTTTATTTGAGGACGTTTATAGTTTCCCAAAGCACTGGTTTAAACTTTTTTTGAGAGCATTGTCTACTTTATAGTCCAAGACAAGCATTGCAGCCACTGTAAATCTTTAAAACGGGAACACTTCACGTGCAAACTTGAACACATTTAGTGAGGAGCACGACACACAAAGAAAAAACTGGATCATGAAAACAAATTTATCAACATCGTTGAGAGGCGGTAAGGCTCTCTCGCGCTGCGGAAGCACTGCCGTTGTCAGAGGCCACTTCCCCACTCCTCGCTTGCGAAGGCATCAGAGGTAGGCTTGTATGGTCTACGAGGCCGTGCTCCAATGTCTCCTGCTCTCCTCGTCAGGCAACTTGTCCCATCCCTGCGCATGAATTGGTAATTAACGGCAAAGCATAGATATGATGAGCAGACATTATGTTCTGTCATTGCGTCAGTGTCCGAAGAAGAAGTGGACAGAGTATCCCTCGGCATGCTCGACCAATATTAACACCCATCGATCTCCATGAGCAAGGCTTCCTAAAATAGTTTTGCAGCTTTGTGTCGCTATAATGTGTGGCACCGCAACTTTTGGAGCATATTGTAATGACAGCGGCGCCGAATGTTTTAAGCACACTGATTTCACAGTTTTCTCTGGAAGTGTAGATGTCCGTAAGGCAGCAAGAGCTAATTCTAGCTTCTAAGGTTTCATTTAACAATTTTACGAACACTTTTTAAGATGCTTTCATTGAGACCAAAAACAATTACGCTATCACTGTGAGGAAAGGAAAGGCAGTGTTGTGACGCCAGAGTTTCCTTTTTAGCAAGTCCTACGTACGCTTATTTTGGACCTTTTCCGGGCTATCATGTCGACTGAGCGGATAGTACGACCTACTTTGGCAATTGCAAATAAGACGTAATGCGCTTCACAGCTTTTGTAAGAAGGCAGCGAAGCAGGTAACAACAAAACAAAGCGCAAAATGTGTTGTTGTTACCTGCTGTGCTGCCTTCTTCCAAGAGATGTGTGACCAACTAGCTCATCGTTCGACTATATTATTGCGCTTCCCAGATGTTTTCTCGTAAACCCGCTCAACTCGTTTTATCCCCACAGAAGCAATTCATGCTGTAGAGTGTGCATCATGCATTCCTCACCGGCATCTCCCATGCCTCGGCTTTGTAAAACACGGGGCTGAGGCTGCGTGACCTCCCGCGACGGGGTCCAGATGATGGCAGTGACTCCGTATCTGACGCCACCATTTTGGTGGCGCCTTCCGCAGACCGAGACCTCAGTGGTCGCGAACGGGCCTCTCGAGCACTCGCTGAACTGCTTTCTGCCATGGCGTCGGTAAGTCAGAACACTCTCAGTTCAAGGCTCACTTCCTCGTCTTCTCCAGGTGGGCATGGGGCAGAGAAAGATCAACAACCATTGATTAACGCGTCCGGTGGCTGTAGTATAGCTGCCACAAAAAACAACATCATTCTGAAAAATATTTGTGTGGCGTCACTGGTCAGAAGTGCTTTTTCATCGATCCTTTTCATCTCTGAACCGAACTGCTGCGAATCAATCTGCCTCACGGGCTGAACGAAGAGGAAGAAGAAATCGGTATCATGATCCGAGCAAGGAATACAAAACTAAAGTACGCAAGAAAAATTTGAGAATGGAGATTAGCGGAGAATGGGCTGTGAGATAATTGCCCCTTGCAGTGCGAAGGACACACGCCGGCCTTTTCTCAGCGGCATTAGGCAGCTGCGCAGGACGTTGCAGCAGTTGCATTGGGAAGAGCAGAGGGAACAAATACTTATTACAAGAAGTCTGTGTAAAATAATGACGCCGTGAGGAACTTGCGGCTGAAGTGAAGAAATAAACGGGATAAAAGGCGCACAAGTGATTCAACTTCGTAAGGTATGCCGTAGGCTTAAAGCGAAACCGCAGCAATTTCAGAATTCGAAGAGATTCGAGGGGCAAAATATTTAAATCCTTTAGTTTACGTTAGGGGAATTGTTTAGCTCTAGCATTTGAAACACTGGCGCAAACAGCGATTAAAATCGCGATTACTTTCTGGCTTTTCCGAACTGCATGCCGCTTGGCCGAAGCCGCATGGTGACGTCAAAAACAGTACCGGCACATCTCTCGCATAAAAACGACTGATTTGAAGTAACGACAATGCTGCCGAAATAAAGCCCCACAGATGTTGTTTGACGGCATCAAATATCGCATTGCGAGATGTGGGCGAATTCGACGAAATTTATAAATATCCCCTTCTGTGACGTCATTACTGAGCTTCTGACTACTTTTTTTGCTGTATTTCGAAGAAGCTTACGTTTTAACCATAGATTACGCCATTACATTGGATAGTAGCGTAAAAATATTTGCATGCATTACCTACAGCCTATACAGATTTGAATCCTTGAATATACCTCCGGATTCTGAAAAACAAAATATGCAGTTGCCCTTTAAGGAAGTATCATATATAGTAGCGGCGTAAATGTGCCCCTCTCAGCTTGCAGCAAGTTACGCAAAATATGTCCGATGATGGCGAAAAAAAAGGAACAGGCATATATGTGCTATCACAGATGCGCTATGTATGGCATAGCATGGCATAATATATATGACATAATATATATATGCCAGTTTAAAGACGTCCGCCTACTTGCAGCAAAATTAATACTGTTAAAGCAGGTCGTTTTTCTCATACGTCAATTAAGGCAGGAACGGACATGTTCTCAGCTACTGTCAAAACTGCAACAAACACCCATCATTCAAAAAGCTATGGTTATTGGGCGCGATAAAACCAGACCAAAAGAAACGTAACAAAGATTTTAAAAGTCTAGAACTGCTCTTAGGGTACGTTAATGAAATAAAATTCTGTGAAAACTGCTCTTGAGTTCCACGTCGAAGTCATAGGGTGGTACTTAAGCATTGGTTTTCGCAATTAAATTCCATATGGAAATGCGGCACGCCTTCGATCACGTTGGCCCGCACTCGATCGTTGCCTTTTTTTCTGCGCAAAGAATTTTCGTACACTGATCGACACCAACTTGTTCAAGCATCGGCGCTCCTGCTTTTCTGAAACTATAGCGCAGCCACTCAATGAGCGTATATGTCTATGCATTCACGCTTGCGTGGCTTAGGATCGAAAACCATTTCCCTAAACATAACGCACGTAGTTTCCGTCACAGCTTCCAAACGGCTGTGCACTCAATGGAAACGTTCTTGTGGCAAGAACAAGTAATAAAAAATGAAGAATGTTTCAAGAATCGATGGAATAGAGACCTTTTTTTCTTTTTTTTTATGCGGACACTGCATGCAGCAGAAGGCACGTGGTTGAACAATACGCCATGCAGCCAGCGCACAAGTCAGGTTGGCCGTTCGCTACCCTCGCCACCAGCGCCAACCACAGGAAACGATCATGTACACTGGTATTGCTTTTTTGGACAAGAGTATGTCTTCCCTTTCTCTAAAAGATAACAGCGCTACAAAAGCCGACGATCAGAACGGAGAAACTAACAAGGAAGGCCAGGTGCCATACATTTGACGGCACGCCACCTATTGTGTGAATACGATGAAATATGAGAATGTATATGGGACAACAAGGAAGATAATGCCATTCTTCTTTCGCTTTTCTTCTGCGGCGCAGTGAATCTCCTTTTTTTGTTTCAAACGCGCAAGTCTCAGGTCCAAATACTGTTTTATTCATACTTTCTGCTGACATTTTATTTAATAAACTAACACCAAGAAGATTGTCATTTTCCTCTGAGGGTATCTTCTTCTTTTCCAGGTAGCATTCAGTGATGCTTTCGATCCACAGTTGCGCTTGAACGGGAAATTCAATAACAATTTGTCTCTCACTTCCTTCTTTATATGTATCAGTGTCACAAGCTGCCTCACGTATAGAGCGGAAGTTACGGGATCTCCTGCCTCACATATAGAGCGGAACTTACGGGATCTCCCCGCTCCTCCAAGCATGGTTCGACATGAATCCCCGGGGTGCGTATTGCCAAACCATATCCCGTTCCCGGCGTAGCGACCGGCAAGCTTGCGTCTTAGACGGTGGGCTGCAGCGCAAACAGCCGAGAGTATAAAAAGACAGACAGCAGCACGCCCACGCCAGTACGCGCTGGGAAGATGCAGTCTTCCGGGCCTCTCTCGCGGCGCCTCCCTCTGGAAAACCGTCTTATTTTTCACCCAGCCCGTGATCAACGCGTATTGCCAAACCCTATCCTATAGGAGCGCTTGAGCAGGCAACGCTATGGCGAGTGATTCCTCTCAGAGTTGTCAGCTATTGAAAAATGGTGAAAATATTGTCTAAACGAATAAGAACACATTTAAAGGGCAATTGAGCAGACGACACTGGCGCGTGGATAGGTGGATGTATGGACGGACGGCCGGACGGACGGACGGACGGAGGGACGGACGGACGGATGGATGGATGGATGGATGGATGGATGGATGGATGGATGGATGGATGGATGGATGGATGGATGGATGGATGGATGGATGGATGGATGGATGGATGGATGGATGGATGGATGGATGGATGGATGGATGGATGGATGGATGGATGGATGGACAGACGGACGGACGGACGGACAGACGGACGGAAGGATAAATGGATGGATGGATAAATGGATGGATGGATGGATGGATGGATGGATGGATGGATGGATGGATGGATGGATGGATGGATGGATGGATGGATGGATGGATGGATGGATAAAATATTGAAGCATCCTCTTTGAAACGGCGTGGTAGCAATTGGTATAAAGCTCGTTTTTTTCCTATATCCTAATGGTTGTTTTAGATTGGTTAACTATACCATCACTCCATTTATTGAAGTTTTTAATCTCGTTACTAACATTATGCCACTTTCCTGATTTTAAGCCATATTTTTTGCTAGGTCCCCCCCCCCCCCCCCCCCCGATTCATTCACACGGCTCTGGTATCTCTAAACGCCAGGGCCTGAGTTAGACTGAACGCGCCTGCATCAACTTCCGGATAGTCACATTCGAGTATACGATGGTTAATTGTTTCTGCGGATTTACCACACACTGCACATGTGTCATTTTCATGGTTGAATTTCTTTTTGTAGCTGCGTGTTCGAAGGCACCCTGATAAGCTTCAAAAAGTGAGGCACCGCCTCCTGAGTTATCAAAGGAAGATTACTTGTTGATCTGCCTTTTCCACTTTCGGTATAGTTCCACACTCTTTTTCTTTTCCATAGAACTTATTCCACTTTTACCTTCTGCGTTTTTCACCTGTTGTTTAACGCTCTTTATTTCTTCGTCTTCTTGGCCAGCATACTTATTGGTTTGTTTCCTAGTTCTCTTCCTCCACTGTCAGTCAACGCTTTTTAGGTATAGGTATTTAAATACTTTAGCTGCCCACCTGTTACTGTCCAATTTCCACAGTCATTACACATATAATATTTTACTCTGAGCTTCCCGTACTTCGAAAGATACCCAGCCCATATCTCCCCGTAGCGCCTCTCTTGTGGTTTTGCCGTGGGCACCCAGTGCTAATCGTCCGTTGGCTCTCCGATTTATTTATAATGTTGGTTGTATCTCTGCTTTTAGGCACAAAACCGCATTTCGGAAGGTAAGCCCGGACACCATAATGCTTTTACAAATACCCCTTAAAACCTGATACCTCTTGTATCCCCACAATGCCCTATGCTTCATTATGCCGGCATTTCTTCGCCCTTTTTTCCTTAGTGATTGCTTATGCTTTTCAGTGTATGCCAATCTTTTGTTAACCCATAACCGAGATATTTATATTCTGCCACGCTGGGTATTTTAAGGCCTCGTATTTTAACAGCCTGATCAGATGAGCCGTTGAAAATGATCACACCTGACTTAACTGCGCTACAACTGAAGCCTAGATCGTCCCCTTCGTCACCGAAATACTTAACTAGCGTTTGCAAGTCTTCCTGGATACTTGCTAACAGCACAATATCGACTGCATGCATTTAAACCAGGGAGGCGCAACTCTACTACCTTTCTACCTAATCTATTTCACAGGTTAAAACCTAGGTTACTGTCTTGTACCTTTCGTTCCATATTTTTCATATAAAGCATGAACAGCAGCGATTATACAGGACAACCTTGTCTTAATCCTATGCATACCTTGACAGCTTCCGTACTTGTTATCCCTGCTCATGTAAGTTCTACTTTGCTATCCCTGTATATTGCCTGTGGGAAAACTGTTATCTCATGACCGATACCTTTTTCTTTTATTATGTTTCACAAGAGTTCCCCGTTTGTTTACGTTGTCGTACGTCCCACTTATCTCCAAGCAGGCTATATACAAAAGGTGTATTTTCCGCGCTATATGTTTCGATGCATTGGGTAAGCACGATAGGCTATCATTTAGGCGCCTACTATTTCTAAAACCGTTATCATGTTTTCCGATTACGTTCTGACTTTCTAACCATAATTGCCTCTTTAATTTCACCTCATGCATGGCCAACCTGTATATAACAGTTGTTATGGTAATCGGCCTGTAGGATTTTATGTGATTTTATGTGCCGGATTCCTCTGCTGAGCAGCATCACCTGTAGACAAATAGTGGAAATGTTAAAACGAATAATCGAATAAGAGCACATTTAAAGGCCACTGGGGCTGTCGTTTTTGAGGCTGAATTTGTCAACACTACTCATCTCAGCACTGATGCCACGCATACCACACAACTGCCGTCCAGCTTCCGCCGCCGCACCACTCGCTTCACTCCGAACCGTCGTCGACAGGCCCTTGTCGGAGCCGGGTCTCCCTGGACATCCCTGTTATCGTCGACACGAAGGAGGTCAGTGCTTTAGTCGATACGGGAGCCGATTATTCTATCCTTAGCGGGCGCCATACAAGGACGCTGAGAAAAGTGATGACGCCATGGAACGGACCAGACATACGTACTGCAGGCGGACATGTGGTTGCACCACTGGGTATGTGTACGGCTCGGGTTACGGGGCTAGGCTACACATTTGTCGCAAAGTTTCTTGTTCTACGCGAATGGTCTCGAGATGTTATTCATGGCATCGACTTCCTTCGTGAGCACGGTGCCACTATCGATCTCTCGAGTCGCTTGGTAACGTTTTCCTCTAAACTAGCCACCGAAGAGCAAGAGTACCGTGGGTCCCACTCCACGCTGCGAGTAGCCGATGATAGCCCCACAGTGCCACCACGCGCCAGCATCCTCGCCAAATTTACCTGCGACGAGCCACATCACGGCCTCCGGGTTGTTGAGCCTAATGTGTCCCTCTCACTCGCCGTGGGGGTTTCTGTGGCAAGAGGTCTTTGTTTCTTTCGTGGCAGAGGGACAGAGGTGGTTGTCACCAATTTCTCCAGTGAACATCGGAATCTATTCCGTGGCACTGCGATCGCTTACGTTCACCATCTGCAAGAAGTCGCCGAATGTTTCGCTTCCGAGAAAGCTACGCCTAGCACCTAACCGGATGATGCCGTACACGCTGTCGACATCAATTCTAGCCTTTCCTCTGCTGAAAAGAGGCAACTCCAGGATCAATTGCTGGAGTTTCATTCATGCGTGCTTCACGTCTTCGTCTAATGTGCAGCCAACATCGGTATATTAAACACCGGATTATCATGCATGAAGGCACTCGACCTATCCATCAACAGCCTTATCCTGTGTCTCCTCGAGAAAGAGAAGCTATCCAACAGCAAGTCAAAGAGATGCTTGCCGATGGCGTCATTCAACCGTCAAGTAGCCTATGGTCGTCCCCGGTCGTCCTCGTGAAAAAGAAATACGGAACACTGCGTTTCTGCGTTGACTACAGGAAGCTTAACCGTATGACAAATAAGGATGTCTATCCGCTGCCACGGATCGACGACTCTCTCGACCGACTTCGCCGTGCCAAGTACTTCTCCTGGATTGACCTCAGGAGTGGTTATTGGCAAATCGAAGTTGATGAGAAGGACCGTGAAAAAACTGCCTTCGTGACACCAGATGGGCTCCATGAATTCCGCGTCCTCCCATTCGGGCTCTTCTGCGCTCCTGCTACCTTCCAGCGGATGATGGACATTGTGTTCACAGGTCTGAAGTGGCAGACATGCCTTGATTATCTCGACGACATGATAATCTTTTCGCCCTCATTCACGGAACACCTACGCCGCCTGAGAACTGTTTTCGAAGCTGTTCGGTCTGCCAACCTTTCTCTCAAGCCTCAAAAGTGTCACTTCGGGATCTCCGAATTGATGTTCCTTGGGCACATCGTCAGTGCTGACGGCATCCGAGCTGCCCCGAGAAACTTGCTGCCGTTGCTGCCTTTCCCATTCCCACCCACAAAAAAGGAGTCCGACGGTTTTTAGGGTTGGGTTCCTATTATCGCCGCTTCATTAAAAACTGCACATATGGCCAGTCCTCTGACACTACTGACTCGAGCTGACGCATCGTTTTGCTGGGGCGCCGAGCAGCAGATGGCTTTTGACGAGTTACGACGCCGGCTCCAGTCACCCCCAATCCTGGCACATTTCGACGACGACGCGGACACGGAGCTACACACGGATGTGAGCAACGTCGGCCTTAGTGCCGTTCTAGTTCAGCACCAGGACGGGGTTGAGAAAGTAATTGCCTACGCCAGCCGCGCACTTTCCCGTGCTGAGTGCAACTATTCCACCACTGAAAAAGAATGCTTGGCGGTAGTATGGGCCGCTGCCGAGTTCCGCCCGTACCTTTATGGCCGACTGTTTTGTGTCATCACGGACCATCACTCGATGTGTTGGCTGAAAATCTTAAAGGACCCTTGCGGCCGCTTAGCACGTTGGGCATTGCGCTTACAGGAGTTCGATTTCGACGTTATTTATAAGTCCGGCCGAAAGCACACCGATGCTGATAGCCTGTCCCGCGCTTCCGTCGACCCTCCTCCGTCAGACACAACCGACGACGATAGCAATTCCTCGGAGCAGTCAGTACGTCCGACTTCGTTTCCAGACAGTATGCCGACGTCGAGCTGCGACTGATTATCGACCATCTCGAAGGTGGGCACCCTACAATGCCCCTGTACCTTGCTTGGGGGCTGTCATCGTTCTGCCTCCGCGAAGGGGTGCTTTATAAGAAGAATTCTACATCGAGTGCGAAAACATACTTGGTAATCATACCGGCTGATCTAAGGTACGACATCCTCCTGGCCTGCCACGACGAACCAACTTCCGGTCACCTTGGCTTTACACGCACCCTAAACCGAGTCCGGCAGAACTACTACTGGCCACATCTTACTCCGAGCGTTAAACGTTATGTCCAGGCCTGTCGACAATGCCAGCGGCGAAAAACACCCGCGCTCAAGCCATCCGGCATGTTGCAATCCATTGAACCACCCATCACACCATTCCAGCAAGTGGCATGGACCTTTTAGGCCCATTTCCTTTATCCTCGAACAGAAATAAGAGGATCGTAGTCGCCATAGACTACATGACACGCTACGCTGAAACAAAGGCCCTTGCCCGAGGTACTGCCAACGAAATTGCTCACTTCTTTATAAATGAAATTGTGTTTAGACACGGTACACCGTCGACCATTATTACTAACCGAGGGAAGGTATTTACAACACGGCTACTGCGAGACACCTTAATTCTCAGCCATACCGATCATCGCACGACAACAGCCTATCACCCACAAACAAATGGCCTAACGAAACGATTCAACAATACGTTGGCGGACATGATTTAAATGTACGTTGACGTTCAACATAAAATGTGGGACGAGATCCACCCGTATGTCACCTTCGCCTACACTACAGCGCTGCAGGAAACAACGCAGTTTACACCATTCCGTCTCGTATATAGCAGGGAGACCCGCCCAATGTTGGACGCGATGCTCCCGTGCGGGGATGAAGCGGTCGAACCCGATGCCGCCCATTTCGCAGAACAGGCCGAGCAAGCCCGTCAGCTGGCCCGCTTGCACATCAAGGAGCAGCATGCCACCGACGCTCGATGCTATAACCCTCGGCACAGGGAAGTTCACTTCGAACCAGGGGACCAAGTGTGGGTGTGGAACCCGTGCGCCACAAAGGCTTGTGTGAAAAACTGCTACACCGGTATTTCGAACCCTATAAAGTCCGGCGCCGCTTAAGCAGTGTTAACTACGAAGTTGCTCCAGATGGAAGTGTGGCCGTCAGTGTTCGGCGTCAGCGACCTGAAATTGTACACATGGTGCACTTAAAGCCGTACTTCTCACGCGACAGCGCTGTGTCAACGTCGCGTTTTGTAACCTTGACGCTGCAAGTGAGACCTTGATTAAGTGTTCAGTTCACGTCACCCTAATTTTTTTTCTCTTCTCACCTTGAAATCGGGATGTTTCCCTTTCGCGGGGGGGGGGGGGGGGGGGGGATAATTCCGACGTGCCTAGCGCCGCGTGGCCGCCGTGCTTGGTGCCGACGACGACGAAGCGGTTGTTGGTTTGAGAGGCGCGCTGGTGCTGGACACTGTCATCGGAGCTAGAAGAAAATCTGACTCTCGGGTCTTACCTTCACGGTACCGTGTACCTTCATGGCTCCCTGTGGCTTAGGTCGTGACAATATAAGGTCCCCTCCCGAACATCCTTCACGTGTCCTGTGCGGCGGATGCGGCACTGAATCTTTTTTTTTTCTTTCATAGTGGCAACCAACAATTGAGACATGAATGGCCCATATAGCTAAATAATTTCTAAGTGAGAAATGGCGACACCCGCCTGAGCCATTTGAGGTAGACTGGTCCGCACTCCTCCATATGCGTGGAATAGAAAAACTAAAATGACTTCCCGATGCCACCATTTGTCTGCGCGTGTCCGGTTTCCCCCTTTTGTTGTTAAGGTCCGGTGGCGAGCGGGAAGGGAGAAGTCGGGAATTTCACGAGATACGGAAGTGTGGAGAAGGCGACAGCGTGGGGGATGAAAGAGGGAAGGAGACCCGGAAATCTGAAAGAAGAGGGCGCGAGTTCTCTCACTGGAGAAAGTAACAATTCCATTCATTAAGGCGATAGCATTTAATAGCTCATGCTCGCGTATCGCGTCCGTCCGTCTGTAACGCTTTCGTTACACGGGAGGCGATAGCTGGCCGCTAAAATGGTCGAGCACCAACTGGACGTAGGGCTTCCTGACATTACTTTTGGCAGGAACTGCCAACTCGGGCCTCTCCTTCAATATGGGAGGATGACATCACAGTCAGCCTGCCAAAACCCTTGCATTTAAGTTATCAATAGGCCACGCAGGCGCACTCATGCGGCTCGGTTAAAGCGGAGCTTTCATGTTGGCTGGTAGCTTGCGCTGTCGCGTCATTGCGAAGGTGGGAGTGAAAACAGAGAAAGAGGTGCCGCAGTGGAGGTCTTCAGACCACCGCGCGATAGATCCTTTCATCTCATCGCAGTTTGGTGAACCAAAGTGCCCCCTAGAAGTTTTTATGGCCTTGTTTTGCCAGCGGGCCCCAGGGTCCGAGGATGAACTCAACCTACAGGGCAGTTCCCACACTGCTTGACCTTTTTTGATTGTTTAACTGAGGCAAGGAGGAGAACGCCGAAAATTATCGCCCATATCGTTTTGTCTACCGATCAATTAAACAGTCAAAGTGACCGAAAAGAAGTCTGTCTAGATTGAGGCTCCGTGCTTAGCAGGTAAGTCTACAAGTGCCTAGGCTTTAACTGAGATACTAAGTCAATAAGTAAGATTTTGTAGACAGTATCTCTCAGAGAGATTGTTTTTTCTTTTTAAGTTACAGTTGTTTAGTTTGTCTGTGCGACGTTGCATCTGCAACTTGCAGTTCGCCCTTGTATTTTTGTAAATACTGTGAATATATTTCTTCATCTTGTAGATACTGTGAACATATTTCTTTATCTTATGCATCGTTGCCTCCTGCTTCAACATCACCAAGTCACTACATTTGGAGGGGATTGAACCCTTCTTCGAAGAGAGAAGAACCATCTTTAAATATTACTCTGCTGTATGATCGTGCTTTTAAACTCGACAACGTTAGGGGTCTCGTGTCGGGGGAAATCCGACACCCTTCGATGAATGGCCTTATGGGAAAAATCCAGAACTAACAATAAAATTCGCGAACAGATCTTAAATGTTAGGATTAACAAAACTTTCTCAGTATCGAAGGTTCCTGTAACCAGAGGAAAGGGATATTTCTGAAAAGAAAACTGAATTAATCTGGGCCGGGAAACAAAATCAGGATGATAATTTTGAGAGATTTGCACGCTACCCGTAGATACTAGATTCTCGTTGTTTTAAGCCAAACAGTGGTGTACTTTCCCTAGAGAATGCAATGCGAGCAGGACCCAGCAATGCACTTGCGTGCCACTCTTCAAGGCGAAGCTAAGGAGTAAGTGGTTTTTATTTCTCACGCTCAAGTTAACTTCCAGAAGCGCCTCAGGGGTGTAAAACACCATAGTAGAAAGCTCTTGAATATTTTCGACCACCTGAGTATCCTCAACGTACACTGACATCGCGTAGCACACGGTTGTCTTACGCTTTTCACCTCATAAAAAAACGGTCTCTCACGACCGGGATCGAACACGGGGTACTACTATTCCCCAGTAGCCAAACGTCTTTACCACTGAGCGACCGGAGAAGCTCATATATTTGTAGATCAAAAAATTACCGATGATTATGTTACTTCCTAATGCGAAATTTGAGCGCAGCAAATAAGCTGTTTCACCTTTTCGGTAGATTGAGGCAAAGAAATCGAGCAACACATGTATGCGCTATCACAGAATTTTTTTTTTTATTTTTCGCACGTATTCCTTTAACAAAGACTCCACTAACAGTTCTTGACAGTCATGAAGGAAGCTTTGTGGTCGGAGAAATAGACTGATATATGATCGACTCGCCGCTGGGCCTCTGCTCTGGCAGCTCGTTTAGCAGCAGCAGCAGCAGCAGCAGACGGAGGACTTCCACCGGTCGTCTCGCTGATGGCTCAGAAAGAACTGGCAGATAATTTCGCAGTGGCGAACGGCAGCGGCAATTTCGGCTCGGGCGGTGCACATATACAGATCCGCCGCCACCGATCTGGCTCTCTGATTGCCACCGTACAGGGGTTGCATTGGAGGAGGAGCGAAGAAAGGAATTAAGTTCGAGCCGGCGCTTTGACAACCGGAGACTCACAGGAAGAGCGGGGAGGGGGACGGTGTGTACACCCAGCGGCAAACGATGGGGGCAGAAGCGCGCGCAGCAAGCGGACAACGCGATAAAGGGAGGAGGGAAGAGATAGCAGCGACTGACTGATGCTGCTGACGCCAATAGTGAGTCAACCCCAGCTGCGGAGTTGGTTTCAGGGTCAACGCCGCCGATGCCGACGCAAACAAAATGATACCCTCGCTTCCGCAGCGCCAAGAACCAGGTCTAGCCGTGGGAAGGTGGTCACGTATTCGTCGACGTGCCGGGGCCTACGGAAATAACCGGCGCGTCGGCAACTGAAGAGCACCCTATCCGCCACACAGGAACAGGGGGGGGGGGGGGGGACCCTCCCCTCCTCTCTCTGCATGGCGGCGACGGTGTTCTATGCAGTCACGTTATCTTAACTCTCTAGCGGCGTCAGCGGCATCCAGCGGTATCAGTCGGTCGCTGCTAGCGCTGGGGGGATGAAAGGGCGGCGGAGCTGGTTACGAGGCCGACGACGACGCCGACGCCGACTCGAAACCCAGGAACGGACGCCAAAGAGCTGCACTCTAAAACAGAACACCTAGAACAGTCAATCGAAATGGAGGTTATGGTCAAATAAAAAAAAAAAAAAAGGTTTGAAGCAGTTCTCCGGTATAAATCCCTCATATTCGAAACATCCTTCATTGTAACGCCTCGGCAAAATTTTAACTACTGAAGCATCCTTAACACCCCTGACGGTCTCATTTTAGCAATCTGTTCTAGATGTAGCAGTAAATGGCAAATGTTTAATTTGTGGCGTAGTGTGTAATTGATGCGAAGCGTAGGAACCCGGGTTTGGCAGCAAATTAAAAGAGCATTTTGAAAGGCACAGAACGTGCTTTGTGACACCGTGATGTGTTGGTGGGGAATAACGTCTGCGCGGGGTGAGCAGTTCCTGTCGCGATTTGGGTCGTGTCCGCGTATCAAGGATCCAAGTACACGAGATGAAATGAACGAAAGGTGACTTTATACATTATTTACGGTCATTGTATGAAACAAAACATCGGCACGGAGGCCGAAAACTAGTGGCTAAGCGCGCTCGTCTTCGAGTGACCGCCAGGGATATTCCGCCACGTCCCTTCCAAGCGAGCAGCACAACACTCGATGAACGATCAAGACGGCCTCTCCCGAATAAGAGAGAGCACGCCTTCTCGCTTTGGGACGTAAACCCCACAAACCAAATCTTCTTTATTGGCCAAGAAACCGTTAGCCTTAAACTGTCCAATCCGGAGGCAGCAGTTGGCGTTCGCCCAAGAAGTCCAATAGCGAGGGCGCTGGTCTCCCGCTTCGAGTCTGCCGCTGCACAAGGGGGAAATGAGGGCCGGGAACAGGCGCCGGGCTGTCTAGGGTATGTTCTGGCTTGCCCGGCGCCGAGACTTCTCCTCTATTCGCCGATGCTATGCGGAGCAGCACAGGGACTTGTAAAGGGGCAGCATGCGGTCGCCGCCACCAGCTCGGCTCCAGTCTTTGACCGCTGCAGGAGACCCGCCAACCGTGGCGGCAAGAATTTCCATCATACCAACCCTAAGAAAGATGCAGTGTCCAAGGATTACCAGTGGCAGCATTTTTCGATTAGAGTTATACAGCACGTGTTTTGACCCCTAAAATCGCGTCATGGTTATATATACATTTACGCGTGGTTGAGCTCCCCTCCAGTGCAGAGCTCCACGCTCACGACTATAGCTCATGTAAAGCACCGCCGCTCATACGGTAAGACTTCCAACCCGGTAGAACTTAACCGACTGGTAGCGCTGTCGGGGACGCTGCTGATTTGACGCACTTCCCGCTGCAAGTGCCAGACATTCCACGAACGCTTCTAGGGATTATTTCTTACTGGCTAGCATTTTAAACTTGAACCCTGAAATTAGTTAAGTCGCGTTAATTAGCTCGCATTACGAAACGGAGAATAATTATAAAAAGTGCCAATCTGCATATAGGTACGAGTTCAGCTATAAAGGCCATTCAGCCAGCTACCACGCTCACCTGAAGTGGCTAGCTTCACCTACATTATTTTCCTCAACTAGGTGGAGATGCATTATTAGTCCAGACATTTCTTTCGGAAGGCATTTAATCATCCGGACAATACCCAATACAGAACAAGAGAGTTATGCCACATTCCTCCATTTAAACCGACCCTGTGCTATCTACATCCACTTGACTCTCGCAAACATCTTCATCCCATCCGCCCAATTAACTGTCGACAATGCCCCGCTGCGCTTGCCTGCCATTGGAGTGCAATCATGTGTTATGTTTTTCCATTATTTCACATGTCCATGACCGATTATTTATCATGATTTCGACTACAATGGGATCTACCCGAAATCCCTTGTGTGCTAGCATTACACCCCTCTGCATTGTCATCAGATTAAGCTTAACCCTATTTCTTACCTTTTTTGTTTATGTCCCATAAGCGAATACCGGTAAGATAAAGGTGCTCGATGCTTTCATCTCGAGGGTTCTTGGTAACCTCCTATCCCTGATCTGAGAGTACACTTACCAAAATATCTCTTTCCTAGCCTTATTCCTTTAGCTATTTCCTCTCGCGGTGAACATCTGCGACTTCTACCTTTCCTACGTAGACGCAATCCATTTCCATGTCTGCTTTTATTTGAGGATGTTTATGGTTTTCCAAAGCACTGGTTTAAACTTTTTTTCAGAGCATTGTCTACTTTTTAGTCCAAGACAAGCATTGCAGCCATTGTAAATCTTTAAAACGGGAACACTTCATGTGCAAACTTGAACACATTTAGTGAGGAGCACAACACACAAAGAAAAAACTGGATCATGACAACAAATTTATCAACATCGTTGAGAGGCGGTAGGTCTCTCTCGCGTTGCGGAAGCACTGCCGTTGTCACAGGCCACTTCCCCACTCCTCGCTTGCGAAGGCATCCTGGGTGGGCTTGTATGGTCTACGAGGCCGCGCTCCAATGTCCTCGTGAGCCATTTTGTCCCATCCCTGCGCATGAATTGGTAATTAACGGCAAAGCATAGATATGATGAGCAGACATTATGTTCTGTCATTGCGTCAGTGTCCGAAGAAGAAGTGGACAGAGTATCCCTCGGCATGCTCGACCAACATTAACACCCATCGATCTCTGTGAGCAAGGCTTCCTAAAATAGTTTTGCAGCTTTGTGTCGCTATAATGTGTGGCACCGCAACTTTTGGAGCATATTGTAATGACAGCAGCGCCGAATGTTTTGAGCACACTGATTTCACAGTTTTCTCTGGGAGTGTAGATGTCCGTAAGGCAGCAAGAGCTAATTCTAGCTTCTAAGGTTTGATTTAACAATTTTACTAACACTTTTTAAGATGCTTTCATTGAGACCAAAAACAATTACGCTATCACTGTGAGGAAAGGAAAGGCAGTGTTGTGACGCCAGAGTTTCCTTTTTAGCAAGTGCTACGTACGCTTATTTTGGACCTTTTCCGGGCTATCATGTCGACTGAGCGGATAGTACGACCTACTTTGGCAATTGTAAATAAGACGTAATGCGCTTCACAGCTTTTGTAAGAAGGCAGCAAAGCAGGTAACAACAAAACAAAGCGCAAGATGTGTTGTTGTTACCTGCTGTGCTGCCTTCTTCCAAGAGATGTGTGACCAACTAGCTCATCGTTCGACTATATTATTGCGCTTCCCAGATGTTTTCTCGTAAACCCGCTCAACTCGTTTTATCCCCACAGAAGCAATTCATGCTGCAGAGTGTGCATCATGCATTCCTCACCGGGATCTCCCATGCCTCGGCTTTGTAAAAGACGGGGCTGAGGCTACGGGACCTCCCGCGACGGGGTCCGGATGATGGCAGGGACTCCGTATCTGACGCCACCATTTTGGTGGCGCCTTCCGCAGACCGAGACCTCAGTGGTCGCGAACGGGCCTCTCGAGCACTCGCTGAACTGCTTTCTGCCATGGCGTCGGTAAGTCAGAACACTCTCAGTTCAAGGTTCACCTCCTCGTCTTCTCCAGGTGGGCATGGGGCAGAGAAAGATCAACAACCATTGATTAACGCGTCCGGTGGCTGTAGTATAGCCGCAACAAAAAACAGCATCATTCTGAAAAATATTTGCGTGGCGTCACTTGTCAGAAGGGCTTTTTCATCGATCCTTTTCATCTCTGAACCGAACTGCTGCGAATCAATCTGCCTCACGGGCTGAACGAAGAGGAAGAAGAAATCGGTATCATGATCCGAGCAAGGAATACAAAACTAAAGTACGCAAGAAAAATCTGAGATTGGAGATTGCCGGAGAATGGGCTGTGAGATAATTGCCCCATGCAGTGCGAAGGACACACGCCGGCCTTTTCTCAGCGGCATTAGGCAGCTGCGCAGAACGTTGAAGCAGTTGCATTGGGAAGAGCAGAGGGAACAAATACTTATTACAAGAAGTCTTTGTAAAATAATGACGCCGTGAGGAACTTGCGGCTGAAATAAAGAAATAAACGGGATAAAGGGGGCACAAGTGATTCAACTTCGTAAGGTATGCCGTAGGCTTAAAGCGAAACCGCAGCAATTTCAGGATTCGATGAGATTCGAGGGATAAAATGTTTAAATCCTGTAGTTTACGTTTGGGAAATAGTTTAGCTCTAGAATTTGAAACACTGGCGCAAGCATCGAATAAAATCGCGACGACTTTCAGGCTTTTCTCCACTGCACGCCGCTCGGCCGGAGCCGCATGGTGAGGCCAAAAACAGTGCCGGCACATCTCCCGCATAAAAACGACTGATTTGAAGTAACGACAATGCTACCGAAATAAAGCCCCACAGATGATGTTTGACGGCATCAAATATCGCATTGCGAGATGTGGGCGAATTCCATGAAATTTATAAATATCACCTTCTGTGACGTCATTACTGAGCTTCTGACTATTTTTTTGCTCTATTTCTAAGAAGCTTAAGTTTTAACCATAGATTACGCCATTATATTGGATAGTAGCGTAAAAATATTTGCATGCATTACCTACAGCCTATACAGATTTGAATTCTTGAATATAGCTCCGCGGATTCTGAAAAACAAAGTATGCAGTTGCCCTTTAAGGAAGTGTCATATATGGTAGCGGCGTAAATGTGCCCCTCTCAGCTTGCAGAAAGTTACGCAAAATATGTCCGATGATGGTGAAGAAAAAGAACAGGCAAAGATGTGCTATCACAGATGCGCTATGTATGGCATAGCATGGCATATTATGTATGGGATAATAAAGGTATATGTCAGTTTACACAAGTCCGCCTACCTGGAGCAAAATTAATACTGGGCAAACAGGTCTCTTTTTTAGTAGGTCAATTAAGGCAAGAACGGACATGTCGTCAGCCACTGTCAAAACTGCAAACAAAAACCCATCATTCAAAAAGCTATGGTTATTGGGCACGATAACACCAGACCAAAAGAAACGTAACAAAGATTTTAAAAGTCTAGAACTGCTCTTAGGGTACGTTAATGAAATAAAATTCTGTGAAAACTGCTGTTGAGTTCCACGTCGAAGTCATAGGGTGGTACTTAAGCATTGGTTTTCGCAATTAAATTCCATATGGAAATGCGGCACGCGTTCGATCACGTTGGCCCGCACTCGATCGTTGCCTTTTTTTCTGCGCTAAGAATTTTTGTACACTGATCGACACCAACTTGTTCAAGCATCGGCACTCCTACTTTTGTGAAACTATAGCGCAGCCACTCAATGAGCGTATATGTCTATGCATTCACGCTTGCGTGGCTTAGGATCGAAAACCATTTCCCTAAACATAACGCACGTAGTTTCCGTCATAGCTTCCAAACGGCTGTGCACTCAATGGAAACGTTCTTGTGGCAAGAACAAGTAATAAAAAATGAAGAATGTTTCAAGAATCGATGGAATAGAGAACTTTTTTTCTTTTTTTTTATGCGGACACTGCATGCAGCAGAAGGCACGTGGTTGAACAATACGCCATGCAGCCAGCGCACAAGTCAGGTTGGCCGTTCGCTACCCTCGCCACCAGCGCCAACCACAGGAAACGATCATGTACACTGGTATTGCTTTTTTGGACAAGAGTATGTCTTCCCTTTCTCTAAAAGATAACAGCGCTACAAAAGCCGACGATCAGAACGGAGAAACTAACAAGGCAGGCCAGGTGCCATACATTTGACGGCACGCCACCTATTGTGTGAATACGATGAAATATGAGAATGCATATGGGACAACAGGGAAGATAATGCCATTCTTCTTTCGCTTTTCTTCTGTGGCGCAGTGAATCTCCTTTTTTGTTTCAAACGCGCAAGTCTCAGGTCCAAATACTGTTTTATTCATACTTTCTGCTGACATTTTATTTATTAAACTAACACCAAGAAGATTGTCATTTTCCTCTGAGGGTATCTTCTTCTTTTCGAGGTAGCATTCAATGATGCTTTCGATCCACAGTTGCGCTTGAACGGGAAATTCAATAACAATTTGTCCCTCACTCCCTTCTTTATATGTATCAGTGTCACAAGCTGCCTCACGTATAGAGCGGAAGTTACGGGATCTCCTGCCTCACATATAGAGCGGAACTTACGGGATCTCCCCGCTCCTCCAAGCATGGTTCGACATGAATCCCCGGGGTGCGTATTGCCAAACCATATCCCGCTCCCGGCGTAGCGACCGGCAAGCTTGCGTCTTAGACGGTGGGCTGCAGCGCAAACAGCCGAGAGTATAAAAAGGCAGACAGCAGCACGCCCACGCCAGTACGCGCTGGGAAGATGCAGTCTTTCGGGCCTCTCTCGCGGCGCCTCCCTCTGGAAAACCGTCTTATTTTTCACCCAGCCCGTGATCAACGCGTATTGCCAAACCCTATCCTGTAGGAGCGCTTGAGCAGACAACGCTATGGCGAGTGATTCCTCTCAGCAGCGTCAGCTATCGAAAAATGGTGAAAATATTGTCTAAACGATTAAGAACACATTTAAAGGCCAGTTGAGCCGACGACACTGGCGCGTGGATAGGTGGATGTATGGACGGACGGACGGACGGACGGACGAATGAATGGATGGATAGATGGACGGACGGACGGACGGACGGACGGACGGACGGATGGATGGATGGATGGATGGATGGATGGATGGATGGATGGATGGATGGATGGATGGATGGATGGATGGATGGATGGATGGATGGATGGATGGATGGACGGACGGACGGACGGACGGATGGACGGACGGACGGACGGACGGACGGACGGACGGACGGACGGATGGATGGATGGATGGATGGATGGATGGATGGATGGATGGATGGATGGATGGATGGATGGATGGATGGATGGATGGATGGATGGATGGATGGATGGATGGATGGATGGATGGATGGATGGATGGATGGATGGAATATAGGAGCATCCTCTTTGAAACGGGGTGGTAGCAGTTGGTATAAAGCTCGTTTTTTTTCCTATGTCCTAATGGTTGTTTTAGATTGGTTAACTATACCATCACTCCATTTATTGAATTTTTTTAATCCCGTTACTAACATTATGCCACTTTCCTGCTTTTAAGGCATATTTTTTTGCTAGCTTCCCCCACGAGTTCATTCACACGGCTCTGGTATCTCTAAACGCTAGGGCCTGAGGAAGAGTGACTGCGCCTGCATCAACTTCCGGATGATCAGATTCGAGTATACGATGGTTAATTGTTTCTGTGGATTTACCACACACTGCACATGTGTCATTTTCATGGTTGAATTTCTTTTTGTAGCTGCGTGTTCCAAGACACCCTGATAAGCTTCAAAAAGTGAGGCACCAGCTGTTGAGTTATCAAAGAAATTTTACTTGCTGATCTGCCTTTTCGACTTTCGGTATAGTTCCACACTCTTTTTCTTTTCCATAGAACTTATCCCATTTTAACCTTCTGCGTTTTTCACCTGTTGCTTAACGCTCTTTATTTCTTCGTCTTCTTGGCCAGCATACTTATTGATTTGTTTCCTAGTTCTCTTCCTCCACTGTCAGTCAACGCTTTTTTAGGTATAGGTATTTATATACTTTAGCTGCCCACCTGTTACTGTCCAATTTCCACAGTCATTACACATATAATATTTTACTCTGAGCTTCCCGTACTTCGAAAGATGCCCAGCCCATATCTCCCTGTAGCGCCTCTTTTGTGGTTTTGCCGTGGGCACCCAGTGCTAATCGTCCGTTGGCTCTCTGATTTATTTATAATGCTGGCTGTATCTCTGCTTTTAGGCACAAAACCGCATTTCGGAAGGTAAGCCCAGACACCATAATGCTTTTACAAATACCCCTCAAAACCTGATACCTGTTGTATCCCCACAATGCTCTATGCTTCATTATGCCGGCATTTCTTCGCCCTTTTTTCCTTAGTGATTGCTCATGCTTTTCAGTGTATGCCAATCCTTTGTTAACCCATAGCCGAGATATTTATATTCTGCAACGCTGGGTATTTTAAGGCCTCGTATATTAAGACCCTGATCAGTTGAGCCGTTGAAAATGATCACACCCGACTTAACTGCGCTACAACTGAAGCCTAGATCGTCCCCTTCGTCACCGCAATACTTAACTAGCGTTTGCAAGTCTTCCTGGATACCTGCTAACAGCAAAATATCGACTGCATGCATTTAAACCTGGGAGGCGCAACTCTACTACCTTTCTACCTAATCTATTTCACAAGTTAAAACCTAGGGGACTGTCTTGTATCCTTCGTTCCATATTTATCATATAAAGCATGAACAGCAGCGATTATACAGGACAACCTTGTCCTAATCCTATGCATACCTTGACAGCTTCCGTACTTGTTATCCCTTCTCATGTAACTTCTACTTTGCTATCCCTGTATATTGCCTGTGGGAAAACTCTTATCTCATGACCGATACCTTTTTCTTTTATTATGTTTCACAAGAGTTTCCTGTTTGTTTACGTTGTCGTACGTCCCAATTATCTCCAAGCAGGCTATATACAAAAGGTTTATTTTCCACGCTAGATGTTTCGATGCATTGGGTAAGCACGATAGGCTATCATTTAGGCGCCTACTATTTCTAAAACCGTTATGATGTTTTCCGATTATGTTCTTACTTTCTAACCATAATTGCCTCTTTAATTTCACGTCATGCATGGACAACCTGTATATAACAGTTGTTATGGTAATCGGCGTGTAGGATTTTATGTGATTTTATGTTCGGGATTCCTCTGCTGAGCAGCATCACCTGTAGACAAATAGTGGAAATGTTAAAACGAATAATCGAATAAGAGCACATTTAAAAGCCACTGGGGCTGTCGTTATTGAGGCTCAATTTGTCAACACTACTCATCTCAGCACTGATGCCACGCAGACCACACAACTGCCGTCCAGCTTCCGCCGCCGCACCCCTCGCTTCACTCCGAACCAACGTCGACAGGCCCTTGTCGGGGCCGGGTCTCCCTGGACATCCCTGTTATCGTCGACACGAAGGAGGTCAGTGCTTTAGTCGATACGGGAGCCGATTATTTATCCTTAGCGGGCGGCATACAAGGACGCTGAGAAAAGTGATGACGCCATGGAACGGACCAGATATATCTACTGCAGGCGGACATGTGGTTGCACCACTGGGTATGTGTACAGCTCGCGTTACGGTGCGAGGCTACATATTTGTCGCAAAGAGTCTTGTTCTACGCGAATGCTCTCGCGATGTTATTCATGGCATCGACTTCCTTCGTGAGCACGGTGCCACTATCGATCTCTCGAATCGCTTGGTGACGTTTTCCTCTAAACTAGCCACCGAAGAGCATGAGTACCGTGGGTCCCACTGCACGCTGCGAGTCGCCGATAATAGCCTCACAGTGCCGCCACGCGCCAGCATCCTTGCCAGTTACCTGCGACGAGCCACATCACGGCCTCCGGGTTGTTGAGCCTAATGTGTCCCTCTCATTCGCCGTGGGAGTTTCTGTGGCAAGAGGTCTTTGTTTCTTTCGTGGCAGAGGGACAGAGGTGGTTGTCACCAATTTCTCCAATGAACATCGGAATTTGTTCCGTGGCACTGCTATCGCTTACGTTCACCATCTGCAAGAAGTCGCCGAATGTTTCGCTTCCGAGGAAGCTACGCCTAGCACCGAACCGGATGATGCCGTACACGCTGTCGACATCAATTCTAGCCTTTCCTCTGCTGAAATGAGGCAACTCCAGGATCTATTGCTGGAGTTTCGTGCGTGCTTCACGTCTTCGTCTAAAGTGCAGCAAACTTCGGTCATTAAACACCGGATTATCACGCATGAAGGCACTCGACCTATCCATCAGCAGCCCTATCGTGTGTCTCCTCGGGAAAGAGAAGCTATCCAACAGCAAGTCAAAGAGATGCTTGCCGATGGCGTCATTCAACCGTCAAGTAGCCTATGGTCGTCCCCGGTCCTCCTCGTCAAAAAGAAATACTGAACACTGCGTTTCTGCGTTGGCTACCGGAAGCTTAACAGTATGACAAATAAGGATGTCTATCCGCTGCCACGGATCGACGACTCTCTCGACCGACTTCGCCGTGCCAAGTACTTCTCCTCGATTGACCTCAGGAGTCGTTATTGGCAAATAGAAGTTGATGAGAGGGACCGTGAAAAAACTACCTTCGTGACACCTGATGGGCTCTATGAATTCCGCGTCCTCCCATTCGGGCTCTGCTGCGCTCCTGCAACCTTCCAGAGGATGATGGACACTGTGTTCACAGGTCTGAAGTGGCAGACATGCCTTGTTTATCTCGACGACATGATAATCTTTTCGCCGTCATTCACGCAACACCTACGCCACCTGAGAACTGTTCTCGAAGCATTTCGGTCTGCCAACCTTTCTCTCAAGCCTCAAAATTGTCGCTTCGGGATCACCGAATTGATGTTCCTTGGGCACATCGTCAGTGCTGACGGCATCCGAGCTGCCCCCGAGAAACTTGCTGCCGTTGCTGCCTTTCCCATTCCCACCAACAAAAAAGCAGTCCGCCGGTTTTTAGGGTTGGGTTCCTATTATCGCCGCTTAATTAAAAACTGCACATATGGCCAGTCCTCTGACACTACTGACTCGAGATGACGCATCGTTTTGCTGGGGCGCCGAGCAGCAGATGGCGTTTGACGAGTTATGACGCCGGCTCCAGTCACTCCCAATCCTGGCACATTTCGACGCCGACGCCGACACGGAGCTACACACGGATGTGAGCAACGTCGGCCTTAGTGCCGTTCTAGTTCAGCACCAGGACGGGGTTAAGAAAGTAATTGCCTACGCCAGCCGCGCACTTTCCCTTGCTGAGTGCAACTATTCCACCACTGAAAAAGAATGCTTGGCGGTAGTATGGGCCGCTGCCAAGTTCCCCCCGTACCTTTATGGCCGACTGTTTCGTGTCATCGCTGACCATCACTCGTTGTGTTGGCTGAAAAACTTAAAGGACCCTTGCGGCCGCTTAGCACGTTGGGCATTGCGCTTGCAGGAGTTCGATTTCGACGTTATTTATAAGTCCGGCCGAAAGCACACCGATGCTGATAGCCTGTCCCGCGCTCCCGTCGACCCTCCTCCGTCAGACACAACCGACGACGATAGCTTCCTCGGAGCAGTCAGTACGTCCGACCTCGTTTCCATACAGCGTACCGACGTCGAGCTGCGACTGATTATCGACCATCTCGAAGGTGGGCACCCTACAAAGCCCTTGTACCTTGCTCGGGGGCTGTCATCGTTCTGCCTCCGCGAAGGGGTGCTTTATAAGAAGAATTCTACATCGAGTGCGAAAACATACTTGGTAATCATACCGGCTGATCTAAGGTACGACATCCTCCTGGCCTGCCACGACGAACCAACTTCCGGTCCCATTGGCTTTACACGCACCCTAAACCGAGTCCGGCAGAACTACTACTGGCCACATCTTACTCCGAGCGTTAAACGTTATGTCCAGGCCTGTCGACAATGCCAGCGGCGAAAAACACCCGCGCTCAAGCCATCCGGCATGTTGCAATCCACTGAACCGCCCCTCACACCATTCGAGCAAGTGGCATGGACCTTTTAGGCCCATTTCCTTTATCCTCGAACAGAAATAAGTGGATCGTAGTCGCCACAGACTACATGACACGCTACGCTGAAACAAAGGCCCTTGCCCGAGGTACTGCCAACGAAATTGCTCACTTCTTTATAAATGAAATTGTGTTTAGACACGGTACACCGTCGACCATTATTACTAACCGAGGCAAGGCATTTACAGCACGGCTACTGCGAGACACCTTAATTCTCAGCCATACCGATCACCGCACGACAACAGCCTATCACCCACAAACAAATGGCAAAACGGAACGATTCAACAATACGTTGGCGGACATGATTTCAATGTACGTTGACGTTCAACATAAAATGTGGGACGAGATCCAGCCTTATGTCACCTTCGCCTAGAATACGGCGCTGCAGGAAACATCGCAGTTTACACCATTCCGTCTCGTATATAGCAGGGAGGCCCGCACAATGTTGGGCGCGATGCTCCCGTGCGGGGATGAAGCGGTCGAACCCGATGCAGCCCATTTCGCGGAACAGGCCGAGCAAGCCCGTCAGCCGGCCCGCTTGCACATCAAGGAGCAGCATGCCACCGATGCTCGATACTATAACCCTCGGCACAGGGAAGTTCACTTCGAACCAGGGGAGCAAGAGTGGGTGTGGAACCAGTGCGCCACAAAGGCTTGTGTGAAAAACTGCTACACCGGTATTTCGAAACCTATAAAGTCCGGCGCCGCTTAAGGAGTGTTGACTACGAAGTTTCTCCAGATGGAAGTGTGGCCGTCAGTGTTCGGCGTCAGCGACCTGAAATTGTACACGTGGTGCGCTTAAAGCAGTACTTTTCACGTGACAGCGCTCTGTCAACGTCGCGTTTTGTAACCTGGATGCGGCAAGTGAGACCTTGATTTATTGTACAGTTCACGTCACCCCTAATTTTTTTTCTCTTCTCACCTTGACATCGGGGTGTTTCCCATTCGCAGGGGGGGGGGGGGGGGGGGGGGATAATTCCGACGTGCCTAGCACCGCGTGGCCGCCGTGCTTGGTGCCGACGACGACGAAGCGGTTGTTGGCTTGAGAGGCGCGCTGGTGCTGGACACTTTCATCGGAGCTAGAAGAAAATCTGACTCTCGGGTCTTACCTTCACGGTACCGTGTACCTTCATGGCTCCCTGTGGCTTAGGTCGTACACAATATAAGGTCCCCTCCGGAACATCCTTCACGTGTCCTGTGCGGCGGATGCGGCACTGAATCTTTTTTTTTTTTTCTTTCATAGACATGAATGGCCCATATAGCTAAATAATTTCTAAGTGGGGAATGGCGACACCCGCCTGAGCCATTTGAGGTAGACTGGTCCGCACCCCTCCATATGAGTGGAATAGAAAAACGAAAATAACTTCCCAATGCCACCATTTCTCTGCGCGTGTCCGGTTTCCTTCTTTTGTTGTTAAGGTTCGGTGGTGAGCGGGAAGGGAGAAGTCGGGCATTTTACGAGATATGGAAGTGTGGAGAAGGCGACAGCGTGGGGGATGAAAGAAGGAAGGAGACCCAGAAATCTGAAAGAAGAGGGCGCGAGTTGTCTCACTGGAGAAAGTAACAATTCCATTCATTAAGGCGATAGCCTTTAATAGCTCATGCTCGCGTATCGCGTCCGTCCGTCTGTAACGCTTTCGTTACACGGGAGGCAGTAGCTGGCGCCGCTGTAATCGTCGAGCACCAACTGGGCATAGGGCTTCCTGACATTACTTTTGGCAGGAACTGCCAACTCGGGCCTCTCCTTCAATATGGGAGCATGACATCACAGTCAGCCTGCCAAAACCCTTGCATTTAAGTTATCCCTAGGCCACGCAGGCGCACTCATGCGGCTCGGTTAAAGCGGAGCTTTCATGTTGGCTGGTAGCTTGCGCTGTCGCGTCATTGCGAAGGTGGGAGTGAAAACAGAGAAAGAGGTGCCACAGCGGAGGTCTTCGGACCACCGCGCGATAGATCCTTTCATCTCATCGCAGTTTGGTGAACCAAAGTGCCCCCTAGAAGTTTTTATGGCCTTGTTTTGCCAGCGGGCCCCAGGGTCCGAGGCTGAGCTCAACCTACAGGCAGTTCCCACCCAGCTTGACCTTTTTTCATTGGTTAACTGAGGCAAGGAGGAGAACGCCGAAAATTATCGCCCATATTGTTTTGTCTACCGATGAACTAAACAGTCAAGGTGACCGAAAAGAAGTCCGTCTAGATTGAGGCTCCGTGCTTAGCAGGTGAGTCTACAAGTGCTAGGCTTTACCTGAGATGCTAAATCAATAAGTAAGATTTTGTAGACAGTATCTGTGAGAGAGATTGTTTTTTCTTTTTAAGTATACAGTTGTTTAGTTTGTCTGTGCGACGTTGCATTTGCAACTTGCAGCTAGCCCTTGTAATTTTGAAAATACTGTGAATATATTTCTTCATCTTGTAGATACTGTGAACATATTTCTTTATCTTATGCATCGTTGCCTCCTGCTTCAAGATCGCCAAATCACTACATTTGGAGGGGATTGAACCCTTCTTCGAAGAGAGAAGAACCATCTTTAAATATTACTCTGCTGTATGATCGTGCTTTTAAACTCGACAACGTTAGGGGTCTCGTGTCGGGGAAAATCCGACACCCTTCGATGAATGGCCTTATGGGAAAAATCCAGAACTAACAATAAAATTCGCGAACAGATCTTAAATGTTAGGATTAACAAAACTTTCTCAGTATCGAAGGTTCCTGTAACCAGAGGAAAGGGATATTTCTGAAAAGAAAACTGAATAAATCTGGGCCGGGAAACAAAATCAGGATGATAATTTTGCGAGATTTGCACGCTACCCGTAGATACTAGATTCTCGTTGTTTTAAGCCAAACAGTGGTGTACTTTCCCTAGAGAATGCAATGCGAGCAGGACCCAGCAATGCACTTGCGTGCCACTCTTCAAGGCGAAGCTAAGGAGTAAGTGGTTTTTATTTCTCACGCTCAAGTTAACTTCCAGAAGCGCCTTAGGGGTGTAAAACACCATAGTAGAAATCTCTGGAATATTTTCGACCACCTGACTATCCTCAACGTACACTGACATCGCGTAGCACACGGGTGTCTTACGCTTTTCACCTCATAAAAAAACGGTCTCTCACGACCGGGATCGAACACGGGGTACTACTATTCCCCAGTAGCCAAACGTCTTTACCACTGAGCGACCGGAGAAGCTCATATATTTGTAGATCAAAAAATTACCGACGATTACGTTACTTCCTAATGCGAAATTGGAGCGCAGCAAATAAGCTGTTTCACCTTTTCGGTAGATTCAGGCAAAGAAATCGAGCAACACATGTATGCGCTATCACAGATTTTTTTTTTTTTATTTTTCACACGTATTCCTTTAACAAAGACTCCACTAACAGTTCTTGACAGTCATGAAGGAAGCTTTGTGGTCGGAGAAATAGACTGATATATGTTCGACTCGCCGCTGGGCCTCTGCTCTGGCAGCTCGTTTAGCAGCAGCAGCAGCAGCAGCAGCAGCAGCAGCAGCAGCAGCAGCAGCAGCAGCAGCAGCAGCAGCAGCAGCAGCAGCAGCAGCAGCAGCAGCAGCAGCAGCAGCAGCAGCAGCAGCAGCAGCAGCAGCAGCAGCAGCAGCAGCAGCAGCAGCAGCAGCAGCAGCAGCAGCAGCAGCAGCAGCAGCAGCAGCAGCAGCAGCAGCAGCAGCAGCAGCAGCAGCAGCAGCAGCAGCAGCAGCAGCAGCAGCAGCAGCAGCAGCAGCAGCAGCAGCAGCAGCAGCAGCAGCAGCAGCAGCAGCAGCAGCAGCAGCAGCAGCAGCAGCAGCAGCAGCAGCAGCAGCAGCAGCAGCAGCAGCAGCAGCAGCAGCAGCAGCAGCAGCAGCAGCAGCAGCAGCAGCAGCAGCAGCAGCAGCAGCAGCAGCAGCAGCAGCAGCAGCAGCAGCAGCAGCAGCAGCAGCAGCAGCAGCAGCAGCAGCAGCAGCAGCAGCAGCAGCAGCAGCAGCAGCAGCAGCAGCAGCAGCAGCAGCAGCAGCAGCAGCAGCAGCAGCAGCAGCAGCAGCAGCAGCAGCAGCAGCAGCAGCAGCAGCAGCAGCAGCAGCAGCAGCAGCAGCAGCAGCAGCAGCAGCAGCAGCAGCAGCAGCAGCAGCAGCAGCAGCAGCAGCAGCAGCAGCAGCAGCAGCAGCAGCAGCAGCAGCAGCAGCAGCAGCAGCAGCAGCAGCAGCAGCAGCAGCAGCAGCAGCAGCAGCAGCAGCAGCAGCAGCAGCAGCAGCAGCAGCAGCAGCAGCAGCAGCAGCAGCAGCAGCAGCAGCAGCAGCAGCAGCAGCAGCAGCAGCAGCAGCAGCAGCAGCAGCAGCAGCAGCAGCAGCAGCAGCAGCAGCAGCAGCAGCAGCAGCAGCAGCAGCAGCAGCAGCAGCAGCAGCAGCAGCAGCAGCAGCAGCAGCAGCAGCAGCAGCAGCAGCAGCAGCAGCAGCAGCAGCAGCAGCAGCAGCAGCAGCAGCAGCAGCAGCAGCAGCAGCAGCAGCAGCAGCAGCAGCAGCAGCAGCAGCAGCAGCAGCAGCAGCAGCAGCAGCAGCAGCAGCAGCAGCAGCAGCAGCAGCAGCAGCAGCAGCAGCAGCAGCAGCAGCAGCAGCAGCAGCAGCAGCAGCAGCAGCAGCAGCAGCAGCAGCAGCAGCAGCAGCAGCAGCAGCAGCAGCAGCAGCAGCAGCAGCAGCAGCAGCAGCAGCAGCAGCAGCAGCAGCAGCAGCAGCAGCAGCAGCAGCAGCAGCAGCAGCAGCAGCAGCAGCAGCAGCAGCAGCAGCAGCAGCAGCAGCAGCAGCAGCAGCAGCAGCAGCAGCAGCAGCAGCAGCAGCAGCAGCAGCAGCAGCAGCAGCAGCAGCAGCAGCAGCAGCAGCAGCAGCAGCAGCAGCAGCAGCAGCAGCAGCAGCAGCAGCAGCAGCAGCAGCAGCAGCAGCAGCAGCAGCAGCAGCAGCAGCAGCAGCAGCAGCAGCAGCAGCAGCAGCAGCAGCAGCAGCAGCAGCAGCAGCAGCAGCAGCAGCAGCAGCAGCAGCAGCAGCAGCAGCAGCAGCAGCAGCAGCAGCAGCAGCAGCAGCAGCAGCAGCAGCAGCAGCAGCAGCAGCAGCAGCAGCAGCAGCAGCAGCAGCAGCAGCAGCAGCAGCAGCAGCAGCAGCAGCAGCAGCAGCAGCAGCAGCAGCAGCAGCAGCAGCAGCAGCAGCAGCAGCAGCAGCAGCAGCAGCAGCAGCAGCAGCAGCAGCAGCAGCAGCAGCAGCAGCAGCAGCAGCAGCAGCAGCAGCAGCAGCAGCAGCAGCAGCAGCAGCAGCAGCAGCAGCAGCAGCAGCAGCAGCAGCAGCAGCAGCAGCAGCAGCAGCAGCAGCAGCAGCAGCAGCAGCAGCAGCAGCAGCAGCAGCAGCAGCAGCAGCAGCAGCAGCAGCAGCAGCAGCAGCAGCAGCAGCAGCAGCAGCAGCAGCAGCAGCAGCAGCAGCAGCAGCAGCAGCAGCAGCAGCAGCAGCAGCAGCAGCAGCAGCAGCAGCAGCAGCAGCAGCAGCAGCAGCAGCAGCAGCAGCAGCAGCAGCAGCAGCAGCAGCAGCAGCAGCAGCAGCAGCAGCAGCAGCAGCAGCAGCAGCAGCAGCAGCAGCAGCAGCAGCAGCAGCAGCAGCAGCAGCAGCAGCAGCAGCAGCAGCAGCAGCAGCAGCAGCAGCAGCAGCAGCAGCAGCAGCAGCAGCAGCAGCAGCAGCAGCAGCAGCAGCAGCAGCAGCAGCAGCAGCAGCAGCAGCAGCAGCAGCAGCAGCAGCAGCAGCAGCAGCAGACGGAGGACTTCCACCGGTCGTCTCGCTCATGGCTCAGAAAGAACTGGCAGATAATTTCGCAGTGGCGAACGGCAGCGGCAATTTCGGCTCGGGCGGTGCACATATACAGATCCGCCGCCACCGATCTGGCTCTCTGATTGCCACCGTACAGGGGTTGCATTGGAGGAGGAGCGAAGAAAGGAATTAAGTTCGAGCCGGCGCTTTGACAACCGGAGACTCACAGGAAGAGCGGGGAGGGGGTCGGCGTGTACACCCAGCGGCAAACGATGGGGGCAGAAGCGCGCGCAGCAAGCGGACAACGCGATAAAGGGAGGAGGGAAGAGATAGCAGCGACTGACTGATGCTGCTGACGCCAATAGTGAGTCAACCCCAGCTGCGGAGTTGGTTTCAGGGTCAACGCCGCCGATGCCGACGCAAACAAAATGATACCCTCGCTTCCGCAGCGCCAAGAACCAGGTCTAGCCGTGGGAAGGTGGTCACGTATTCGTCGACGTGCCGGGGCCTACGGAAATAACCGGCGCGTCGGCAACTCAAGAGCACCCTATCCGCCACACAGGAACAGGGGGGGACCCTCCCCTCCTCTCTCTGCATGGCGGCGACGGTGTTCTATGCAGTCACGTTATCTTGACTCTCTAGCGGCGTCAGCGGCATCCAGCGGTATCAGTCGGTCGCTGCTAGCGCTGGGGGGATGAAAGGGCGGCGGAGCTGGTTACGAGGCCGACGACGACGCCGACGCCGACTCGAAACCCAGGAACGGACGCCAAAGAGCTGCACTCTAAAACAGAACACCTAGAACAGTCAATCGAAATGGAGGTTATGGTCAAATAAAAAAAAACAAAAGGTTTGAAGCAGTTCTCCGGTATAAATCCCTCATATTCGAAACATCCTTCATTGTAACGCCTCGGCAAAATTTTAACTACTGAAGCATCCTTAACACCCCTGACGGTCTCATTTTAGCAATCTGTTCTAGATGTAGCAGTAAATGGCAAATGTTTAATTTGTGGCGTAGTGTGTAATTGATGCGAAGCGTAGGAACCCGGGTTTGGCAGCAAATTAAAAGAGCATTTTGAAAGGCACAGAACGTGCTTTGTGACACCGTGATGTGTTGGTGGGGAATAACGTCTGCGCGGGGTGAGCAGTTCCTGTCGCGATTTGGGTCGTGTCCGCGTATCAAGGATCCAAGTACACGAGATGAAATGAACGAAAGGTGACTTTATACATTATTTACGGTCATTGTATGAAACAAAACATCGGCACGGAGGCCGAAAACTAGTGGCTAAGCGCGCTCGTCTTCGAGTGACCGCCAGGGATATTCCGCCACGTCCCTTCCAAGCGAGCAGCACAACACTCGATGAACGATCAAGACGGCCTCTCCCGAATAAGAGAGAGCACGCCTTCTCGCTTTGGGACGTTAAACCCCACAAACCAAATCTTCTTTATTGGCCAAGAAACCGTTAGCCTTAAACTGTCCAATCCGGAGGCAGCAGTTGGCGTTCGCCCAAGAAGTCCAATAGCGAGGGCGCTGGTCTCCCGCTTCGAGTCTGCCGCTGCACAAGGGGGAAATGAGGGCCGGGAACAGGCGCCGGGCTGTCTAGGGTATGTTCTGGCTTGCCCGGCGCCGAGACTTCTCCTCTATTCGCCGATGCTATGCGGAGCAGCACAGGGACTTGTAAAGGGGCAGCATGCGGTCGCCGCCACCCGCTCGGCTGCAGTCTTTGACCGCTGCAGGAGACCCGCCAACCGTGGCGGCAAGAATTTCCATCATACCAACCCTAAGAAAGATGCAGTGTCCAAGGATTACCAGTGGCAGCATTTTTCGATTAGAGTTATACAGCACGTGTTTTGACCCCTAAAATCGCGTCATGGTTATATATACATTTACGCGTGGTTGAGCTCCCCTCCAGTGCAGAGCTCCACACTCACGACTATATCTCATGTAAAGCACCGCCGCTTACACGGTAAGACTTCCAACCCGGTAGAACTTAACCGACTGGTAGCGCTGTCGGGGACGCTGCTGATTTGACGCACTTCCCGCTGCAAGTGCCAGACATTCCACGAACGCTTCTAGGGATTATTTCTTACTGGCTAGCATTTTAAACTTGAACCCTGAAATTAGTTAAGTCGCGATAATTAGCTCTCATTAAGAAACGGCGAATAATTATAAAAAGTGCCAATCTGCATATAAGTACGAGTTCAGCTATAAATGCCATTCAGCCAGCTACCACGCTCACCTGAAGTGGCTAGCTTCACCTACATTATTTTCCTCAACTAGGTGGAGATGCATTAGTCCAGACATTTCTTTCGGAAGGCATTTCATCATCCGGACAATACCCAATACAGAACAAGAGAGTTATGTCACATTCCTCCATTTACACCGACCCTGTGCTATCTACATCCACTTGACTCTCGCAAACATCTTCATCCCATCCGCCCAATTAACTGTCGACAATGCCCCGCTGCGCTTGCCTGCCATTGGAGTGCAATCATGGGTTATGTTTTTCCTTTATTTCACATGTCCATGACCAATTATTTATCATGATTTCGACGACAATGGGATCTACCCGAAATCCCTTGTGTGCTAGCATTACACCACTCTGCATTGTCATCAGATTAAGCTTAACCCTATTTCTTACCTTCCTTGTTTATGTCCCATAAGCGAATACCGGTAAGATAAAGGTGCTCGATGCTTTCATCTCGAGGGTTCTTGGTAACCTCCTATCCCTGATCTGAGAGTACACTTACCAAAATATCTCTTTCCTAGCCTTATTCCTTTAGTTATTTCCTCTCGCGGTGAACATCTGCGACTACTACCTTTCCTACGTAGACGCAATCCATTTCCATGTCTGCTTTTATTTGAGGACGTTTATAGTTTCCCAAAGCACTGGTTTAAACTTTTTTTGAAAGCATTGTCTACTTTATAGTCCAAGACAAGCATTGCAGCCACTGTAAATCTTTAAAACGGGAACACTTCATGTGCAAACTTGAACACATTTAGTGAGGAGCACAACACACAAAGAAAAAACTAGATCATGAAAACAAATTTATCAACATCGTTGAGAGGCGGTAAGACTCTCTCGCGCTGCGGAAGCACTGCCGTTGTCAGAGGCCACTTCCCCACTCCTCGCTTGCGAAGGCATCAGAGGTGGGCTTGTATGGTCTACGAGGCCGTGCTCCATTGTCCAGACCTGCGACCCCTTCGGCACTGCTCTGTTCGTCAGGCAACTTGTCCCATCCCTGCGCATGAATTGGTAATTAACGGCAAAGCATAGATATGATGAGCAGACATTATGTTCTGTCATTGCGTCAGTGTCCGAAGAAGAAGTGGACAGAGTATCCGTCGGCATGCTCGACCAACATTAACACCCATCGATCTCCGTGAGCAAGGCTTCCTAAAATAGTTTTGCAGCTTTGTGTCGCTATAATGTGTGGCACCGCAACTTTTGGAGCATATTGTAATGACAGCAGCGCCGAATGTTTTGAGCACACTGATTTCACAGTTTTCTCTGGAAGTGTAGATGTCCGTAAGGCAGCAAGGGCTAATTCTAGCTTCTAAGGTTTCAGTTAACAATTTTACGAACACTTTTTAAGATGCTTTCATTGAGACCAAAAACAATTACGCTATCACTGTGAGGAAAGGAAAGGCAGTGTTGTGACGCCAGAGTTTCCTTTTTAGCAAGTGCTACGTACGCTTATTTTGGACCTTTTCCGGGCTATCATGTCGACTGAGCGGATAGTGCGACCTACTTTCGCAATTGCAAATAAGACGTAATGCGCTTCACAGCTTTTGTAAGAAGGCAGCAAAGCAGGTAACAACAAAACAAACCGCAAGATGTGTTGTTGTTACCTGCTGTGCTGCCTTCTTCCAAGAGATGTGTGACCAACTAGCTCATCGCTCGACTACATTATTGCGCTTCCCAGATGTTTTCTCGTAAACCCGCTCAACTCGTCTTATCCCCACAGAAGCAATTCATGCTGTAGAGTGTGCATCATGCATTCCTCACCGGCATCTCCCATGCCTCGGCTTTGTAAAACACGGGGCTGAGGCTGCGGGACCTCCCGCGACGGGGTCCAGATGATGGCAGTGACTCCGTATCTGACGCCACCATTTTGGTGGCGCCTTCCGCAGACCGAGACCTCAGTGGTCGCGAACGGGCCTCTCGAGCACTCGCTGAACTGCTTTCTGCCATGGCGTCGGTAAGTCAGAACACTCTCAGTTCAAGGCTCACTTCCTCGTCTTCTCCAGGTAGGCATGGGGCAGAGAAAGATCAACAACCATTGATTAACGCGTCCGGTGGCTGTAGTATAGCTGAAACAAAAAACAGCATCATTCTGAAAAATATTTGTGTGGCGTCACTTGTCAGAAGTGCTTTTTCATCGATCCTTTTCATCTCTGAACCGAACTGCTGCGAATCAATCTGCCTCACGGGCTGAACGAAGAGGAAGAAGAAATCGGTATCATGATCCGAGCAAGGAATACAAAACTAAAGTACGCAAGAAAAATTTGAGAATGGAGATTGCCGGAGAATGGGCTGTGAGATAATTGCCCCATGCAGTGCGAAGGACACACGCCGGCCTTTTCTCAGCGGCATTAGGCAGCTGCGCAGAACGTTGAAGCAGTTGCATTGGGAAGAGCAGAGGGAACAAATACTTATTACAAGAAGTCTGTGTAAAATAATGACGCCGTGAGGAACTTGCGGCTGAAATAAAGAAATAAACGGGATAAAGGGGGCACAAGTGATTCAACTTCGTAAGGTATGCCGTAGGCTTAAACCGAAACCGCAGCAATTTCAGGATTTGATGAGATTCGAGGGGTAAAATGTTTAAATCCTGTAGTTTATGTTTGGGAAATAGTTTAGCTCTAGAATTTGAAACACTGGCGCAAGCATCGAATAAGATCGTGACGACTTTCAGGCTTTTCTGCACTGCACGCCGCTCGGCCGGAGCCGCGTGGTGAGGTCAAAAACAGTACCGGCACATCTCCCGCATAAAAACGACTGATTTGAAGTAACGACAAAGCTACTGAAATAAAGCCCCACAGATGATGTTTGACGGCATCAAATATCGCATTGCGAGATGTGGGCGAATTCCATGAAATTTATAAATATCACCTTCTGTGACGTCATTGCTGAGCTTCTGACTATTTTTTTGCTCTATTTCGAAGAAGCTTAAGTTTTAACCATAGATTACGCCATTATATTGGATAGTAGCGTAAAAATATTTGCATGCATTACCTACAGCCTATACAGATTTGAACACTTGAATATAGCTCCGCGGATTCTGAAAAACAAAGTATGCACTTGCCCTTTAAGGAAGTGTCATATATGGTAGCGGCGTAAATGTGCCCCTCTCAGCTTGCAGATAGTTACGCAAAATATGTCCGATGATGGTGAAAAAAAAAGAACAGGCATATATGTGCTATCACAGATGCGCTATGTATGGCATAGCATGGCATATTATGTATGGCATAATATAGGTATATGTCAGTTTACACAAGTCCGCCTACTTGGAGCAAAATTAATACTGGGCAAACAGGTCGCTTTTTTAGTAGGTCAATTAAGGCAAGAACGGACATGTTGTCAGCCACTGTCAAAACTGCAAACAAAAACCCATCATTCAAAAAGCTATTATTGGGCACGATAACACCAGACCAAAAGAAACGTAACAAAGATTTTAAAAGTCTAGAACTGCTCTTAGGGTACGTTAATGAAATAAAATTCTGTGAAAACTGCTGTTGAGTTCCACGTCGAAGTCATAGGGTGGTACTTAAGCATTGGTTTTCGCAATTAAATTCCATATGGAAATGCGGCACGCGTTCGATCACGTTGGCCCGCACTCGATCGTTGCCTTTTTTTCTGCGCTAAGAATTTTTGTACACTGATCGACACCAACTTGTTCAAGCATCGGCACTCCTACTTTTGTGAAACTATAGCGCAGCCACTCAACGAGCGTATATGTCTATGCATTCACGCTTGCGTGGCTTAGGATCGAAAACCATTTCCCTAAACATAACGCACGTAGTTTTCGTCACAGCTTCCAAACGGCTGTGCACTCAATGCAAACGTTCTTGTGGCAAGAACAAGTACTAAAAAAAATGAAGAATGTTTCAAGAACCGATGGAATAGAGGACTTTTTTTCTTTTTTTTATGCGCGCACTGCCTGCAGCAGAAGGCACGTGGTTGAACAATACGCCATGCAGCCAGCGCACAAGTCAGGTTGGCCGTTCGCTACCCTCGCCACCAGCGCCAACCACAGGAAACGATCATGTACACTGGTATTGCTTTTTTGGACAAGAGTATGTCTTCCCTTTCTCTAAAATATAACAGCGCTACAAAAGCCGACGATCAGAACGGAGAAGCTAACAAGGAAGGCCAGGTGCCATACATTTGACGGCACGCCACCTATTGTGTGAATACGATGAAATATGAGAATGTATATGGGACAACAGGGAAGATAATGCCATTCTTCTTTCGCTTTTCTTCTGTGGCGCAGTGAATCTCCTTTTTTTGTTTCAAACGCGCAAGTCTCAGGTCCAAATACTGTTTTATTCATACTTTCTGCTGACATTTTATTTAATAAACTAACACCAAGAAGATTGTCATTTTCCTCTGAGGGTATCTTCTTCTTTTCCAGGTAGCATTCAGTGATGCTTTCGATTCACAGTTGCGCTTGAACGGGAAATTCAATAACAATTTGTCCCTCACTCCCTTCTTTATATGTATCAGTGTCACAAGCTGCCTCACGTATAGAGCGGAAGTTACGGGATCTCCTGCCTCACATATAGAGCGGAACTTAAGGGATCTCCCCGCTCCTCCAAGCATGGTTCGACATGAATCCCCGGGGTGCGTATTGCCAAACCATATCCCGCTCCCGGCGTAGCGACCGGCAAGCTTGCGTCTTTGACGGTGGGCTGCAGCGAAAACAGCCGAGAGTATAAAAAGGCAGACAGCAGCACGCCCACGCCAGTACGTGCTGGGAAGATGCAGTCTTCCGGGCCTCTCTCGCGGCGCCTCCCTCTGGAAAACCGTCTTATTTTAGAGCGCAGCTCTTTGGCGCCCGTTCCCCTCCTCCTCCTTCCTCTTCCTGCGTGGCGGCGAGGGTGCTCTCCGGTTGCCGAAACGCCGGCTCGCTATCAGCTGATCACGATGGTTGCATCCCAAGCCTCAACGCAGTCACGTTCTCATCACTCGCTAGCAGCGTCACCGGCATCAGTCAGTCGCTGCTAGTAGTAGTAATAACTTGATTAAAACAGAGGAGTTTGGGGCATGCATGCCCCTGGACCCCCGCACAGTCCCACTTCACTCAAACGTTCATGTTCCTATGGTTCGTGACGTCGGCAGCCCAGTCTGTGGCGATCTCCTGCCGAACCGAGTGCTCAGAGTACAGCGGATTCTCCCAGTCCTCCCAGGTGGTAAGGTGCTCTAGACCCCGCTGTGGAGGATCCGCCGGGCATTGGAACAGGATCTGGGGTATATCTGTTCGTCGCGCAACGTTCCTATGGGCCCACGCGCTGCCTGCCGCAACCTCTCGATAACTTAATTGCTCTCTTCATTTCTCCCACCACAAAGCGTCTTTCATGACAGCCAAGAACTTTTAGTGGAGCGTTTCTTGAAGGAATACGTGTGAAAAATAAAAAAAAAAGTTGTCTGTAGTTGTACATACGTGTCTTGGTCGAAATCTTTGCCTCAGTCTATCGAAAAGATGAAACAGCTGATGAACTGCGCTCAAATTTCGCATTAGGAAGTAACGTAATTGTCGGCAATTTTTTCACCCAGCCCGTGATCAACGCGTATTGCCAAACCCTATCCTGTAGGAGCGCTTGAGCAGACAACGCTATGGCGAGTGTTTCCTCTCAGCAGCGTCAGCTAGCGAAAAATGGCGAAAATATTGTATAAACGATTAAGAACACATTTAAAGGCCAATTGAGCCGACGACACTGGCGCGTGTATAGGTGAATGTATGGACGGACGGACGGATGGATGGATGGATAGATGGACGGACGGACGGACGGACGAATGGATGGATGGATGGATGGATGGATGGATGGATGGATGGATGGATGGATGGATGGATGGATGGATGGATGGATGGATGGATGGATGGATGGATGGATGGATGGATGGATGGATGGATGGATGGATGGATGGATGGATGGATGGATGGATGGATGGATGGATGGACGGACGGACGGACGGACGGACGGACGGACGGACGGACGGACGGACGGACGGACGTATGGGATGGGATGGGATGGGGATGGGATGGGGATGGGATGTAGGAGCGTCCTCTTTGAAACGGGGTGGTAGCAGTTGGTATAAAGCTCGTTTTTTTCCCTATATCCTAATGGTTGTTTTAGATCGGTTAACATACCATCACTCCAGTAATAGAATTTTTTAATTACATTACTAACATTATGTCACTTTCCTACTTTTAAGACATCAATCTTTCAATAATTTTTTGCTAGCTTCCCCCACAAGTTTATTCACAGCGCCACTGGTATCTCTAAACGCCAGGGCCTGAGGAAGAGTGACTGCGCCTGCATCGACTTCCGGTTGATCACATTCGAGTATGAGATAGTTAATTGTTTCTGTGAATTTACCACATACTGCACATGTGTCATTTTCATGGTTGAATTTCTTTTTGTAGCTGCGTGTTCCAAGGCACCCTGATCAAGCTTCAAAAAGTAAGGCACCGGCTCTTGAGTTATCAAAGGAAGATTACTTGCTGATCTGCCTTTTCCACTCTCGGTATAGTTCCACACTCGTTTTCTTTTCCATAGAACTTATCCCATTTTTAGCTTCTGCGTTTTTCACCTGTTGCTTAATGCTCTTTATTTCTTCGTCCTCTTGGCCAGCATACTTACTGGTTTCTTTCCTAGTTCTTTTCCTCCACTGTGAGTCAACGCTTTTTAGATATAGGTATTTAAATACTTTAGCTGTCCACCTGTTACTGTCTTATTTCCACAGGCATTCCTCATATAATATTTTACTCTAAGCTTCCCGTACTTCAAAAGATGCCCAGCCCATATCTCCCTGTAGCGCCTCTTTTGTGGTTTTGCCGTGGGCACCCAGTGCTAATCATCCGTCGGCTCTGATTTATTTATAATGTCGACTGTATCTCTGCTTTTAGGCACAAAACCGCATTTCCGAAAGTAAGCCCGGACACCATAATGCCTTTCCAAATACCCCTCAAAACCTCATACCTGTTGTAACCCCACAATGCCCTTTGCTTCATTATGCCGGCATTTCTTCGCCCTTTTTCCCTTAGTGATTGCTCATGCTTTTCAGTGTATGCCAATCCTTTGTTTACCCATACCCGAGATATTTATATTCTGCCACGCTTGGTATTTTAAGGCCTTGTATTTTAAGACCCTGATGAGTTCAGCCGCTGAAAATCATCAGACTCGACTTAACTGCGCTACAACTGAAGCATAGATCGTCCCCTTCGGCTCCGCAATACTTAACTTTGCAAGTCTTCCTGGATACCTGCTAACAGCACAATTTCGACTGCATGCATTTAAAGTGGGGAGGCGCTGCTCTAGTACCTTTCGGCCTAATCTATTTCACAGGTTAAAACCTAGGTTACTCTCTTGTATCCTTCGTTCCATATTTATCATATTGCCGCGAAACCTTCAAAACTGTATTTGTTGTTTTTTTAACAGCCGCCGGCATGCGGCCTTATCATCGTTATTCTGGCGCGCTTATCAATTCTGTATCCCGTGTTTGTTCATGCTCGTTGTCGCGATACGACGCGTTATCATCTTCTTTGTCGCGAACGATGCGCTGAGATCTGTCTCCAAGATTCCGATCACTTGCGTGTGTTTCCACAATGTTTCAGGGTGTACTAGTAGCAGTTTGCGACGTTATCTAGATTGTTCTGAGCAGCCTTTAAATTGAGCGTTGAGTGCGACGAGCATTGTTTGTCCGACGATCGACGAGCACCTTTTTTTGCTATCGCCGCCGCCAAGTTGCTTAGTTCTTTTGCGGGCGCAAGTCAGCCCAATGAAGAGTTAATTTCAGTACGATCAAGCCTGTGTCTTCTTTTGGTGTCAACGGCCTTGTCACCACTACGTGACAATATAAAGCATGAACTTCAGCGGTGATAGAGGACAACCTTGTCTTAATCCTTTGCATACCTTGACAGCTTCCGTACTTCTTATCCCTTCCCATGTAGTTTCTACTTTGTTATCCCTGTATATTGCCTGTACGAAATCTGTTCTCATGACCGATACCGTTTTCTTTTATTATGTTTCACAAGAGTTCCCTGTTTACGTTATCGTACGGGTTGTGCTTAAGTTACTGCGTCCGACTACGCTGGGGGCACTGCTTGACGAGAATCAAACGCCGCAGAGAGGAGGGGAGGGGGGGGATGGAAAAGGGTGGGAAGAGCGGGTATAGCAGTGTGCGAGAACCCTACTGTGTGTTCGCTTTGCGTTTCCGCTTTGTTCATATATCTCTGTGTGTCTGTTAAAGACAGCTTCGTGGTATGCGCTCGGTGCTCAAAAGTAAAGTACCTCGTGAGCACCTGCCTCCTTCAGGTTTAAAGAAAGGGAGTCTGGAAATGTGGTTGACGTTGAGGGGCATTTGTAGGGAACTCAGGCGGTGCTGCAAGCCGAGCTGTCTCAGGGTCTGTACTACCGTCTGAGCAAGCGCCGTCAACCCAATGTCTCACAGCGGTTTCAATATTTCGTTTTTTTTTTTTTTTTGGTATCGAGTATCTTCAAAATAGGCGATACTTGGAAAATGTAATTTTTTATTCAAATTCCCTAAAGGCCCTTTTACGGGCATTACATAGGGGGAGGGGGGGAGGGTTACGTAGTTGAATACAAGACAATATGTTCTACACTTTGAATACAATACCAACTCAAGCACATATAAATGGACAAAATAACAGAGACTGTGGTTAATAGTAGTAACAGAAATGTTAAATTGACCTTGTGCTGAATGCGGCCTGTCCACTAAGAATTCGTTTTCCAGAACTTCTTCAGCTTCTGTATGAAAGCATCATAATTTAATGTGGAAACAATATCTTGAGGCAATTTGTTCCAGTGGTGGATGCCAAGAAATAATGGGGAGTGACTACGGAGGTGCGTATGTAAAAACGTGAGTTCAATTTTGAAGTTATGATCTAAGCGCGGAAATATCCGGTGGGCGGGTCTGGTATAACATGTAGCGAACGATGAGTGACTATGATAGAGCCTGCAAACGCATGTTTTCGAGACCAGGCAAACTGTTTACAGCAGTCATATATGCTGCGTTCACGTGAGAGCTTGCCTGGAATGTGATGCGTATATCAAGTTATTTATATTCTCTCAGCACTTCTTGTTTCATTCCTGTCTGTACTTCCCTTTGTCTTGTAGCGCGTCAGTCGGAGTGACATGTTAGGCGGTTCCAACTAAGCTAGCGCGCAAGGCCAACGCTCTGATTAGCGGCTAGATGGCCGCCCGAAGGAACCTTTTCGCGACTTCTTACAAGGGGTGGAGGAAATGGGGAGAGGCGCCGCTTAGTAGTAAAGAAATAAAGTGCCAAGCCGAGGAGAACATTTGGGTAAGTCTTGCCGTGCAGACAGGCTGTGCGAATGAAAACGGTAGGCTAACGGAAGACTCCAGCAACCATGAGGATATGATGTGTTCTCAAAGTGACTAGAGAGACCAGTGCGCGACCGGTGCTCACGAGCATGTTTGCAAGGTATCAGTCGCACAGCCAGCTATCCACAAAACGCAACGCTATTTTTACCGCTCAAGCCATTGTGCTCGAAAAGTAGTGTGATGCCCCCCTCTCATGACCTTTCTTTGCTGTCGGCTCAATGTTAGCGCACGTTGCAGAACTCAAGGTTATTTAATTTGACACATAACAATCACGTTCGGCACCCTTCATGGTCCGTGTGTCGTATCGGGAATTACTTTGTACTTAAGGGAAAAAAATCAAATGAGCAACATATATTAGCAGAACACAGATAAAGTTGCGACACTTATCACTCAGTGGCCAATATGAATGATCTCCAGAAACGAAAAGCGCGCGAAACGTCTCAGGAAACGTAGCTGTCACGGATAAAAAATCTGTAGCGAAACGTGCAATGGAGACTCGCCAGGGACATCAAACTAGTCAATCACAGGATGAACGTTTAGTGTCTCCGGTAACAGCTGATCAGTTCACAAAATATCCTTCGTTGGGACAAATTTGTTGTGCAAAAGCCATGCGGTCAGACGGTCATAATGTTCTTTATCACTTTCAGCTCGGGACAGTAAATAGCGCTATGCCTCATTTTCTTTGCTACATCCGAAGGCACAACACCTGGCACCCTCGGCGGCCCAGAGCGACCACGTTGGGTGCGTTTTATGACCACAGAGCAACATGAGACGAACGTAGCCGTAAAACACGCCGCCCGCGTACCGCCGAAGCTCTGCGCTGACTGCGGGTCGTCTGCTCGAGCGGACCATCCATGGCGGGGCTTGAGCATGTGATCGCAGCTGGCCAATGGGCGGTGCCGCGGCAAAGAGAAAACAGCTGCGGTACTTTTTGAATGGCAGTTACTGTGGAGCGTATAGGGATTCTAGTGGAGCGTAGCATACGTGGGCGGCGGTCATCTTTTGAATAGAACGCGGTTGTACGAGCTTCGTCCCCGAAGTTGCATGTATGAGACATCTACACTAAAGGCGGAGATCAGATTATCAAAGGCTCATCGTAAGGTCACTAATAAGCTTAGGTCAGTGCAAAGGTCCGGCACGTGTTTCTGCTGTTTCTCTGCCACCGCATATGTGCTTAACGACCAATTAGCAAGATCTTCACAAAGGGCTGCATTTGCGGCAATTTAAATCTGACCACGAGTAACTACGATGTCAGTAGTGTGGTTTTCTAGAATAAGCGTATTATGCGCACAGCACTAATTTCGTCAATGAGCATGTAGTGACATTTATCCGCGCGCCACGCGCAACCTGCCGCGAAGGCGGCGAACTCCTTCAGCTTCGTGAGTTGCCTGTTCCTCTCTTCCCGCAAGATAAGAGGGAGCGTAGAGAGGAACTCCGGCGCAAACAACTCGGGACAATCAAATTGTCTCTTTTTTGGGATTCACTACTCTCGGTTTTATCGTCCCTGGCCAGGGCCATGCGTCGCAAGTATTTATTTTGCGATTATTCGCGCAGTGCGTTGCTGCAGACAAATGCAGAGGTAATTGATTCATAGCCGCCTATATACATTATGGTACAATTCATCACAGCACGTTTTTTTTTTTTTTTTTTCACTTTATAATGAATGCATACATTATCACAGGCGAGACTTAATTATTCCTCCTGACTCACATTACTCCTCTCGGACGGAAATCTTTTGTAAAAATGCATCCGCTTTACCAAACAAAACTTCCTCACTTGCACTGTAGCTGTACAAAGGGCAGGTAACATATACTATTCATGGTAGCTTCATCCCACCAGGGTGGCGCAGTGGTTACGGTGCTCGACTACTGTTCCCAAGAACGCGGGATCGAATCCCGGCCTCGGCGGCCGCTTTTCGATGAAGGCGAAAAGCAAGGCGCTCGTGTGCTGCGCGATGTCAGTGCACGTTAAAGAACTCCAGGTGGTCGAAATTTCCGGAGTCCTCCACTACGGCATCTCTCATAGCCTGAGTTGCTTTGGGACGTTAAACCTCACAAACCAAACCAACCGTGGTAGCTTCCTGCTCTAAAGCTGATCTACAGTCGAACAGAACAGATCTCTAAAGATGTTTTCGGTCGTTTGTCGCTCGACCACTGACTAATTTTCAGTCAGTTCTTCAGTAGCTTGTACGACCATTAGCGCTTTTCAGTTAGAAGACGACACACTTATTTATATATTTAACACTTTTAGCTCCTGAGCATCAAAAATGCCACAAAGCTGCCTCCGCCGTCACCTTCCGCTGTCTTTCGCCAGCGTGGGGACGATGGTTTACGGATGCTTCTTCAGGGTGACAGTCCGGATTCACTTTTTCTTTCATGACTGTACCTTCCTTTCTGGCAGTTTTCGTTTGTTTGTAGGCAGCTTCGATAGGTATGAAGGCAGGTTAGGGAAAACTTTAGGCAGCCTTCAAGGAAGCGCCATTTACCCCCTCTCAATTATTTACCATTGATAACATGACTGTATGTCTTCAGCATACCTTCATGAAAATGAAAGGTCGAAAACACGTGATTTGACAGAAAGCTTTCTGTCAACACGCGGAATCACGCGATCCCATGCTGCACGGAGGCCCGCGTAATGTGGAGCCGAGAACAAATGCCTCGCGGTTTTGTTGCTTCTGTAACCACTCGCGCCGCCCTGCACGCAGCTCGTCGGCATGACCACTATGAACTTTGTATGCAAACATAGGCAGCACAAACAACGATCAATCCAGCAACCGCGTCACGAGCGCACTGCACTTTATGCTGCGCGCACTGTACGAGTCCAGCGTCCAGCCAGGGAGTAATGGCAGCAAGTTGTTTCCTTCCTTCATGAATGACAGTAATAGTCCAGCCACCGATCGGACCGGCTGGATCCTAGCATCCTAGTTCGACTACAGCGCCACTCAAAGCAGCCAGTGACGGCGATGCCGCGAAACAGCTTCCAGTTTGGCAACTGACTATTTCTATTAACCATGACCCTTCCCCCATGCTATTAACGGTGATGATGAGGGCCCCTGCGAACTGTGTGGCTAAAGTGCCTAGAATATGTGTGGCTAATTAATAAAGCACAAAAAATAAGATCTGCCAGAACTCCAAAGAACTAGAAAGTAAATATAATATTCACGCTCAGGAATGAATGCAGCTTTCGTTTCCTGCGTAAGAAAAAAATGTGTCATATTTATAATAATATTTAACTCTTTTCTAACGGCCTCTCTCGGCCATTTAGTAGTTGCCCAAAGGTGCTGCGTAGTTGCCCAAAGCTTAGATATGGCTCAGACCAAAGCTTTTTCATCCGCGGGGTGGGTGTGTCATCGGCCCTGGTTCAATGTTCATCGTTGCGTGCTGCGTACAGAGTGGGTTATCTGTACCAAACAGTCAGTATTTCATTCTGCTGGTTGTGGTAGAGCTTTACAGCAAGGCGAAGACTGTCTGTGCTCGATGAGAAACTGATTGCCGCTGCATGTGCGCATTTCCGGACGATGGGACAATGCTGCGTCACAGCTCGGCGGCTCGGCTCGGCCTCCCAGGCACGTCGCAAAAGTGGTGGCTTGTTTTACGGATACACGTCTGCATGAGCGGCGTATCGCTGCATGTTTTAATTGAGCGGTGAAGGTGAGATTTTATTGCCCCCAAGACGCGTGTCGCATTGCTCAAAGCCTTCCGTTCCGCTCCCTTTGCTGCGTGTTTTGCTTACTGCGTCGTATTACCGCACCAACGTTCGCTGAACGTGCTTTAGCTGTTATTACAGTGATGTTCCTATTGTCAATGGTATCTTTCTCATGAACATGTTAAATGCTGAAGTTATAAATTTGTAGCCTTACTTTGACTCCTTTCAGTGACAAATAAAGCGCGAGTAAAATAATGGAATCGTGAACAGATCGAGACTTATTGGAGCGAAGCTATATCGCAGATATTTTCATTTCTCAGAAGCCTTAACTTCTAAATACTAGCAATCCCAATTTGAATTGCTTACCTAAGCTTTTACAGCTGGGTGTTCTAACGCGTTAGTTATTCCGTTCGTTTTTCTTTCTTCTTTCACACTCATATGTACTTTTCTTGTTAGTAAAATGTTAGCAAAATCTTGTATGTACTCTTTTATAATCTCACTGCGTCTTATTTGGAGACCTACGCTCAAGTCATTTTGTTATCACGAGGATTTCATGAAGAACGTGACGAATGAGCGGTGGTCGCTTTCCTATACTTCAAGATTTTCATTGTCGTGAAACGTCTATGTAAGTAATCGTGATTAATAAAGCCTGGCTTTCGATGCAGTATATCTTCACTCATTTATGCCTTTAGTGAAATCCCCCAAGCCATGGTGATTCTATCCATGTGCTTGCCGAATTCACGTGAAGACCCTTGTTCACAAACGTGCCCGAAGAAATAAGCCCCAGAATGCGTTTACATGACGCGCGACGAAAGACTAGGCTAACGACGACGGAGGCAGAACGATGCTATGATAAGGTGGTTAAAGATTCCGTAACAGTTCAGTGAACTTAAAACTTGACAGTAAAACTCCATGTCAAGTAAAGTTGACTGAACAGTTACGGTGTCCTTTTTTCTGCCTTATCCGAGCATCGTTCTGCCTCCGTCGTCGTTGGCCTTGTTTTTCGTCCAAAAGTAAAAAGACAATCAAATTCCCCGCCAATAGTACATCACTGTACGTCACAACCTTTTGTGACGTCACAACGTCACGTGATTGTTTTTCCGCACAGTTTGCAGGGGGCGCCGCGAAACTAAAGCCTCGCTCAGAGTCGACACGCAGGCTTCTATGGGAGTTACACTACCATATACTCTTTCTACCATGGGAAAGGTGGCGTCGACGTCGTCGGCCGCCGGCGCGCCCTTGATTTGCTGCAGTTGCGCTGACCGTGCCTTTAGCGGTTCGAAGCGCTTTGCACGCGTCTACGCTTTTCTTTTGTTTTAGTCGTTCTGTTCCTTGCATTCATGAAAGGGAATTAAATTTGCAATGACTAATGAAGCTAAAACTAAAGCATCAGGGCAGGGAAAAGACATGTTTCGAGCCGCTCTGTCGGAGTGGCTGCCGCTCGAATAAGAACTATAGGTTCATTTCACATGACGTCATCGCACGAGCGCCATCCGCCATTTTTTTGGTCACGTGATCGACGCTGCCCGGTCGTCGCATTCCAAAGTTGACGTGTGGTGGAGTCACACGACGGACAAAATCGTGAAGCACTATCGCGATCCAGCATTGCGTGACTATAGTGAGCTAGAATATTCTAGCATACTGTAGACGTGGCCCTTAATTCAGCGATTTCCACCGCTTTGCGTCCGTCCGCGAGCAGCGTTTTAGCAGTTCGGCTCCGGATTCATGCACGAACGACATTTTCCTTTTGCTTTTATTTTTTGTAACGGAGAGTATTCCAGCCACACCTTGGCACCTAAGCATGTACAGCGTAACATGTATTCTACTAAAACGCCGGAGGAAAGCGGGCTTTGACGGACTGACTAGCACAGCCGCAAAGCAGGCATGAACGGGCGTCGCTGCACTGTTCTGTATCCCGATCATCTTAGCCCGACGCTTGTAGTGCGCGCAGCGGTATGTCTGGTCTGGTACTCACCGTCACAGGGAAAAGCTCGCAAGAGCTAATTAGTACCGTTCAACGGCTTGAAAGTATTCCTAGCTTTCCTCTAGCGCTTTAGCGCGCTTGCAGTTACGCTGCATACACGTACCGGGAGCAGAAGGGCAGCAGTCCGAAATGTTCTCCTACAAGGGTTGAAAGTAGAGCATGTTTATGAAGTTTCAATTGATTAAGCGCGATCACTTACACATACACAACCGTGTTTATATCACATCGAGCGGGACAGTCAGCACGGCAATGCTTTATCAAAACGACGCAGCAGAAGCAACAGTGCAAGACCCGCCACAGCAGGCGTCTACCCCAAAACGTTGACAGCTTTTGCTGTTCGCGGAGTTTTCACACCTGCAGGACCTATTGCCTCCTCCGTAGACAGCGCAACTGACCATTATTGTAGCAAATTAGAGAGTTCACAGCACCTTGGATCTTCCGAACTACCCAAACGAAACCTCAGCAGACGACGACGATGACCAAGGTTATGGCGAACCGGAAGCGGAAATGCTTCAATTTTCCCATCGTCTCCCGCGCGTCAGCCGACAGTGAATGCAACCTATAGGTTTCTATGTTCGGTGTGCCATCGGACCCTGCGCAGCTTGCGGAGTGGAAATGGCTGATTAAAAGAAATGACCACAAGTTGACTCCAACTTGTGTTGTGTGCGAAAAACATTTTGAGGTGAGCTACATCGAGATAACGTTCAAAGTGACGGTGAACGGCATCGTCAACGAGCTCGCTAGAGACAGACTACACCTTAAGCCCGAAACCGTGCCAACGGTATTCGACCATTATCCGAACCATCTTCTGCCTAAGGACATCGAAAAGGAAGGTGAGGAACCTCTGTAACCAACCGGCCGCTAAACGAGAAAAGCGCAGTGCCGGTAATGCCGGCTGGTGCAGATGACAGCCATGGACTGTCAAGGATGTTTGACAATGCTTCCGAGGAGCCGGCAGCAGCACAAGCGCCGAACGAGAACTCATGCCCGCAGCAGCAGACGTGCAGATTTGAACCTCAGCATCCGTTTGACTCAATTTCCATCACTGCAACTTGGACCAAATTAACCGAATTCGCACCTGCTGACTCTGTATCATACGCGCGTTATCGAGCTGAGAGACAAACATTTATTAGAGCAGGCGTGAAATATTCAGCCCTAGTGGGGCAGCCTCCTGAGTTCAGGAAGCCGTGGACCCGAGCCATTTCCCGAGTCCGGTTGACCAGACTATGCTGATCCTCCAGACTGGGGCTTGACAGCTGAGTCTCCCACTGCTCTTCGGTTATGGCCATGGTGGTTATAGTACCAGTTGGGCCCTTACATCCCCACACCATATGTTGTAGGGTGTTTGGTACGTTGCAAAATGCGCATTCATATCTGTAGGTGGCAGGCGAGATTCTGTGTAGTTAAGAGTCACTGGAAAATTTTCAGAGTACCGCGAAGGTGCCCGCGGGTGCCATTTCCCTTCCACACCGCCGGGCCCGGCCGCTGTCTGAACGGCGAGTGACCGCATTCGTAGGCTTGGGACGTGTTCATTAAGCTCAGCAAAACGGGAAGGCTCTGGCACATTTATTCAGACAGTGCCAACACAGATTGTGCGGTCGCTAACTTTAATACCGTAGTCAGCAATCGGGGGGAATATAAGTGCGTGGGTGGATCGGCGAAAACTGCAGGTCGCCTCCTGTTACAATCCCCGGCCCTTTGAATCGACTTGGTTTCTACGCGCAGTGCTGGGGCGTTACAACATTATAAAATGACCGAGTGCGAAATAGCATGTTAGCAAAGGTCGCAGGAATGTGTGTGCATATTGTTAAGTCTTGGAGAATGCCGTCCGTCGGCGAGGTGCGGATCGTCATCACGCTCTGAAACGATGAATCGCTTTGTACAAGCAGCATAAAGTGCAGCAACAGGTTCGCCGAGATAGTGTAAACAAAATAACATACAACGTAGTATCGCCGTCGCTGCGCCAAGAACGCCAAGCAGGCTTAATTTGTTGAAGCATATTGTTTTGCGCGAACTTAATTTTTATTTTTTTTGCGGTGCCGTCATTAAGCGAAGGAAAACTAAAGCACTGGTCTCGCCCATTTTCAGCGTGAAACAAAAAAAAAAAAAAAACATGGCTTACTATATCATCGCTATCACCGCGCGGTTGTGAATATTGTACTTTTCATTTTTTCATGGTGTCGCCTGATGTTGTTTCATAGCCGCGTACGCCTTGTGCCGCCAATTTGCCAGAACCTCGCTCATTAACTGCCGTCAAAAATTGAAATGACATCAACATCGTACATTGATGGTTGACACACATTGTCCAGAAGTTGCCAGCTGCGAGCACACAATAAATATGATTGGTTGGTTTAGTTTTTTAACATCCCGAAGCGACTCAGACTGAAACACCGCAATGGAGAGCTCCGGAAATTTACACCACTTGATTTTCTTTAACATGCAACTAGAAATAAATAACTAATAAATATGTGCATAAAGCTTTATGTACCCCCGTGGACAAAAGTGGTATATTCCACGCGCTGCGAGAAAACTGCCCGCCAGATTTTTCCGACAGAGAAGCAGTTATTTCTGAGATGTGCATAACGTACCCTCCTTGGTATACTTTCCATCTAGTCCGAGCAATTTTGTGTAGCACATTTTTTTATACTGAAAAAATGCAATCGTTGCGATTCGCGTGGAATATACCACTTTTGTCCACGACTGTACGTTTACATTAACGATAAAAATAAAAAAGGAAGAGGTGCGAGCGGTCATCGATCCGCACACGAACAAGCGCCCATACGCATTCATACACGAGTGTGTGATTTCGCATAACTGAATATAGATGTATGTGCTGCCCGCTGGCTAGATATTTACCTTACTGTGAGGGTAGCTTTTGCCAAATTCCGCAAGTAAAACTGATGCTGCATGTTCCTGTGCTGGAAGGTAAACACATATATTGCGTTGGAAGGTAAACACATGTTGTGATCAGGCGCACCATGTTCACGTTGAGTATTTTCTACGCTTATTTCGCGGATAAATGAAAATAATTTGAAACCAATGAACCAGCGTATCTCGCACAAGAGGGTGTTCCTTGATGGCGCAAATTTTCGCCGGTCGGTTCTGTGAAGCCACAATGACCACCAATGCAGATCAGGGTATGTTGCTGGGCGAGTTGGTTATTCATTGTTAGAGAAAGAACGCTAGCAGACGTGTGTGTCCTCCTCCTCCTTGTCCGTCGTCTGCTAGCGTTCTTTCTCTGGCAATGCAGATCACTTTTTTCGTTCAGGCACAGAGAACACACCTTTCCTAACGCAGGCCTGGTGCCGCACCCAAAAACACAACATAATCTCTCACGTGTACACTGCGAGAAACAATCGAAAAAAGAGGAACTGCAGCGCACGACACGTATTCCGCGCGCGCGCTTGGAAGGGATATGGTGACGCGAGGTCACGTGACGTGCATCAGCCAGTAGGCGAGCCGGCAGCGCGCGGAAAACGAATGCGGTACTCTGAAATTTTTCCAGTGACTCTATGTGTAGTAAGGTGCCGTGGACGTGGCTGTTGGTTTGAATTTTTCGGAGGGTGACTGCTTCTTCTCTGGTTAGTTTCTTGTGGGGTAAAAAAAAAAAAACTGCCACTATTTGTACAAAGAAAAAATGGTAACTTTTGGAAGCTTGATGCCTGAATGAAGTTCTGCGGACGCTACCCCCCCCCCCCCCCCCCCCCACACACACACAATGTATATTCATGTATATTCTCGAAAAAGAAAAAAAAACATGCGCGTAGATTACAACAACAGCAAAAGCTGAAGAGCTAATAGGCAGAATGCACTGGAGTGTCTTTTTTCCGGATGTGGCCTGAAACCTGATACAGGAAAACACATATAATTCAGGGGAATGTATTTTGCAGAAAAGTGTCACTTGACCGTTGACTCTGAAGAGGATAGCTTAATGCAAATACCAGCGGAGGCTGGTATTTGCATTTGGAGATACGCAGGAAAAGGAAGCAATCATGCAACCAGAATGCAGCAACATTTCTCGCGCTCTGAGAAGAGCAGAGAAAACTGGCTGGAGCGCAGAAGCAAGTGGCTCTAATGAAGGCTCAAAATGAGGCGCTAAATGAGTCTGCGGTTGAAGTTTTTTTTTTCTTTTTAAATCCCGCGCGTGACCTATACTTGATTGTGACCGTACGATAACCGCTCGGCTGCTGAAACTGAAATCGAAACTGGTGAAGAAAGTAAAATCAATTATAAATTACTTAGCGGCGCTAGGCGAAAAACCACGTGGAGATAGGAATATATTGCGCATCTTTATCACGAAAAAAATATACCGCCAAAAATTGGTCTCTATACTATTTTAAAATTGCGGTGTCATGTGCGGGCTTTGTTCAAAACCTTTATGGTGCATTTCTACGTTTTTACTTGTTTATTGTTGCTGCGCCTTTTTGCTCAAATTCCAGTATTGCAGACTTTGTAAAAAAAGAAAAAAGAAAAAGAATCAATGGTACAATCACCCCTTTTGTTTCTTGCCTTTCCTTCTGTTACAAGAGGAAGCACACCGCATAATAATCATTTATGTATGAAGCAACAAGTGACTTCCTAATAAAATACATGAATAAAGAGTACGAATAAAAACTGAAGAGTCCTATTCAGACTGCTTAATTGTGCTTATTTTCGCACGCAATCTTTGGAAACATGCGCATGCCATGCTACGAAAAAGCAGCATTGCCCTGCTTTTCTGCAGCATATATGTGAAGTTAAGGTGATATATATAGCAATAAACATGACTGAACTGCAGAAAGGCGACGTAACCTATCCGAAAGCATGAGACCCGTATTGACTTCACTGCGGCATCGATATACCTATGAGCCATAAGAAAAGACCGAAGCGCAAATAAAATTCAAAGTTGGATTAATGAACAGTGCAAAAATATTAAGGGTATTTTCTGATACCAGCTGTTTCACACGGGCAATAATTCATCGTCGGTCCGTTTCGGGTTAGATCGCGATTGATGATAGTAATTGCCATAACGATCGGGCCGACCCGGGATGTGCTCGAGCTGACTGAGCGCTTACTCAGAAGGAAGATGCATACGATGCCCTACATCCGCGATCACGATGCGTGGATCGCAATCAACTGGCTCCAGATCAAATAAAATCGCCATTGGAATATTTCATAGCAGCAATATATTGAACCTGGCTCGGACTCGATCGTTTAATCAAGACAAAGTATTGCAACCAACGTGTCAACTTTAGGTGATTGTTTCAAATTTCTTGTCTCGCTGGATATCAGGCAGTCAATATGCGTGGCTTAAGATCTTCTTCGGTTAAGCAGAATAAATAAAACAGTAAAATATAACACACTGGACCAAACAGTATTTGTTAAACGCTTCCTCGAGCGCTATTTCAGCGTATGATTTTCTCCGCACTGTACTAGGACGATACGATTGTCTTCCACCAAGACTGTTTTTCGACAATAAAAAGTGCGCTCAAACCGTCAAGAGACAGGTTTCGCGGCGAAAAGCGCAGCGCCTGACCACGCGCCTGACTATCCGGACCTATGCTGGTGGCATACCTATGCCTATGCCACGGTGCAAGATAATATTCTTCCACCGTGGCCTATGCCCATGCCTATGCCGCCTATGCCCTATGCTGCCAGCTGCCAAGAGCGCGAACGCGGATGGCACCTTAGTAAAACCCCTCAATAAACTAAAAGTAGCGCCATCTCCTCTCTCCTCCTCCGGCGGCGCCGCTCCTCCTCTCGCATTTCGACCGTCGCTCCACCTACGGGGTGCGCGACTAGCGCGCGCTCTCCGGAGCAGGCGCCCTTCACAGCCGTCTCGATCAGCGCCGCGCGCGCGCCGATCGAGGCGGCCGTGCGCCGGGTCTCACCAGAGCCTTGCATTTTGTCGCAATGTGTTCAGGTTAAAATATTACTCACTGCTGAAACATAATTACTGAATGTTGACAGGGATTTCCCGCCAGAACAGTTTCAGCTGTGAGTGTCATACACCACATATACGCGATTTCGGCGTTGGTTCAACTCGCCGTCATCTCCGTGTGTCCGTAGTTCATCACATTTGGCCACTCAGCGGCATGCTTTATAAAATTTGTAACTAGGCGGCGGACAGGAACAATTTTGGAATAGTCTGTGTATGGTTTCTTTGCAGCGTTGACTGGATTGCGAGCTGCCGGTAAACTTGAGAAGTGTGGCAGCAGCTGTCTACCATGTAATTTCAACTTCAGCTGCAGATCAAATTAACCATAGGCGGCGGAAGCTGCAGTCTGTGTGGAGTCTTTGCAGCTTTGATTGACTTGTGAGCTACCGGTAAACTTGGGGAGGAGGTAGCAGTTATTTTTTTTTTTATATTTGGCGTTGAGACGGTGCCGTGTTCAGCTGCCATGGTGTGTCACCATACGTACACGATTTCGGCGTCGATTTAACTCGTCTTCACCTCCTTGAGTCCGTCAGCCGTTGACAAAAGTGCGCAACATGCTTGAAAAAAAATTAACTAAGCTGCGGTCTGTGTGGTTTCTTTGTAGGTTAGACTGAATTGTAAGCTACCGTGAAACTTGAGAAGCGTGGCAGCAGTTTTTTTTTATATTTTGCGCTGAAACGGTTCCGTTTTCAACTGTCAGTGCGTGACACCATTTGTACGCGATGTCTGCGTTGGTTGAACTCGCCTTCACCAACGTGCTTCCTTCAGCCGCCGGCCAAAGAGCGCAACATGCTTAAAAAAAAATTAAATAGCCAGCGGGAACGATTTAGTAGCAGTCCGCGTGGCAGCAAAACACACGGCGATATGTGCCGCGCGCGCGCCGCCCGCCCCGCTGGAAAGGAGGAAGCTGCACGCCCAGCAAAAAAAAAAAAGCGCGCGCGCGCACGTGACGGCGCTCGGCCAATGAGAGGGTCGAACGACGAAGGAGAGCGCAGGAGAGGAGGCGGGCGGCAAACTTCACATGTTGGCGCTACTTTTAGTTTATTGAGGGGTTTTACACCTTAGTAAAGCCCCTCAATAAACTAAAAGTAGCGCCAACATGTGAAGTTTGCCGCCCGCCTCTTAGTAAAAGTAGCGCCAACATGTGAAGTTTGCCGCCCGCCTCCTCTCCTGCGCTCTCCTTCGTCGTTCGACCCTCTCATTGGCCGAGCGCCGTCACGTGCGCGCGCGCGCTTTTTTTTTTTCCTGGGCGTGCAGCTTCCTCCTTTCCAGCGGGGCGGGCGGCGCGCGCGCGGCACATATCGCGGTGTGTTTTGCTGCCACGCGGACTGCTACTAAATCGTTCCCGCTGGCTATTTAATTTTTTTTTTTCAAGCATGTTGCGCTCTTTGGCCGGCGGTTGATAGAAGCACGGTGGTGAAGGCGAGTTCAACCAACGCAGACATCGCGTACAAATGGTGTCACGCACTGACAGTTGAAAACGGAACCGTTTCAGCGCAAAATATAGAAAAAAAACTGCTACCACGCTTCTCAAGTTTCACGGTAGCTTACAATTCAGTCCAACCTGCAAAGAAACCACACAGACTGCAGCTTCCGCAGCCTAGTTAATATTTTTTTCAAGCATGTTGCGCACTTTTGTCAACGGCTGACGGACTCAAGGAGGTGAAGGCGAGTTAAATCGACGCCAAAATCGTGTACGTATGGTGACACACCATGGCAGCTGAACACGGCACCGTCTCAACGCCAAATATAAAAAACAATAACTGCTACCTCCCTCCCCAAGTTTACCGGTAGCTCACAAGTCAATCAAAGCTGCAAAGACTCCACACAAACTGCAGCTTCCGCCGCCTATAGTTAATTTGATCTGCAGCTAAAATTGAAAATACATGGAAGACAACTGCTGCCATACTTCTCTAGTTTACCGGCAGCTCGCAATCCAGTCAACGCTGCGAAGAAACCATACACAGACTGTTCCAAAATTGTTCCTGTCCGCCGCCTAGTTACAAATTTATAAAGCATGCCGCTGAGTGGCCAAATGTTACGAACTACGGACACACGGAGATGACGGCGAGTTGAACCAACGTCGAAATCGCGTATATGTGATGTATGACACTCACAGCTGAAACTAGTCCGGCGGGAAATCCCTGTCAACATTCGGTAATTATGTTTCAGCAGTGAGTAATATTTTAACCAGAACACATTGCGACAAAATGCAAGGCTCTGGTGAGACCCGGCGCACGGCCGCCTCGATCGGCGCGCGCGCGGCGCTGATCGAGACGGCTGTGAAGGGCGCCCGCTACGGAGAGCGCGCGCTAGTCGCGCACCCCGTAGGTGGAGCCACGGTCGAAATGCGAGAGGAGGAGCGGCGCCGCCGGAGGAGGAGAGAGGAGATGGCGCTACTTTTAGTTTATTGAGGGGTTTTACACCTTAGCTATTGGTAGCGCCGCCCCGCGGTTGCGGCGGAAAGGCATCACCGCGGAGTATGGCCTCCGAGATCACCTCCGCGCGCACGTTTCTCTCCGGCCGTTCCAATCGGCCGGAGTATAGTGAACTAGAATACTTCTAGTGGCGCGAACGACGACGCTCGGGCACGGCCGGTCTCGAGGGAGAGAGCGCGCGCTCGCTCTCCCTCGAGACCGGCCGTGGCTCGGGCACGCCGATTTTCATTGACGCCGCCAGACGGCGCCACTGCGACATAGTACCGATGCTTTTGTGCGCCTATTCAGTAAAAGTGGGGATATTTTCCCTATGCCAACGTATGTGTACCTCCACCCATGATAGAAGGCGTTTCATTCGACATTATTCGGGTTTTCGCCGTTGCACTAGGGTGAAAGCGCTCTTATTTCGCTGGCGTCTGCTACAGCTCATGCGGGACGAGTTATCGCGCACTGTAAATCGTTACGGCACATTCATTTGTACGGGACGGGTATTTTTCTGAGCCCTGCAGAGCCCGCTTTATTACAGAGCCAACTCAACTGTCAGCAGCAGACTGTTAGCAGAGCGGCCAGGCATCGTGCGCGGGCACGGGTTCTCGCATTTCTCCAACCACGCCGCAGTAACTTCCTTTAGCCAATAATGATGATTATATTACACTGCGCTATTCGGTATCCACTGGTAACCAGGAATGCTCATTTTAGTTTGATATCTGCTTAGCGTTAGGAAATTTGCCAACTAGTAAAGTGAGGAGCAGCTTCAGGCCGTTATATATTTTATTTTTTTTGACAAAGTGGTCATGAAAAAAAAAACAAATCCTACGCTTTGAAACGAATCATCCAGCGATATTCTGTGGCGTCACCATTATTCTCTGTTCACAGAAACAATATCTGTTATAAATCATCGCTGTAAGCCAGGTGCTAAAATCTTTTCATCATCTCATATGCATAACATGTATGCCAAAATTACATACATGAGGAGGACAGAGCAGTTTTGTTTAGGTACTTCACAAGGCTTCTCCACTGCTATTTTATTTTATTTGAGTGCATGGGACAAAAGCCGTCAACAATGAGTTGTTTTGTGAAATTATTGACTGCACAAACAGTCCTAAGAGCATCCATCTGCTCATCTTCAGGTGCTTTGAATCTTGACATTGCGCTGGTTAATGCATTTTGTGAAAAAGTGCATGCGGGTAGTTAAGCAGTGATTTCAGCTGCACCAATTTGACAGTGGTCAGAGCACCCAAGTTAGCAGGTTTGCTTGGCCAGTAGCATACTCAGTACAAGCTGTCTGCTTGAATTTAGGCTGAAGCAGGTTGTAAACACATTCTCAAGGTCAGCCACAAACTGGTATCACTTGAAGGGTACAAAAGGCCTCTGTTGTCCTTAAAATTAGTAAAATTAGCCAAGTTTAATACATGTGACTTATCTTTTTCTTAAAAAAAAAGATTAAAGCCTTCATCACAGTTAGTTTCAGGTAGGATTTGAGGTAGAATAGAGAGACCACAATTTTATACAGCTGCCAGCCAACTGGCTCCCTCCAGGCAATTTTTAATTTTGAAGTTAAGTAATTAGTAATTATTTTTTCTAATTGACTAACTATTGCCTTTAGACAATAACTGGGTTTGCAGAATTTGAGAGCGCCTTTTAAAACCTCCATTCCATTTATTTCCGATAAAGAAAGCCTCATCGTTTTTCCAAGCTCTAAAGAAAGCCCGCGAAATACAAAAATTATCAGCCTGTATAGCGCTGAGACTGGGCTGTTGAGTCACGGCCGCAGCTAATTCTGTCACTCAAACCATGCACGGTTGGGAGCACCACAATATAGTAGCGCATGAATGCGTCAGTCACGTGATTTTTTTTTTATTTCGCGGGCTTTCTATAGAGGTGGGAAAAACTATGCACGTGAGGTTTTCTTTATCGGGAATAAATGAAATGGGAGTTTCAGAAGGTCCTCAACTTTGCAAATCACATTTATTTGAAAGCAATACTGATTAAATTAGAATTGCAAGATGAAAAATTGCCTGCACCGTTTTTTTTTATCGATATTTATTGTCTTGGGACATCTGTAGGGTATGATATGAAGAATGAATAAATGATTAAATAAATGTGCCAGCTAGAGATCCAAGGACATACCATGACTACGCGGAATTGAATTTAATTTAATCTCAGCGGTCTGCTTTATTGAGCCAGTGATAGTATTCGAGATCACGCAAACAGTCGAAGCTTTCTTCCCCGAAGTCTTCCTTTTGTTCAGACCTGGTGCGCCAGGTGGCTGCAAGCAAGTGGTTTCTCTGGCCTATCTCAAATGGTTTATTTTTAACACTTGGTTGAAGTTAGCTTGGACACGCGGTATAAAATATGTCGGCTATCGTTTGGTGCCACAGGCTTAATAGCAAGAATCTGCACTAAGCACAACTCTCTGCAACATCTATATTGCCCACATCCAGCCTTGGCTTCACGGGTTTGACGGTAATATATGCCGGATAACCCGGAAAGAGTGTATAGGCACCGCATCAGGTGCCAGTGATGGATTTCACGCGGTATATCCTCACTTCTGCCATTGATCATATATGTGCGTAGTCACGCAGCAGGATGAGATGCGGCTCGAAATGATGCTCACACACTGCCAATGTTTCTGTGAGAGGCTTTTCCTGCCTTCACAAGCTTCGCTTCCACTTTGTGCGATGTTTGTTGTGCCTCGGAGCAGCAAACAAAGGGGACTGGAGCAACCGGATAGCTGCGCTTCGGCATCTCGGAACAAAACAGTGCGAGTTGGTCTTTTTCCTGGCCATTTCGAACTGCGCATGGTGCTTTTGAAGAGCTGAGATGTCTTAGTGGCTGTGATGGAAGGCAGAACTGAAAGTTCGAGGGCAAAATCGCAAGAATGTGCAGACTGCACGGCGCGCCAAGCCTTGACTTTCCTTTGCGGAGGGGCACGCGGTCCTAGTAAATAGAGGGGCTTTATAGTAAACGTAACTGCAGCGCCACCAGCGGCGGTCAGTGGCGTCCGGCGTGCAAGAGCACGGCCGGTCTCGAGGGAGAGAGCGTTTCTCTTCTCTTACGGCCTCTCCAATGGGGTCTGTTTCCACCGCCCGCCGCGCCTCGGTGGGGTCGCCACCGCCCCACCGCTGCTAAAGCCCCTATTGAGGGGCTTTAACTGCTGCTCCTCCGCTACTGCCGTTCACGCGCAAAGGAAACGCGCGCTCGCTTTTAGCTTCGCCCGCGTCAGTTGCAACCGGCAGGTCTTGACATTTCGCCCCTTATGGTTTATACAAAGTCCGTAATCAACATCGAACATTTATCGTGTACGAGGAATAAAATACAGCCAACAATCCGCTCAAGCGCGCGCTCCTTCGTCAGTGCGGCCGTGCACGGTCGAATGAAGCTTCGGGTACACTTCAACATTTTTTACCCCTAAGTTTTGTACAAAAATGAATTTACCGGGCTATGCAATGTGACTTTGAATGTTTTAAGCAGGTGTAGCGCGACCTGACGTAAGTGCATGGTGAACTGTTGGGTGGAAATTATGTCAACCGCTACCGTTTTCGTTTACATCAGAAGAGGCACCGGCAAAAATTCATGGCGCATCTCAGCTAGATTCAGAGTAAAGAACAAAAATTTACTCATATAGTAAAAATTTCACTTGTCGAGTGGAGTGGGCTGTTCTAGCTTCGTTCAAAACATATCAGTCGGTTGAAAGACCGAAAATGTATATGTAGTCTCGCGACTACTTTTAATCAAGGAAATGGGCATAAACAGTTAAGCAGAATCGAAAAGAGCGGCAAAAAATAAAAAATGTGTCTTTCAATTACACATTGCGCTATATATACATCAATTCTGCAAAATGCGACCTGCGTCTAGAAAATTCAGTCTCAAAATCTTCCTGCACGGCTTGTGCACTTAAGGAGTTGGCCTCTCTGTCTTTTCTGTCACTTTCCTGGTATAATTAATTGAGAAGAAGAATTCTGAGAAATTGTTCAAATATCAAAGAAGCGGACCTAATAACATAGCTGTTGTCAGTTCCTTTCGGGCAACTCAGTATTGAATTCTGAAATGCTGACTGAATCAGGATCTTAAGTACTTCGAGAACATTTGTGTGTAGAAGGTGCACGGCAGCTTTATCAAAAAAAAAAAAAAAAAAGCCTGTCCAATAGGGCAACAAGCTCTGGTTTCGGATAATGCAATCCACTAGAATATTGTCCTCGTAGAAGAGCGTACTGCATGGGGCTGCTTCTTTCCCTAGTTTCAAGAAGAATAGCGCAAGCGTGACACCCGAAGTTGATTAACTAAACGATATATCCAGCGACGTAAGGAAAACCGGAATATGTGACAGTGGGAAATGGGATGGTAGGACATGCCATCACTTCCTTCAATGCCTTGATTTTCTCTCAGATGAAACGTCCGTCTTGACAATGTAGTCATGTGGCGCTAGCTGTCACGGCCCTCGCATCTAGCATATGTCATTCCCTTCCGCACATTAACCTTACTTTCCCGAAGGGAGCCTCAATGGGTCGCTATATAAGGCTTGAAATGAGTCTTCAGTGAGAGTGTCCTTCTTTAACGCTTTAGAAGTTTCTTGCATACTTTCGATATAGCAGTTGAACTCATTTGTAAGTCACTGCATCGAGTATCACCTTCATCATTTATTGGCCTCTTTTTACCACTTCGAGCACAAGTGGTGTCATGAATATCAAACCATTTTTTATCATTTTCATAATAAGATTAATATCATGTAAAAATTTTATTAAAACAGTGTTTATTTGCAAATTTAAAATAATGCTTATAATGTACACATTGGCTAATATATGAATTGTAGTAACATTTAAAACTCAACCCTATAACGTTTACTTTGACTGTTATACTAAAACTTTATATCATGCAAGCATTTTGCAATTTACATTACATTTTTAGGAAATTATTTTCATCTTCGGTGCTACATGAATGGTTTCGCATCTAGCGCTGAAAGACGGTTTTGCTGTTGCAGACGAGTTGTTGTCGTGTTAGCCTTGAAGAAGCTTCGATGTGATCAGTTTTTTTTTTTTTTTTTTTTTGCTAGTCGTGTGCAGGCTTGGGAAAAATTCTGATTAAAATGGACAAAAGTAGCTACCATGCCGCAATGCATGTCATAAGCTTGTAGAACGTTTGCAGAGCGACAGTGTTTTTATATAAAGACTCGGTTCACGTGTAAAGTACGCTGACATGCCGCTGGAGTATTTACCTTCCGTGTTCTTTTATTCCGGGGCTGCACACACCACGAAACAAGCTAGCGACAGCGCGAAACCATGCAAAAGCCACCCGCCGCCGCTGAAGTAGATGCGGAGCGAACAGTGAGCAGGTCGCGCCCCTTGCGGTGGCGGAGAGCGTGACTCGAGGAGAAAAGTTCCCATTGTTCACGCGGCGATTGAGAAGGCCGTATCGCGCGCTCTCCCTCGAGACCGGCTATGGCAAGAGGCGCCCATTTCCCTTCCGTTCGCGTCACTTGAAAGTATTCTAGTTCACTATAGGCCGGAGAGAGCGTAAGTTGGAAAAGGGGCATGGCAGCGTCTTTCGCCGCACCACGGCGCTCGCCACCTATGCATCAAGTGTTCCGCCGCAGCTTGGCGCTAACTATAAAACACGAGTTTTCTCAGCTTGCGCTCGCACCACAGTCGAGCTGCCAGCTTTAAAATGCCACGGGCAAGACGGCAGCCAACAATTTCGCTATCGTTAAAGTACTAAGAATATAAGGGGCACATGCGCAAAGTTAGGCAGCGACTACCCAGAGCTGCATGCCTGCCCGAAGCATGCATGCGTGCTCTGGCGCTCTCTGCTGCGTTTCCGCGTCTTTTTTTTTTTTTTTCGCCGTACATTTGCGAGGTCATTCAATCGCTAAATACAGTATTTACGAGTGCGGCGACTTACATAAACATCCATCGCACGAATGCAATTCTCTAAATGGTTATTCCGCCACAGCCACATGATTATTGCTTACTTAGATGCATCTCACGATAGCTTTTTCTTTTTTCTCGCACGGTTTTAAAGCAGCCTTGGAAGATCGTAAGCACGCAAATTCGATAGAGTCCTTACGGAAAACAAATTCTGTTCTGGTGTTCTGTGGACACTTACAACCCCAACAACAACAAGCCTACCCTTCCTGTCCTTACAATGTGCCTCCCATCGTTGGCCTCTTGTCGACATTCGTTGCAGTGTTACATACAATTATAATTGGTTTGCAGAAAAGGAGAGGCGCAGTATCTATGAGTTCGTGGATCCCGCTGTTTGCCAGACGAATTCCACCCGGGTATCTATGACACTTCCTCCGGCAAGTGCGAGTTTACACGGTACACCATCGATCCTGTCGCGTGGCATTCCTTGCCACCCGACGCACAGCGCGCATACGCGGGCGTCCGGACGGGTGTCACACCAGTTGCTGGTGGCAGCGCAGAGGGCGTCATCAGTGTCCTCCGTCATCGCAAAGGCGACTCTCGTTCCTATGCATTTCGCTGCGAGGTCGACGCCCAATCTTCTAGAGCACTATAACATCATAGCAGCAGCAAAGAGAGAATGAGTGCAAGAAGGCGAAGAGAACAGCGGAGACGCTCGAGAGCAGAAGCCGTGCGCCGCGCCGTTTGGTGTGCAGCTGGGGAAGGTAGGAGGAGATGGCAGCTGGCGCGCGTAGCTGCGAGGGACCATAGCGGTCGTCGGCGCAGCCGTGTTTGGAGCCATGGAAAGCGAGTTGGAAAGGCTTCAAGCCAGGCTTATGCGTTGGAATGAAAACAGGCGAAGGCGACGACGAGCCAAATTTAAAAGACCTAGCCAGTCAACCACACTAACCTGGACGTGCAATTATATTAACCAAGGCTCCAAGCTATGACTTAGCTTTGGCTACGTATATCCTGACATAGCCGAGCTAAGCCACAGTCATTTTTTTTTTCTCTTCACGGTGGCTCTCATCGGCTATAAATTAATCTGTACCCTAGCTGTAGAGTTCTTGAGACCCTGCATATACAGCACAAACATTATGAATTGACAATTAGTAGAGAGATTAAGTCGCCGCCGATGCAATCTTCCGGCAACAGCGTAGACGTAGTACACACGTAAGCGCCAGCGGCGTCTGCTTTCGCCGTCTATTCGGTGTGTTTACGTTAGTACTGAGACGGCACGCATTTTTACAAGTACTCCATGACGTGTACATTGAAAGATAAAGTGTATGTATTCATATCTCTCCTGCTTGTGTTCACGCGTTCGCTTTGAGATAGCAATCGCGGCAGAGATGCGAGAGCGGGGTCGTTTAATGTTTCAGCCGACATTACAGCCTAAAGGCATTTTATAACAATTAAGTCTGTTTTACTGTGCAGAAATAGACTGCAAAGCATAAACAAACATGCGCACCACTTGTAACACGTACAGAAGTACTATTTACCGTGCGGTTCTGCCCGGTGGTAGCCTCCACATTTCGCCACGTAATCCTCATTTCAGGCTGCAACATTTCTGGTGTTGCATATGGGATACAGAAAATGTGTTGAGGTTCATATAACAGTAACAAATCTTCAAAAGTGGATACCATAGCAAATGATGTAAACAGCGCATGTTCAAATTATCTGTAAAATTGAATATGTGTACTCCTTCAAAGACATTTCAAATACGTGCTCAACCATTTTACTTGTATTCAGTTTGGTTTTCAGTACTGTTCGTATTTTATTCATTTAAGAGCCGGAGCTTGCATATTCCAGCTTCTTTAAGCTTAGACTACACGACTTATTTTAAGATAAAGACAGTCCCATTCTACGTGACATGGCAAGTCTTCCAATATATAAAAGAAGCGAATGCAATGCACATTGGTACGACCAGCGGTGTGAAAAATGACGACATAATAATGGGTTCATCGAATATTTTTGCACTACTCACTAATCTTGAATGACGCGTGAATGATGCCAGCCAAACCGATTTTCGATTAGGACACGACAGCGCTCGAAAGCGATATAGTGTACGGCTTCTCCTTGCAATGGTTCTGTGCCTCATGCTACTGGCATGTCTATAGGAGCCGTCTCGTGACAGAAGCTGGCTTCTTGAACAGAATCCGCTGCACTAACTGCGAACGAGAAGTTCTTACAGGACTGCCAGCGATCCCACACGGGTCTCTGAGCGCAAGTTTAGCCATCATTTCTGTGCGATTCGTTTGGAGGGACGATAAAACAAACGAAGTGCTTAAATAAATGCACGAGTGTGCGCGCAACTCTCCGTTTACAATGAAGTGCTGTCAGGCCCTGCCACGTCTAACGCCTCTTTCTTTGTACGGCTCCGAAGCCCATTCTGTTTTACTTTCAAAGCTGAAGAAACGCTTGCCGTTCGTCTCCTTCGATAAATAGATCAGTTATCGCATTCCACCGCGCAACACCTCAAAGCATTGAGAAAAACGGCACAGTCCCCCACACGAGAGCGTGTAGCCATGGATTGTTGGGACTTGGTTAGCGACGCCATCGGCTCCTCCGGTGTTGGTGCAGTGCTCGAAGAAGCGAGAGGCTCAGTTGAGAGGAGAAGAGGAAGAGACTTTATACAAGAGGTTACATGTTCCAGGTTCACAGTGAGAGAGAGCTCGCATAAGATGGAGCTCGGTATATCTAGCGAAAAAGTTCCCCACGTCCCCACACAGAGTCCCTAGGCACGCACGTCACATGACGTAACTGCGGGAGAGAGTCCAGAGGAACGCCCAGGGTCAAAGGGCAGCTTGGCGCGGGTTAACATTTATGACCGCGGCGGAAGCGGCCGCTCCTTGGAGGTGGTATCCGAAACCCTTGGAAAGGGCTGCGCCGCCGGCTCCGTCCGCTCCGCTTCACGGCAAATGGCCCCGGAGTCGCGTCTCGGCCGCGGCGCGAAGTGACGAAAACAGAGCAGTTAGACAGCACAGCGTAAACGCAGTTCTTGTGAGATCGGCGCCAACTGCTCTGTGTGTTTCTCTTTTTGGGCAGAGAAGGCGCAGACAGTCATTAATTCCCGATACACGTCGAAACAAGGACCGAAGAGAATGCGTGGCACAGAAAGTCGTTCACTGTGGCCTCTTGGAAAGGCACTTGGCCAGATGTCCCTTTGAAGCCGTCGTCCGGACGCAACAGCACCCCCGCCGCCAGACACTGCATCAGGAGGTCGCGCAGTTTGGCGCTGCTCGGCTGACTTGATGCGTTGACTCGAAGGCTCGAACGAGTGGTCGGCTCCGCTTTTCTCCGAATCTCTGGTTCTCTCTGCTGCATGGTGTCCTCCTCTCAGCACTCAGCGGCACCTGTCGCTTGGAACTTGTGTACGCCTGGCGCGCTCAACAAGACTGCCTTTGCCAATCACACCCAGCACAGTAAGCACCCCGTGAAAACCACTCGAAACGCCAGATCTTCAAGAAAACAATCGTTTCTGCTAATATGCTATATAAAAAAACGAACCAGAGTGCCCGACAAGTGTTTATAAAAGCCCAAAGAAGACCTCCCGCAAGGGCGCCTTCACACCACGACGCCGTCTGATTATGCAATTCGACTAAATGAATGTCTAAAATGCTAGAGCATATCAGGCAGGCGAAGGGGACAGCTCATTGTACTAGGAGCGTTGTATTATTCCCTTCTATATCTAGCTGTTTCGATTTAAGGTGACTTCGAGGCCCTCGAGGTTTCGCACACCCTTTTGACAACCTGCACACATTCCCTAGTGCGCATTAAACATAGTGGCACTGCATTAAAACTCAAGCGCGCTTATTCGACTGCATGCGGTACATACCATTCTGAAATCATAAATGTCTATGAATACAATGCATTCGGTTACACAGATGCATAACAAGGTAGGAAAGGGGTTGAATTGATTTCAGAATGCTCGACTGAGACCGTCAGCGTTGGTATGCAGCTTTCCTTTCTTGTATCGCACTTCGAAGTTGTGCTGCTGAAGAGCTAAACTCCACCTAAGTAAGCGGCCGTTCTTTGAGGACATGCTTTGCAGCCACGTTAAGGGGCAGTGGTGAGTCTCTATAGTAAACTCTGACCCGGCAACGTAGCAGGCGAGCTTCTGTACCGCCCAAATGAGGCATGCACACTCCTTTTCTGATGTGCTGTACGCTTCTTCTCTAGTGCTCAATTTGCGACTAATGTACAGAATGGGTCGCTCTTGCCCATTCGAGTCGGTCTGACAAAGCACGGCTCCCAAACCTCGGTCGCTGGCATCGCACTGAATGACAAAAGGCTTCGAAAAATCTGGCGCTGTGAGAACAGGTCTTTGACTCAACACCCTTTTCAAACTTTCGAACGCGGCCTCTTTCTTGGCGTCCCACTGAATGATCACGGGCTCTGTTTTTAGCAGGCAATCTGTCAAGGGACTTGCAATCTCGGAATATTGCATGACGTAATGCTGGTAATAACCAGTAAGCCCTAGAAAAGCCCTCATTTCTGTCTTAGTCTTCGGGCGACGATAGTCTGCCACGGCAGCTATTTTCAGTTCAGATGGTCGGCGTCTACCCCTTCCAACGCTATGCCCCAGGTAGGTGACTTCCGCGCAGCCTAAGTGCCATTTCTCAGCTCTTACCGTGAGCCCTGCCGCCATCAACCTCTCCATTACCTTACGCAGGTGATCTATATGATCCTCCCACGTGTTTGAAAAGATCGCTACATCATCTAGGTAAGGAAGAACGAACTTCTCCAGTCCGTGTAGAACCCTGTCCATTAGGCGAGAAAAACAGTAAGGGGCATTCTTCAGCCCAAAGCTGAGCATCACTGGTCGGAATGTTCCTAACGGGGAAATAAAAGCCGCGTAGCGACTGGCACGCTCAGTAAGCGGAACTTGCCAGTACCCGCGAACAAGGTCTAAGGTTGAAATATACTTAGCCTGGGATACTGTCTCAACCCTTTCTTCGATGTTCGGTATAGGGTACATCTGATCAACCGTTACCGAGTTTAAACGCCGGTAATCTATGCGAGGTCTCGGATCTTTGCCAGGGACTTCAACTAAAATCAATGGCGACGTGAAATCGCTTTCAGTTGGAATTATCACCCCTAATTCACACATCCGGCGAATTTCAGCCTCCATAATTTCCCTCTGCTTGGGAGAAACCCTTGTATCGAATCGGCTTATCATCTGTCAACTCGATATCATGTTCTACCAAGCTTGTTTTGCCTGGTCTGTCTGAGAAGACGAGAGAGAAATCCTGGACTACTTGTTCTAAGTCGCTCTTTTGACTTTCGCTTAAACCGAGCTCTGCCTCGATCTTGGCCAGCAGGACACTGTCTGCCGCAGTGGTTCCCGTCATGACAGGTGGAATCTCAGGGGTTTCCTCCACTGGGAGGTTAAGTGCCAGATTCACCACCGCCTCTCGCTGAATGTAAGGCTTCATGAGGTTACTGTGGTACACTCTAGAGTGTTTTCTTCCAAGCTTCACCTCATATTTGGTGTCAGAAAGCTTATACACCACTTTGGCTGGCCCTTCCCATTGAACATCGAGCATTGTGTTTTTCGAAGGGCATAGCAACATGACTTCATCGCCCTCTTTGAAATTTCGCCTGCGAGCCGTCCTATCATAGCGTGCCTTGGCAAGCGTCTGCGCCACTTTCATATTGCTTTCCACTATCTCTCGGGCCTTTCCCAGGCGTTCCAGCAATCTCAACACGTAAGAGACTACGTCAGGATTCTCGCCTTGACCCTCCCACGATTCCCGCAATAATCGTAGCGGACCCCTCAAGTTACGCGCGTACACAAGCTCTGCCGGACTGAAACCTGTGCTCTCGTGAGGAGCCGATCTGAGGGCAAACATTGCCGCAGGAATGCAACTTTCCCAATGACGTTTTTCTTCAAAACAAAGAGCCCTTAAAATTCGCTTCAAAACGGAGTGCATTCGCTCAACCGGATTCGACTGCGGATGGTGAACCGAGCTATGCACGACCCTGATTCCACATCGCTCAAAGAACGTCGTCGTGAGACAACTAGTGAACACGCTTCCGTTGTCACTTTGGATCTCTGTTGGGAATCCGATCCGCGAGAAAATAGCCAGCAAAGAATCCACGACGCATGCCCAAGTTAGCTCTCTCAAGGGGATCACTTCTGGAAATTTAGTGGCTACGCACAGCGCGGTCAAGACGTAGCGGCAACCTGATTCCGACATTGGTAGCGGTCCAACGATGTCAATAACTAGCCGCCGGAATGGCACAGTAATTATCGGAACCAATTTCATCGGTGCCTTCCACTTGTCAGTGGATTTCCCAATTCTTTGGCATATATGTCACAAGAGCGAATGTAGTCCTCTACCTCTTTCCAGCACCCGGGCCAGTAGTACTCTTGTACTAACCTTGCTTTAGTTTTTCGTATGCCCAAGTGGCCGGCCCAAGCGTTGCTATGTGCCAGGTCTAGAATCTGCTTGCGATACTTCCGCGGGACCAACAATTGGTCGTATACTCTACCTCTACTGTCAGAGTATCGGCGGTACATTAGATCATCTTTTTCATAGAACGAAATGTTCTTTCTGGGGGCGCCTTGTTTGACACTCTCTAGCAGGGCGCTCAATGAAACATCTCCTTTCTGCTCGGCAACAAGTGTTACCTTGTCGAGCAGAGCGAGCTGCTTCCAGCTGTCGGACGCAGGTGACAATACTGAGCCTGCGCCCGGGTTTTCCTCAGCAGGCGCCTCTGTGCTTTCAGTGCCCTCCCCTTGACTCTCATCGTCTGGAGCGCGGGGCTGAACAACCGGCGGAACAGCGTCGGACTCAGCTGTCGCATTTACTGGCGCTTCTTTTGGCGGCGTGCTTCCGAGCTTTCCGGAGAGTTCGCGAGCCCTCGAACGGGGTAACGCCATACAAGCTATGCTATTAGAGAACGACTGACCCCGTTCTTTCAGCATCTGCTCAGATTTATTTGAGAACAGATAGGGGAAATTATCAGGTAGGTTGGGAGAAATCGCCTCCTCTGTGCATACTTTCCCGAAGGGGCCTTCTATGACCACCTTAGCCAGTGGCAGGCAGACACTCTGCTCTTCTACTACCTGCCGGATCCATGCGCATTCTCCGGTAAAATGTTCCGGAGAAACACAACGCGGATGCGCCACATCCATGGTGGCCGCAGAATCTCTCAACACTCTGCATTTCTTACCATTAACAAGCAGCTCCTGCATGTACGGCTGTAAAAGCCTCATATTCTCATCAGAATCTGCAATGCTTGCAAAAGCGACTTTCTTTTTGCAGCTTCTAGCCAAGTGGCCCCGTTCCTTGCAGTTATAACATATAACTGGCCTGCGCGCCTCGAATGCTCTTGCGTTGTCATCAGGTGACTTTGACCTTTCCGCTGGTTTCGGTGATTTTGCCTGGCCCTCCGTTTCGCTCCCCAGTGCCTGTGGAGGAGCTTTTTCAAGGTTTTTCGGAGGAGGAAATCTCATTCCTTCGAGCCTGCGAGGAACAAAGTCCGTTCTGTCGCTTTTTTTCTGTTTTGCCAATTTCGGGCGTACATTTCGGCGAATGTTGTATTCTTCAGCCAGTTCGGCTGCTTTATCCAAACTTAGTTCCGTCATTCTATCCTGCACCCAGAATCTAACTTCCTCCGAGATTCCTTGATAGAATTGCTCTAGGCCAATGCACTCGACCACTTTGTCGTGATCTTCATATGCGCCTGCGCTCTTTAGCCATTCTGTCATATTAGCTCTGATCTCATAAGCAAACTCCTGATGAGATTCTGTGCCCTTCGTCGCGTTTCTAAAACGCTGCCGAAAGGCCTCAGTCGACAGACGGTATTTCCGCAACAGCGCCGCTTTAACGTTATCGTAGTCTTTAGCCTCGTCGTTGCTAAGGCGTGCGACTACCACGGAAGCCTCGTATGGAAGCACAGTCAACAGCTTTTGTGGCCATTCGTCCCTTTCGAAGCCGACCTTTTCGCATGTGCGTTCAAAGTTAACGAGAAAAAGTGCTATGTCCTCGCCTACCCTAAACGGCTGCAGAAGGTCCTTCATTTTGGACTGACCACCTGAAGAAACAGAGCGCCCCGTGGAAATACGAAGTGCCTCTATCTCTAGTTTCTTCAGCTGTAATTCATGCTCTCTTTGTTCTGCTTCCTTTTTTCTCCCCAGCTCCTCTCTCTGCGCTTTACGCTCGAGCTCTAGAAGGCGTTCTTCGCGTTCTTTCTTCTCAAGCTCTACAAGCCGTTCCTTCTCTTCTAGTTTTTCCCTCTCTAGAACTGTTTTCCAAGACTCGTCGGCTTCTTCCTCAGTCACCTCCTCTGCCCGCATTAGCTCTAGAATTGGCTTTTTGCGCTTTGTTGGGCCAACTGATATGCCCAACTCCTGGCAGATTTCAAGAAGGTCTTGGACTTAAGCTTATCCATTCTGACTTCGCACTCTGCGTCGTTTGGTCCCTGCTAAATTTTGTGCTCAAACCACCCAATTCTTGGCCTGTGGCAACAAAATTTTCTGCAATAATTAAATTGCACCAAACTCGTCTAACGACTCCCTGCGCTAGACAATCTGGCGAATCGAGAGACAAACACGTACGCGGCACTCACCGCACCAGGATAGCTGACGCCGGCTCATCCCACCGAGCTGCCATCCACTGTTGGGACTTGGTTAGCGACGCCATCGGCTCCTCCGGTGTTGGTGCCGTGCTCGAAGAAGCGAGAGGCTCAGTTGAGAGGAGAAGAGGAAGAGACTTTATACAAGAGGTTACATGTTCCAGGTTTACAGTGAGAGAGAGCTCGCATAAGATGGAGCTCGGTATATCTAGCGAAAAAGTTCCCCACGTCCCCACACAGAGTCCCTAGGCACGCACGTCACATGACGTAACTGCGGGAGAGAGTCCAGAGGAACGCCCAGGGTCAAAGGGCAGCTTGGCGCGGGTTAACATTTATGACCGCGGCGGAAGCGGCCTCTCCTTGGAGGTGGTATCCGAAACGCTTGGAAAGGGCTGCGCCGCCGGCTCCGTCCGCTCCGCTTCACGGCAAATGGCCCCGGAGTCGCGTCTCGGCCGCGGCGCGAAGTGACGAAAACAGAGCAGTTAGACAGCACAGCGTAAACGCAGTTCTTGTGAGATCGACGCCAACTGCTCTGTGTGTTTCTCTTTTTGGGCGGAGAAGGGGCAGACAGTCATAAATTCCCGATACACGTCGAAACAAGGACCGAAGAGAATGCGTGGCACAGAAAGTCGTTCACTGTGGCCTCTTGGAAAGGCACTTGGCCAGATGTCCCTTTGAAGCCGCCGTCCGGACGCAACAGGATGTATCTTCGTCCTGGCAGCCCGCGCGCTGTACCCGAACGGTGCTAGCAAGTACGCAAGGCGTGTGTGCGAGTAATGAAATCGGAGTTAGACATGAAGCGTAGAGCTACAACCCCGCGCCTGCGCCTCGTAAACTTCCAGCGGCCTTCAAATACAGCGCGAAGTCTCCCGAGCCACGTGTCAGGACGAAGCTCCCCCTCCGTGGTATTCCCGTGGTAGGCTCAAGTGTGAACCATAGGTCTGTACTGACACTTGGAGACCCGCGACTATGACGCCACCGTCTACGAACTGGCGGATAATGAAGTAACAACGAAATATGTTTTTTATAGTCCAGAAACCTAACGGCATAGGTTGTCTGCATACGCTGCTGTCCTAAAGCGTTTATGGCTTTGTGCACGTGTAAAGACAAATCCGGATGAACATGCGGCAAAGTCTGAAACTGTTAAGTTCGCGCGAAAGCGACAACCCTACCCCTCCCAATACTACATTAGTGGCAACTCCCTTAACCGTGTTGATAAATTTCAGGTATTAAGGCGCATACTTCTCGTCCGACTCGGAGCAAGCATGTAGACTACTTGGCTAACAAAGCTAGTACTGTATTGAATTGTTTTAGCGAAACTTCAAAACTGCACCTCTTACTCTCAATACTAATATGCTCCCTATTCTAGAATATGCATGCGACCCACATACGCACAACCTGATTAACAAACTAGAATGTATTCAGAACCGCGCCGCACGTTTCGTTACCAACAATTATAACTTTGGCTCCAGCATAACAAACATTAAAACCGAGCTTGGGTGGCAGCCCCTGTGCCAAAGGAGAAAATTCCTGAGATTGAAAATTTTTCACAGTGTATTTAAATTTGGCACTGAAATAGACGAAAGCATTTACCTGAAGGCTCCACGATATCTTTCCGCTAAAAATGATCATCCAAAGAAAGTTAGAGAGATTGCTTGCCGCGCGAATGTTTTTGCTCATCCATCTTTTCCTTTTACGGTAAACGAATGGAATCGACTGTCCGAAAGTGTATCAATGTCCTATCCACCATCTTTTCATCAGCCCTGGTTGAAGTGTGTTTTCTGTGTGTTTTTAACGTTTTTCAGTGTTTATTATGAATTTTTATGTATATTAGATGCATTATTTTTTATTATTGTTCTTGTGTCTTATTTTTTTTGTCCCTAACTTTTCCTATTATGAGATACAATACCCCACTGACGATGCAGGTATATTAACAAATAAATAAATAAAATTGATCTCTCATCTTCAGTGTCTGACGCTCACGACATCAATAAAATTTGTGAGCATTGCAGAACCTGCATTGGGGAAAGGTGAAAGCATTAGAGTTAGGTACTGCTCCTGCTGTTGCGACACTAGACGCATCGTAATGCTTTATTTTTGTTTTTATTTCAGTTTTTTTTTTCTACTTTTTTTGTAAATTTACTTTTTAAAATGGTATTTTATTGTGACTATTTTTACTTTTTAATGTTTTTATTCCCGCAATTCTCTCGACGCCCTCCGGCATCTTTACTCTAGATAAGGAGAATTATAGACAAGCTTGCAAAGTATTTGGCTGCTGAAGCCTCCTTCGTGAGCTATAGGTGAACTTTCATTGAGCTATAAGAGCTATAGGGCGAATTAACTCTGGTGCCTATGCAGAAGAAATCAATAACAATAAACAGATCTTCAACAGCTTGACCATAATAAGGTCTAGAACCAGTAGGCTTCTAGACGATCGACCAACCGTTTCTACGGGTCCCAGTGATGGAAGGCATTGTGTGGACGATGCCGGAATGCAAAATACTGACGGCCGAGGTGTCACCCTTCCAACCGCGTAGTTGTAGATCACAGGCTTCAAGTCACTGAAAATGTATTCCGCGGCGAAAAACTGAAAAGGCGAAAAGATATATCTCGTTCTCGGTAGCACTAAAACGTGCCTTCAGAGGAGAGACGGACTGAAGCAGAAATGAGACGCAGTCGAGCGCGGTATGCCTAAAATGTAAATTAGTTCAGAGGGAAGGAAAGGCGCAGTATAAGACATATTTTCTTCGTGGGCACCTGAACCGCGCCATAAGCGAAGAGAGGAAGGCGGGAGTGAAAGAAAAGGAGCTGCAGTGGAGGGCTGCGAAATAATTTTTACCGCCTGGGGAATCTTTGAAGTGCACTGCATCGCGCAGCCAAGGCGCCTTTGCGTTTCAACTCTCAAACATGGCCGGCGTAGACGGGTTTGTGCAATATCGCACATGCAGGGGCCTGTCGTGACTAAAGTTGCGTGTTGTAGGTCCGGTTAAGTTGTCAGGGCAGGAACAATGACGAGGCGGCTGGAAACGGACTTGAAGTGAGATGGAAAACTTTATATACAGTAATTACATGCTAGCGTTTGGTTAGTGGGAGACTGACAAGAGGAACAGTCTTTTTTTTTACGGCTGCAGAAACACACTTGTCGCAAGTGTTTATAGGGTTGATTCCCTATATGTTTCCTAGATGAAATGCAGGCCAGATTATGAGGGAGTGTATCTGTCACCTTACTCTCACACACTCGCACCAACACTGCTCGCACTCGTTGACACGCTCCTCCGACTGGTCCTGGCTTGATGGTGAAGAGGTGGTCATCTAGACAGCGTAGATAGCGTCTGCCGGTTGTCGCCGTGCGTGCTTGCACCTGGGCTGGCTCATCGGTCGCGGCGTGTTCCTGTAGGCACTCAAAGAGGAAACCCAGCCGAAAGCTGTCCCCTTGGGCAACCACGGGAAGAAAGGAAAGAACGTACGCTCGATTTTCGTAGCGGTTCTCGACACTTGAAGAGACCGGAAATTGGTCGTTTCCTCTCCTTTTTTCGGTCGTCGACTTGGCAGGACCGCACCCGGTAAATGCCACCGGGTGAAGAGCGGCTTCCTGCGGGCGGCCAGTGTCAGGTGCAAGGGCGTCTCACCGTCGCCCATGTTGGGCGCTCGCAGCCGGACGATCCCCCAGCTCTGGCTTGGGGGTCCGCGGCGCCTGCTTCCAGTCTCGATCATTGTCGCAGTTCTTAAAGGGCAACTCCGGGGGTTTTTTGACATTCGAATATTGTAGTGAAACTTTTACCACATGTTCTTCTCTCCGTCCTGACGCATTCTACAAAATTTGGGTGCCGTACGATAATCCCTTCACGCGCAATACGGCTTTAAAATATGCCGTTTTCATGGCTTAAGTTGAGAGTATTTTTGCAGGCAACACTGAGTTTCTGACGTCACAAACAGTATACAGGCGTTAATGTCTACTTCCCGCGTGATTATGAAATTGTGAGGTTTATATTTAACTACCTCAGACATTTTATGCAGTGCGTCATGATTTCCATACTTTATTTTCCCCATCCAACGCACGTACGAGTGTTTTTCTAATACTGAGTGTGACGTCACCATTTCGTCAAATGTGACGTCGTTTCTGGCCGTGAAATCAGTTTCGGTTTCGGTTTGCTGTTTTTCTTTTTTAAAAATACTTCTAATTGGAATTTTGGAAAACGGTTTTTTGTGTTGGAGTCAGGACGTGCCGAGGAATGTAATTCAATTAAAAACACAAAATGATGAAAAAACCACCGGAGTTGCCCTTTAAGATCCCACGCGGCGGTCTCCGCAGCTGGTCCGATCACAATAGCTTGTCCGCCACCATGTAGAGGCTTCGAAAGGGGCTACACCTGATCGGTGTCCTCCGAAGAGGCCGCATCAGCTGGCCTGCATGATCTCCGCTTCCTTCCTTTATCCAGACATGAGATGCCTGCAGGCCAAAGGTCTCAAGTAGGGCATTAGTGATGATGTCTGCACAATATCCCCACCCCGGCAAAGCAGGAGCAAAGCCCCCTCTTGAGCTGTGCCAGGCAACCAAAGAACAAGACCTAAACTATAGACTGCAAGAATTCCCTCCCTTTTCTGTTCACTCTACGGGCGTCCAGTGGAGAGAGCCACTTACCATACCTAATCGGGCGATTTATTCACGCCACTCTTTGCAATTTTGGATCAAATTTTGCTAACAAATAAAGGCCGCAGCTGCCGTCGCGATCTCTGGAGAGCGGCTGATAACATGAAGATCGAGAGATAACCCTACATCATAAATCTACACTAGGCGTTTATTAACCTCAAATGATCAAGTGCTGTTAAAGAAAAAAACTTCTGAAATTGATATGGCCAAGAAAATTAGACCCCTTTGAGCATAAAAGGCTACACTCCTGGAAGCAGTCACTTTGCATAGAGGAAAAAGCCTCGGCTGAGACCGCCAGCATTCCCATTGCCCTTTCCCTTACGGTAGCGCACTTCAAAATTATGCTCCTGTAAGGCTAGACTCCAGCGCAGCAAACTGCCGTTTTTTCGGAGCCATGTTCCGGAGCCATGTCAGTAATTAAGAATCGGGAGCCGGTCAAATAGCACTGAAGCTGTTGCGAAGCCCACACTAAACAAGCGCACTCCTCCGAGGCGCTGTATGCTTCTCCTCGCGCCGAGAGCTTCCTGCTTACGAACAACACGGGTGTTCCTCCTCATTCTCGTCGTGCAGGCTCAGAACAGCCCCCATGCCCCTCTCACTCGCGTCGCACTGAACAATGAAGCCGCGGTCACAGGAAGGAGCCCTCAGCACGGGACGGCTGGTCAGCGCTTTCGTTAATGCGAGGAAAGCTTGTTCCTTGCTGGCATTTTTGTTCACCTTAACAGGTTCGCTTTTCCTCAAACTGTCCGTGAGCGGACTCGCCATCTCCGAAAATCCCGGTATATAGTGCTGATAATATCCAGCCTACCCGAGAGAGGCACGTATGTCGGTCTTTGTTGCGGGCCTGGTATAATCGCGTATGGCAGCGATCTTCACGTCCAGCGGCCTGCGGTAGCCCCCTCCCGATAACGGGACCAAGGCACTAAACCTCGGCCTTTCCAAGCTGACACTTCTCTGAACGGACGTTCAATCCTGCCTCTCGCAACCGGGTTAAAATATCACGCAAGTGACGCAGGTGATCCTCCCATCTATCGGAAAATACGGCAATGTCATCGAGGTAAGATAGCGCGTATGCTTCCGTTCCTGATAACACTCGATCCATCAGCTGGGAGAAGCAAAATGGCGCATTTTTGAGCCCAAAGCTCATTACGAGCGGCCGAAAAGTGCCGTGAGGTGAAATAAAGGCTGCGTACCAACTTGCCCTTTCCGTTAAGGGGACCTGCCAGTAGCCACAGGTCAAGTCGAGAGTAGATACATACTGGGCCCTGCTGACCGTTTCCACCCGCTTCTCCAAGTTAGGAATAGGGTAAAGTTGGCCTCGCGTGACGACATTTAACCTTCGGTAGTCAATGCAGGGCCGTGGGTTTTTTTTTTTTTTTTTTCCCAGGCACTTCAACTAGCATGATGGGGGAGGTGTATTCGCTTTCCGCCGGTACAATAACACCGAGATCAAGCATTCGTCTTGTCTCATTATTAAGAATCGCTTTCTGCCACGGCGAGACGCGATACGGTCTGGAGCGAATAGGCTTCTCAGAAGTGAGCTGAATGTCATGGTCTACTAAGGGTGTTTTCCCGGCATATCCGTGAAAATGTCCTCAAAGTCTGAAAGTAGCGCCTATAGGTCCTCCTTTTGTGGCTCGCCGAGATCTGAATCACCACGTATCCTCTCGAGAATTCCAGTGAAAGAGGGTGTACCTCTACCGGGAAATACAGAATCGGTGTCTACCTCTTCGGGTGCATTCAAGGTTTTGAGTTCGTGGACCCCGCTGTTTGCCAGGCGAATTCCACACGGGAACCCGAGCGTTCCCGGCAGCAAGCCGAACCGTCGATGCTGCTGCTTCGAGGCGACGGAGTTGCGCCAGCGGCCGGCACTTGCGGCTGCACCGAGACGGGTATATACAAAGGTTGGGACGATGTGTGCCGTCACGGCAGAAGCGGTAGAGCACATCCCCCTCTCCATTCGTCTTGGACCTACGAAACTCGGATACGTGCACGAGCAGCGATTGCCTCCCCACGTGAAATGCCTGAGGCTCATGACGGCTGCGCATATGTTCGTGTGAGAAAAGCAAATTCTAAAAAAGAGCCCTCAGCAACGGACTTAATTGGACCTATCCGCCTCTTCAACTGTTCGCAGCGCCAGCGCCGGGTGGCAGATGCGCATATTTTTTTGTGATCCGTTTACTGTAGCGCGTGGTATTTTCAGGCAGCAGCGCTTCGTAGACAAAATTCGCAGAAAGGATTAAATGAGAAATTCTATCCATCTCAGTCCACAGACAAACGTGGACAATGCGCAAGCAATTCAAAATTTGCACTAGGAAAACCGAAACAAGAAGTGTTTGCCAGTTGGTTTCACGCAAGGTGCGTGCGCTAAAATACACTGGGCGGCGGGCGCGTAACTCATTTGAAATTCGCGCCAGTGAAACCAGAAGCATCCGAAAGTGTCTGCAAGTTGCTCGATTTTTTATTCATTAGGGGACGTACGAGAGCAACGCAACCTAACAAAGCAAGTGGCGTTGCAGTCGCACGCCGCTGATCCATTGCGTTCTTCCGAATATCTTGAACGAGAACGCTTCGAGATTGCAAGATATGAGCTAGCAATCAGTAAAGTTTTACAAAGTATTTCTATGACTGATTATTTATTTTATGCGGTGGCATAGAACTTTTTCAAATGTGCATTACTGTTAACCGAGCAGCTTCATTTTTTTTGTCAACAATTAAACGAAAGCGATTACTAAGCGCTGTTCCTGGTCAAACACCACATAGACATGCAGTTGGTGATGTCGCCTGGCCCAACACCTTCTCGACTTTTACAAGGCCTGCTCACATCCTCCTCTCCCCAGCGTCTACGTCACGCTAGTTGTCCTTTTCTGCCAAAACCTTTGGCGTTTGGACGGTGCACCATCGCTCCTGTCGCGTGGCGTTCTTTGGCGCGCGTTCGTGTGGGATTGCAGATGACAGGAACGCTAGACAAAATGAGACTTCTGGTTGGTCGCTTCGATTTTGGTGGCTGGTGATGTCACTTCTCTGTCGACCAACCAGGTGCGCCGCTCGCCCGGATAGCTTTGTTCGACGACAGTATGAGCCAATAAAAGCTTTCTCCGAACGTTCCCGCAAACAGGTTCGAGCGAAAATGTTTGAGCAACTGAATATCAGCTTTTTAGTCGTCGCTGCCTACTTTCGATTAGGTTTGGTGCTGCACAGCTCCGCGTTGACGTTAATTTTGGGTTGCTTTCTCACGCTCAAGTGTGCTTTCAATAGTGTGCATGCATTTTTGCATGTATCGGTACGTGCAAAATATTGAAGTGTGACCAGCATCACCGGTGCTTGAAACGAGGATATGGCGTTGCGCAGAAGACTACACTTGACGTGGGGTAACATGGGGTGGTGTTGTGTTCCTGTGTGTCGCGGGAACTATGACACTGATCCCAAGGTGCTTGTTCTCGCGTTTCCAAAGGATGCCAGCAGGAATAGAGCGTTGTCCTCGTGTTTGTGTGTGCTTCTTATGTTGTGTGTTGTTACCTGCTCCGCTGCCTTCTTCCAAGAAATGAATCGTAGATTAGAGTCATCCCGCGGAAGTATTTCACACCCAGCGTGCATTCAATGGTGAGAAACTGAAGGTTATGCCGTACTCCCCATGTCCCACGTGCTCGACCAGAAGGTCATGTAGTGCATAATGTTTGACGTGAGAAGACTGGCAGTCTTAGTGAATTTGACCAGGCCAGGGATAATGAACAGAAGTGTCCCTGTTGAAAAAGAAGAAGTGTCCCTGCTGAGGTGGCTGCTCATCGCTTGAGTGAAAACCTTACCTTTCGCGTAAATACAATCCTTGCATCAAGAGAATTGACTTCTCAGAGTCCGAGGAAGTTCCGACCACTCAGTTATAGCCGAGTCATTTAAGAGCGACGATAGGGTAATCTCCGCAAATCAGGAAGGAACACAAGGCAGCAGAATACAAAGCAGCTTAGAACTGACCAATCTGAACTGAAAAAAAGGCGGAAAAAAATATTCCTAAAAACACATCTACAGGAATAGATGGAATTCCAAACAAGCTGATTAATGAACTCGGTCCAAAATGTAAGTGAACGGTGTTAAAAGCTCTGGAAACAGTCATAACGAATAAGTAAATTCCGGACAGCTGGCGACAGAGTAAAATGAATTTGATTTGTAAAGGGAAAGGAGACAGGATGCACATAAAATCCTTCAGGCCGATTATCATATCATCTGTTATGTACAGGTTAGCCATGCAGGCAGTGAAATTAAAGGTGCAAGCATGGGTAGAAAGTAACAAGATACTCGGAGAACATCAGAACGGCTTTAGAAATGGTAGGCGCTTAGATGATAGCCTGTTCGTGCTTACCCAATGCATCGAAATATCTAGAGTGAAAATAGACCTTTGTATTTGGCCTTCCTGGACATAAACGGGGCGTACGACAACGTAAGCAGGGAACTCCTGTGGAACATATTAAAAGAAGAAGGTATCGGTTATGAGATAATAGAGCTCCTACAGGAAATATACCGAGATAACAAAGTAGAAATTACGTGGGAAGGGATAAGAAGTACGGAAGACGTCAAAGTATGCAAAGGATTAAGACAAGGCTGTCCTCTATCACCGGTGCTGTTCATGCTATATATGATAAACCTGGAATGGAGGATACAAGACAGTAACCTAGGTTTTAACCTGTCATATAGATCAGGTGGAAAGGCGGTAGAGCAGCGCCTCCCCGGTTTGACGTATGCAGATGAGATTGTGCTGCTAGCTGAGAGTCTGGAAGAATTGCAAACTCTAGTTAAGTATTGCGGAGACGAAGGGGAAGCTCTAGGCTTCAGTTTCAGCGCAATTAAGTCGGGTCTGATGATTTTCAACGACTCAACTGATCAGGGTCTTAAAATACAAGGTCATAAAATACCTAGAGTAGCAGAATATAAATATCTGGGGGTATGGGTAAACGAAGGATTGGCATACATTGGAAAGCATGAGCAATCACTTAAGACCAAAGGGCGAAGGAATGCGGGGATAATGAAGCATAAGGCATTGTGGGGATACATGGGCATGAGGTTTTGAGGGGTATTTGGAAAGGAATTATGGTGTCCGGACTTACTTTCGGGAATGCGGTTTTGTGCCTCAAATCAGAGGTACAGTCGACATTAAAAATAAATCAGAAATTCGTTGGACGATTAGCACTAGGTGCCCACAGCAAACTACAAATGAGGCGGTACAGAGAGATATGGGCTGGGCATCTTTCGAAGTACGGGAAGCTCAGATTAAATTACTATATGAGGAACGCCTGAGGAAATTGGACAGTAACAGATGGACAGCTAAAGTATTTAAATACCTGTACTTAAAAAGCGTTGACTCACAATGGAGGAAAAGAACTAGGAAACTAACTAGTAAGTATGCTAGTCACAAGGACGGAGAAATAGAGCATTAAGCAACAGGTGAAAAACACAGAAGGTAAAAATCGGATAAATTCGATGGAAAAGAAACAGAGTGTGGAATTATACCGAAAGTGGAAAATGCAGATCAGGAAGGAAGATTTCTTTGATAACTCAAGAAGCAGTGCCCTACGTTTTGAAGCTAGATCAGGGTTCCTTAGAACACGCAGCTACAAAAAGAAATTTTACAATGGAGATTACGCATGTGCTGTATGTGCTAACTCCAGTGAAACAATTGACCATATTATACTAGAATGCAATGGTATCCATCCCGACGCTGACGCAGGCGCAATCACTGTTCCTGAAGCTCTGGGGTTTAGAGATAACAATGGCCGGGTGAATAAACCGGCGGTGGAAACTAGCAAAAAACGGCTGGAGGATTGGTGGCTTAAAAGCAGAGAAGTGACATAATGTTAGTAATGTAGAAACAAAAATTTAATAAATAGAATGATGGTTTAGGTAACCAATCTAAATCAATAATTAAGATATAGGGAGAAAAATTTGCATGATAGCTGCTGCTACCACCCCGTTTCAAAGGGGACGCTCCTATATTCCATCCACCCATCCATCGATGGCACCATTAAAATGGACAAATCAGGAGCTGTTCGAGCTGCCCTTCAGGAAACCACGTCCTTCTACGAAGGAATAGCCGAGGTAAGCCAATTTGGTCGCGGCAGGATTCTTTGCCGTTCACCAGACCTGTCATGTATAAAGGACCTTCTAAACTGAGCTTTTTTTTGCATCTCATCAGGTAAGCAGTTTTATCCCTTCGCATCTAGCCTGCACAAAAGGTCTAGTCCGAGGTCTGGATTCTTTATTAAGTCCAGAAGAAACCTTCCGCGGCAGGCGTTGTTGCGATCTATCGCTGTAGCCGGGAGGTCAATAATGTTCGTGTGCTGACAGAATCGATAATTGTTGCCGTTGCAAGTACAGTCTGTTCACCAGAGATTAAAGCGTGGCCTTTAATATTCCGAGTAGACCTCCTGCCATCAAAGCCTCTGCAGTGCAACAACTGCTGACGTTATGGCCATACTGCTGGCGGTTGCAAATCCACTTTGCGATGTTGTAAATGCGGAGATGCCTATAAATCACATTTATGCTCTGATCAAAATGCCAAATGTTGTCTTTGCGGCGGACTTCACTCAGCAAATTCTTTGGAATATCTTTCTAGAGCGCATGAAATGCAAATTCTGGAGATTATTGACCGAAAACGTTGCTCCAGGCGTGAGGCAATTCAAGAAATTAAAGAGAGAGCTCATGGGTATGCAGGTGTGTCAGCCCGTTCTGGAGCATCATTAGATTCCTCGATGTCTAAAGCCATAATAACTACTGTGGAAGCAACCGTGGCCACAATGGTGGATAGGATTGTGAAAACAGTCACAGAGTGCATATCCAACGTTCTGGCACCTCACATTTCTCAGGTTGTGCAAACTGCTACGGTTTCTCCTACGGGAGCTGGGCATCCCTTATCAGTGCAGCACTCCTTAGCTGCAATGTCTTCTTTGCAAAATGAATCTCTTTCCGCATCGCCTAAGCAAAATTCCGACAAGTCAGACGAGGCTCATGATGCAGATATGGGGGAGACAGATACGCGAATCCTAAAACGCAGTGGATCCCCGATGTCAATTCCGTCATCCCCTCGTCCACAGGCACAATCAAAGAAGCAACAGCTAGGCTCTAAACCAAAGGAAACCATTTTGGGGCAGGCTGTTGCTGCTGCCTGGATTACATAACCATAGGAACGTTAAAAGTTGTTCAGTCAATTGTAGAACTTTTCTTTCAGCTACTACAGATTTAGTTTATCTTTCTTTAAAACAGAATCCAGTCACAATTGTTTTGCAAGAACCTTGGCTTACAACTGAAAAACATTTTCATTTACAAAATTATCGATCATTCCGACAAGATCGGCAGTCAAGAGGTGGTGAGTTACAAATTCTAGTTTCTTCAAAATTTTGTCATAGGGCTAAGATTTCTTTTCAATATTCTACTTCAGATTCTGAATTATTGGTTTAGATTTTGAAATTCCAGGATTCAGTCCGTTTACACTAGCGAATGTTTATTTTCCTCATGGTGTTCAGGACACCAGATCTCTAGACCACTTACTAGTTAATTGTCAAAATTCGGTTATTTTGGCTGGAGATTTTAATTCGCACCATGCTTCGTGGGGTTAGAAGACGGATCCCTGCGGCAAGCGTCTGTGGGATTGGCTTTCAAATATTAACCTTAATTTGAATGAATTCTGGCTTACCTACTCTTGTACTGCTCACAGTCAATCTGTAATAGATTTAACGTTTTCCGGCACTAGTATTTCTATACTCAATTGGTCGACAGTTGATGGTGGCACCTCTAGCCACCATATACCTATTGTTTTTGAGGTTCACTGCCGCTTAACTTCGCCGACATTTCAGTTGAGATCATATGTTATTTATAACCAGTTTCATTCATTTTTGATTTCGTCTCTTGAGTGAGTGGTTGAGGCTACAGAAGAGTTAAAATCGCAAACATTATACCAGGCTATTGCATCCTGTCGTGAGAAGTATGAATTCTTAGTGCATGCATCAAAAGGCAATGCATCAACAAGATAGTGGAATGCAGATTGTTCGCGTGATTATAGAAGAAGAAAGGCTGGATGGAAGAGGTTCCTTCACAACCAGTGCCCCAAAATTTGGCATGATTATAACAAGCGAAATATAATTATGATACTGAGCAGTTCAATTACCTTTCACAATCTAATAACCGACGTGCACTTTTCAGGTTTTTAAAATCACGGAAAAAATTCCTTTCTCAGAAAATTTACCCTCATATGCTTCGACTCCTAAAGAAGCTCTCAAAACAGTAGAAAACATTGCTAAAGGTTTAGAAAAGCATTTTTGTCAACACTTCCCAAATCCCCTATGTTTGTAGGCCCAGTAGATACGGTTAGGATGTCCCTAAAATTACATTTTCTCAGCTTTCTTCGATTGTAATGACATAGCCAGCTGCAGCGCCTGGCCCTGATGGAACGTCAAAGATGTCAAAGATCCTCTTTCAGGTGTTTCCAAATTCCTTGTTAGAGTTGACAAATTACTCAATTATTCATTCTTGGATTACTGGTGACGACACTAGCCAAAGTGATTTCTTTACTGAAACATAATGATTGTGGCTATACTTTGGACAATATTGTGACGTAGTGGTGACAAGGTTGACGACACAAATGAAGGGTCGATGATTGCACTGAAGAAACTCTTTATTGGGTTGACTTGCGCCCGCAAAAGAACTAAACAACTCGGCGGCGGCGATAGCAACAAACGTGCTCGTCGATCGTCGAACAAAGAATGCCCGTCACACTCGTCAACGCTCAATTTAAAGGCTGCTCAGAACAATCTGGATAACGTCGCAAACAGCTACCAGCACGGGCTGGAACATTGTGGAAAGACACATGAGTGGCCGGAATCTTCGAGACAGATCTCGGTGCATCTTGCGTTACAACGAAACTGACAAAGGTGTGACTAGCGACATCGAGCATTAACAAACAAAGATTACGGAACTGATACGCGATCCAGAATCAGAGTGATAAGCCTTTATGCCGGCGGCTGTTAAGAAACAACAAATACGGTTACTCTCCCCTTAAAAAAAAAAAAAAAAAAAAAAACATCGCCTCGATGTTCCAAAACAAAGCAACTTAAACATAAACCCTGCAAAGTTTAAACACCACACATTCTTTAACGCGCGTAATATGGCTTCAGTCGTACAACATGTACAATTTCTGGGCGTGCGCGTCGCCGTTGTGATGCTGACGTTCCGTCGGGAATGACTTCATAGTCCAGTGGTCCGACGCGGCAAATGATTTTGTACGGCCCAAAGTATCAATGCAACAACTTTCCACTTAATCCGCGACGGCGAACTGGTGTCCAAACCCACACTCGGTCTCCTGGATTGTACTCTGCGTGGCGTCGTCGTAAGTTGTATCGTCGGCTGTAGGTGCGCTGTTGGTCTTTAATACGCAGCCGTGCCAGTCGTCGGGATTCCTCTGCACGCTGCAGGTAGGCGGCGACGTCGAGGGTGTCCTCGTTGGTCACGTGCGGCAGCATTGCCTCGAGCGTCGTGGTGGGCTCCCTGCCGTACACAAGCTTGAACGGGGTCGCTCTGATCGTCTCCTGGACAACCGTGTTATATGCGAAGATCACGTACGGCAAGATGGGGTCCCAGGTCTTGTGTTCAGCGTCGACATACATGGCGATCAAGTCCGCGATCGTTTTGTTCAGACGCTCCGTAAGGCCATTGGTCTGGGGAAGGTACGCTGTTGTTCGTCGATGGCTTGTATGACTGTATTCCAGGATGGCTTGCGTCAACTCTGCCGCAAACGCCATTCCCCTGTCCGTGATGAGCACTTCTGGGGCGCCGTGTCGCAAGAGAATTTGTTCGACAAAAAATTTGGCGACTTCTGCCGCGGTACCATTTGGTAGGGCTTTTGCTTCGGCGTAATGGGTAAGGTAGTCAGTGGCCGCGATGATCCACTTGTTACCCATAGGTGAAGCTGGGAAGGGGCCGAGGAGATCCATCCCAATTTGTTAAAGGGCAAGTCTGGGGCGGAATCGGGTTTAGTAGTCCTGCTGGTCTGATAGGCGGCGTCCTGCGTCGTTGGCACTCACGACATGTCTTCACGTAGTGGGCAACTTCGGCAGGCAGTCGCGGCCAGTAGTACTTCTGGATTCGACGCAATGTGCGTGCAAATCCGAGATGGCCTGCTGTGGGCTCATCAGGCAACGCCTGCAGAATTTCCTGACAGAGGTTTTTAGGCACTACAAGAAGTTGCACAGTCCTGTTGGGTGCGAAGTTCTTCACGAGGAGGCCATTGCTTAACGCGAACGAAGATAAATGTCGCCTGAACACACCAGGAGGGGAAGTGGTCTTTCCTTCTAAGTAATCGGCTAGCGCTTTCAGCTCACGGCCTGATCGCTGTTGTTCTGCGAAACTGCTGGCGTTTACCGGTCCCAGAAAGGCGTCGTCGTCATCGTCCTTCGGGGAAGCATCGACGGGAGAGCGTGATAAGCAGTCTGCGTCGGTATGCTTCCGGCCCGGCTTATAGACTACAGTCAAGTCAAATTCTTGAAGTCGTAGGCTCCACCTGGCAAGGCGGCCGGAGGGATCTTTCAAATTAGCCAGCCAGCAGAGCGCGTGATGGTCCCTTACCACCTTGAATGGTCGGCCGTATAGGTATGGACGAAACTTAGAAGTGGCCCAGATGATCGCAAGGCACTCCTTATCAGTCGTCGAGTAATTGACTTCAGCTTTTCTGAGGGACCTGGTAGCGTAGGCGATTACTTTCTCCTGTCCGGCACTCTTCTGGACGAGAACGGCTCCTAGGCCCACACTGCTCGCGTCGGTGTGAATTTCAGCCTCAGCGTTTTCATCAAAGTGGCCAAGTACAGCCGGGCATTGCAGGCGGCGCTTAAGTTCGTCGAAGGCTTCTCCTTGCGGCGCATCTCATTTAAAAGGTACGTCAGCCTTTGTAAGCTGCGTCAACGGTTCGGCGATCCGAAATCGTCGATAATAAGCGCATAGCCCAAGGAATCGGCGCACAGCTTTCTTGTCGGCAGGCGGTGAGAATTGTTTGATTGCAGCTGTTTTCTCCGGGTCTGGGCGAATACCGTTCTTGCTAACGATGTGACCTAGGAACCGGAGTTCTTCGTAGGCGAAGTGACACTTCTCTGCTTTTAGCGTTAGTCCAGATGACTTGATGGCTTCGAGCACTGTCTGTAGCCGTTTTAGGTGGTCTTCAAAGTTTGACGAGAAGACAACAACGTCGTCCAAATATACCAAACAAATTTGCCACTTCAAGCCTCCCAGGACTGTCTCCATTACTCGTTGAAATGTGGCTGGTGCGGAGCAGAGGCCAAATGGCATCACCTTGAACTCAAAAAGACCGTCCGGTGTGATGAATGCGGTCTTCTTGCGATCTCTTTCGTCGACCTCAATTTGCCAATATCCGCTCTTCAGGTCCATCGATGAGAAGTACCTTGCATTGCAGAGCCGATCGAGAACGTCGTCGATGCGGGGAAGCGGGTAGACATCCTTCTTCGTTATTCTATTCAAGCGGCGGTAGTCAACGCAGAAGCTTTATTCTTCGCCAAAACGACTAGTGCCGCCCACGGGCTGTTCGATGGCTGGATTACGTCATCACGCAGCATTTCCTCAACTTGATCGCGAATGGCCTGGCGTTCTCTCGGCGATATACGATAAGGGTTTTGGCGCAGAGGTCGGGCGTGTTCGTCCGTTATAATGCAGTGCTTGACCAGTGGTATTTGTCGTACCTTCGATGATGACGAGAAGCACTCCCCGTAGCTTTGAAGAAGGCTGTGAATCTGGTCTTTCTTGCTGTGGGTCAATGCCGGGTTGATGTCATATGTGGGCGGACGGAATTGGTCCGGTGCGTCTTCCAGCATTTGGTCGTGAAGGACGAGTACATCTTTGAGGTCGGCAAATTCGTCGAGAAAAGCGATCGCCGTGCCCTTGTTGAGATGCCGGTATTCTTCGGTGAAGTTTGTTACCAGCACCTGAGCTTCACCTCTCCGGAATTTCGCGATGCCTCTTGCGATGCCGACACCTCGTTCTAAGAGCAATTGGATATTTCCTTCGACGATGCCTTCAGCGGTTTCGATGTTTGCGCTACCTACGCAGACTGCGATGCTTGATCGGAGCGGGACGGTCAGTTCTTCATCGAGGACGTTTAGAGCGATGTGTTGCGTCGACGTCGTCGTAGCAGGAATGGCTTTGTTTGTAGAGAGCTTGAGGAGCTTGGATCGCAGGTCGATGATAGCCCTATGTTCATTCAGGAAGTCCATGCCTAAAATCACGTCGCAGGAGCACTGCTGCAAGACCACAAAGCTGGTGGGGTAAGTACACCCATTTACTGTTATTCTTGCAGTGCATCGTCCCGATGGAGTAATCAGGTTGCCACCTGCGGTGCGAATCAGGGGGCCATCCCAAGCGGTGGTAACTTTCCTGAGCTGAGAGGCCAACAGTCCACTATGACTGAATAGTCAGCTCCGGTGTCTGCTAGGGCAGTGACTCTGGGACCGTCGATATCAACTTCAAGGTCACTTGTTAGCGTCCTCGCATTGCACGTGGGCCTTGGTGTCCGATCTCGGCTCCGTCGTTTCTTCAGGTCATGGCCGGGGCATTCCGTTATTATTTCGCTGGGTGGCGGTGTCGGCTTGCACTCTGGACGTGTTGTCGATGTTGTCGTGTGGAGCAGCAATGAAATAGCTGCGTCGTCGTTAGTGGTCGTCGTCGGCGGAGGATCTTCGTCTTTTCGCCGTTGAGCAACCTCACCTCCAAAGGTTGCTGCCTTTAGTTTCCCGTACGGGGGCTAGGAGACCGTCCTTGCACGTAACTGCGGCCTGGCGACGCAAATCGGGCATTGTACGGCGATAGGGAGCGTGACAGACGCCTTGGCGACGAGTGCTCTCCGCTGCGCAGGAAGTCGTTGATTTCCTATGGTCGCTCGCCAGGACGGGGTCGTGGGGCGTCGACAGCGAAACCGTACGAGCAGTGACGGAGGATGTGTCCTGCCTCACCACAATGGAAGCAGAGCGGTCAGTTGTTTGCTGTCCTCCAGGCCTCGCACTTTCTGGTGCTTGGGGGTCGTTGGTAGGCTTGGCGGGCGGGGGCCAAGGGGCGGTTTTCAGGAACAGGACAGTAGCGGCAATGGCTCGGAACGTCATCACGTCGTGGCGCAGGGCGACGCAATACAGCAGCGTAGTTCATCGCTGTTGCCTCTTGTGTTGGAACAGTCGCAGCCGTCGCTTGAGGAACGCCCAGCGCCTGCTGGACTTCTTGACGGACGACGTCCGCAAGCATCGCCACCTGGGGTTGTTGCGAGGATGGCATCAATCGGCGGAGCTCCTCTCGCACGATCTCCCGAATGAGGTCCCGAAGGTTCTCTCCGCTTGCAGATGCGCTGGGGTAGTGGCTTGAGTAATCCGGCTGAAGTGGTCGCTCGTAGTGGCGCATCCGTGTGTCCAACGTCTTCTCGATGGCAGATGCTTCCGTTTCAAATTCCGCCACAGTTTTTGGCGGATTTCGAACATGACTCGCAAAAAGCGATTCTTTAGCGCCTGGCATTAAAAATTTGACTCTGTCACTTTCGGTCATGTTAGGGTCGGCGCGGCCAAAGAGGCGCTTCATCTCCTCAACGTACGCCAGAACAGGCTCGTTAGGAAGTTGAAGTTTTGACTGAAGGAGGGTCTGGGCTCTTTATTTTCTGACGACGCTTGATAAGGCAGTCAAAAACGCTTTTTTGAAAATCTCCCAATCCTTCATAGCTGCCTCATGATTTTCGAACCAAACTCGGGCATGTCCTTGAAGAACAAAGTAGACTTGCCTGAGTTTCGCGGTGTTGTTCCAGCCGTTGAATTCTGCCACGCGGTCGAAAAGGTCCATCCAGTCTACGGCATCTTCGTCCGGTCATCCATGGAAGCAGGGGGGCTCACGGGGTTGAACGAAAACAACCGGTGCTGTAGGCTGGGCCATTGTCAGCGTCGATGGTTTCCGAGATCGAATGGGGTCCAACAGCAGACCGTGTTCAGGTTGGAGCCCTTGAAGCGTGCGACTGGTTCGGTGGACTGTTGGCTGTTCCTCCAGGATAACAGGAACAAGGCTAGGGTCTTCGCTTGAAGGATCAAAGGCAGCACCTTCCCAGATGTCACGTAGTGGTGACAAGGTCGACGACACAAATGAAGGGTCGATGATTGCACTGAAGAAACTCGCTGACTTGCGCCCGCAAAAGAACTAAGCAACTCGCCGGCGGCGATAGCAACAAACGTGCTCGTCGATCGTCGAACAAAAAATACCCGTCACTCTCGTCAACGCTCAATTTAAAGGCTGCTCAGAAAAATTTGGATAACGTCGCAAACAGCTATCAGCACGGGCTGGAACATTGTGGAAAGACACACGAGTGGCCGGAATCTTCGAGACAGATCTCGGTGCATCTTGCGCTACAACGAAACTGATAAAGGTGTGACTAGAGACATCGAGCAATAACAAACAAAGATTACGGAACTGATACGCGTTCCAGAATCAGAGTGATAAGCCTTTATGCCGGCGGCTGTTAAAAAACAACAAATACAGTTTTGAAGGTTTCGCGGTAATATCAGACCAATATCATTAACATCAAACTTGGTAAAATTAACTGAAATGGTCGTACACCAACGGGTTACCGAGTTTGTGGAACAAAAACATATTTTTAGTCGGTGTCAAATCGGATTCGCGCAAAATGTTCAATAGGGAATGCGCATACCGAAATTGAGAGTCGAATTCTTCTTGCGCGGCACAAAAAAATGCATGCTGCATTGGTGGCTCTCGATGTAGAGAAGGCTTATGATAGTGTAGAGCCCCGAATTTTATTGCACAGATAAGGAACTCTACGTTTTCCCCAATATTTATTTGAGTGGATTTCTACATTCCTACAAAACAGACAATTTTACTTTTCATTGAATGGTGTGCATTCTGGCAGATATCAACAAACCACAGGTGTTCCGCAAGGGGCAGTTCTCTCGCCCGTACTCTTTAACATTTTAATTAGTTCAATTCCCACTCATCAAGACGTTCGCACGTATGTATATGCGGATGACATCGCGTTCTTTACGGCTGCACCTGACATTCAATCCCTCAATAGGCGCCTGTAATCGTACCTAAGCTCCCTTCGGAATTGGTTATGTGACTTAAGATTTACATTGAACGTAAAAAATGTGCGCTTTCCTTATTTTCCAAATTCAGGATCCGGTAAATATTTCTCTAACATTTAAGCAGGAAAGGATTCCTCAAGTTAAGTCTTTGAAGTATCTAGGGGTAATTTATGATGACCATCTGGCATGGAGGGATCACAATGAACATGTTGCAGCGAAAGGGGCTCGTGCTGTGGGTTTGCTGTGCAGGTTAAGCAATCCAAGTTCTGGGAGGCGGCGAGACGCTCTTTTAATAGTTTATGTTATGTATGTCCGCCCAATTAAAGAATTTGGGTCTGTGTTGTTTTCAGGTTCTGCTTACAAAGTTGGTCCGCTTGTTCTTTTAGAGCGGGAAGCGCTTAGAATATGCCTTGGGCTCCCCACATTTGTGGCGAACAATGTTTTATATATTAAAGCCAGAATACCACCGTTGTTAGCTAGATTACAATTCTTGACTGTCCAGACGTGCCTAAAAATATATGAATCACAATTACACCGCTCCCAATCAATTTTTTGTTGCGAGCCAGACTCCTTTTTTGGAGGCCTCGGTTTCATACCCCACAAGTAATACTAGTGCAAAACATGTTACAACCTTTGCACGTGGTCCTTTCTAATATCCTTCCAACAAAAGTAAGTGCATCTTCGGTTCAAATTGTCTATGATGACATTTCCCCAAATAATGCAAAACACTTGTCACCTCAAATTTTAAATGGATTATTACAAGATCATTTACAAAGTCTTCCAGTTAGCATAATGATAGCAACTGATGCTTCTCATTTTCATCAAAAAGGCCGGCGTTGGAATATACTGTCCGCTTTTAGACTGGGCTTTTTCAGTGCGTATTCCGGATTTTAGCCCAATTTTCCAGGCGGAGTTGCTGGCAGTGGTGCTTGCTCTGCGAAAACTAGACCTACCATACTCAACAGGGGCTGTAATTACAGACTCTTATTCCCTGTGCTTGTCGCTTTCTTCGAATATGGATTCGCCAATATTAGCGCCTGTCCTATCTGCATCTGTGTTGTCTCCTTCTTTTTTGCGCTATGTCTTCAAGAAATATTAGAAACCTTTCCTTCATTGCTCCCCTCACATTTCAGCCTCATACATATCGTGTGGGTACCAGGCCACATTAATGTGACAGCCAATGAGGTTGCTGATAGACTAGCTAAATAATCTCTGAATAGCCCGGTGTTGCCCATCCTCCCGGCAACAGCGTACATAAGAGCAGCACGATTTCGGAGGCGTTCCTTATTAAGCACGCAGTCTGGATCTGTTTTGCCATCGGACGACTACCTGCATCTCAAGTATTCCTGGAATAGGAAATCATGTCAATAAAGGAAGACTGAGGTCTCTCCAACCTGGCTACGCTGTCGTATTCCGCCCTTAAATTTCTAAATGCACAGGTCTGGTTTGGCGCTTTCTCCTGTCTGCGCATTCTGCGGGGAACCGGGAACAATAGATCAATTCTTGCTATTTTGCCGCCGTTTTACCACGATGAGAAAACAGTATTTGGAGAAGCCGTTACAACCGCTGGGTCTTAATTTGAGCAGCCAGATTTTATTATCGTTCGGTGCCACCATGCTTGGGTACAGCCAGTTCAGTTCAGGCGTTCAGTCGTGTCCGACTCTTCGTGACCCTATGGACCATGTCACGCCACGCTTTCCGGTCTCTCACTATCTTCTTAACATCACATAGCTTCATCTGCAATGCCTCGAGAATGCCATCTAACCATCGCGTTCGCTGCCTACCCCTTCTCCGGCGACCCTCAACCTTTCCCAACATCAAATCTTTCTCCAGCGACTCCTCTCTTCTCATCAGATGACCAAAGTAGCTGAGCTTTAACTTTAGAATTTGACCCTCCAATGAGCAGTCAGGGTTTATGGTCGACAATATCGACTGACTTGATCTTCTGGCAGTCCAAGGAACTCTTAAGAGTCTTCGCCAGCACCACAATTCAAACGCGTCAATTCTTCGGCGGTCAGCCTTTTTCACAGTCCAACTCTCGCATCCATACATCACAACTGGAAAGACCATAGCACGGGTTATACGGATCTTGGTTGGTAGACTAATGTCTCTGCTCTTTACTAGGCGGTCAAGGCTAACCATTGCTCTCTTTCCCAGAAGCAGGCGTCTCCTAATTTCATGGCTGCAGTCTCCTTCCAAGGTAATCTTGGCGCCCAAGAATAGAAAATCTGTCACAGCTTCCACTTCTTGTCCATTGATGCTCCAGGACTTGATAGGGCAAGACGCCATGATCTTCGTCTTTTTAATGCTCAGTTTAAGCCCAAACTTCTCACTCTCTTCTTGTACGCGCATCAGAAGTCTCTTGAGTTCCACTTTACTTTCTGCCATTAAAGTGGTATCATCCGCATATCTAAGGTTGTTGATACGTTTTCCAGCAATCTTCACTCCAGCTGAAGACTCGTCCAGACCGGCCTTCCTCATGATGCACTCTGCATATAGGTTAAATAGGCAGGGCGACAGTATGCAGCCTTGCCTCACCCCTTTCTCAATCGGAAACCACAGGTCTGTTTTTAGCGCCATTCAAAACTTCTTAATAGAAACAAAACGTCTGCCTTGCTAATATGCTTTGAATTTTTAATCTGTACATATAAATCTTAGTATTCTCCTACTGCGTGCGTTAGTATTTACCCTTTTGTATTTTGGTTGTTCATATTTACATTTCCTTCTGTATTACCTAGCAATTATTTCTATTTATTTTTTTGCGATGTAGTTGTACATCTCAAAATCTAATATCTATGCACCCCAATGATCCCCCTGTGTGGGTATGTGCCATCAAATTAGAGGAGAACAACAACAACGACGACGACTGTACCGACGCGGCGCCATGGCAGAGAGCTGTTCAGCGAGTGTTCCAGAGGTCCACATCAACGAGCGTCACGACCACTGTGGTCTCGGTCGGTGCAACGCGCAAAGAAAATGGAACAGTTGCCACCATCCGGACCACCTCGCGAACCGAGAGGAGCCGCCCCGATTACGTCTTTGCTGTGGTGTGTGCGCTTGAACGGTGCAGATAGACCAGTCGAGGGCACCTCGGATGCCTTCGCAAGCGAGGAGTGGTGAAGTGGCCTGTGAACACGGCAGTGCTTCCGCAGCGCGAGATGGCATCAAGACGGATTGAACTGAAGAATTGCTGAGAGAAGTGGGATAAGAACCCGGCCCCTAGTGTGGTGCTACCGCCTCTGAACGGTTTCATCGCACACTTGTTTTCATGATCCAGGGTTTTCTTTGTGTGTTCTCGTGTTCCTCACTAAATGTGTTCAAGTTTGCACGTGAGGTGTTCCCGTTTTAAAGATCTACAATGCCTGCAATGCTTGTCTTGGACTAAAAAGTAGACACTGCTCTGAAAAAAAAGTTTAAACTGGTGCTTCAGGAAATTATAAACGTCTTTAAATAAAAAGACATGGAAAGGGATTGCGTCTACGTAGGAAAGGTAGTAGTCTCAAATATTCACCGCGAAAGGGGAATAACTAAAGGAATCAGGATCGGACAGAGGTATTTTGGTAAGTTTACTCTCAGGTCAGGGATAGGAGGTTACCAAGAACCCTCGAGATGAAAGCATCGAATACCTTTATCTTAGCAGTACTCGCTTATGGGACATAGACGAGGAAGGTAAGAAATAGAGTTAAGCTTAATCTGATGGCAATGCAGAGTGGAACTGAAGACTGTAGGTATAACGTTAGCACACAAGGGATATCGGGTTGATCCCATTGTAGTCGAAATCATGATAATTGTTCATGGGCATGTGAATTACTGAAAAAGCATGATATCCCATGATTGGACTCCAATGGTAGGCAAGCGCAGCACGGCATGGCCGACAGTTAATTGGGCGGATAGGATGAAGATGTTTGCGAGAGTCAAGTGGATGTAGATAGCACAGGGCCGGTTTAAATGGAGGGATGTGACATAAATCTCTTCTTCTGTATTGGGTATAGTCCGGATGATGAAATGTCTTCCGAAAGAAATGTCTGGACTAATGCATCTCAGCCTAGATGAGGAAAATAATGTAGGTGAAGCTAGCCCTTCAGGTGAGCGTGGTAGCTGGCTGAATGGCCTTATAGCTGAACTCGTATTTATATGCAGATTGGCACCTTTTATAATTATTCTCCGTTTCTTAATGCGAGCTCATTATCGGGTCTGTCGTGACGCTGGGGCTACGTCGACCCGGCCTTCACTTGGTAGCGTGCAGAGACTCGGGGTTGAAGTAGGATTGAATCTTCGAAGTTGGTGAAATATGTACAAGCAGGTTTAATGGCACTTTGAGAAACTTATTTACAAGATTATTTACACGAAAAAGAAGGGTACATCAGCAAAATGGCAAGCGTTAAGAGTTCATAGCGAGAAGCGACTGGATGAGCCGTTTACCCAGGGCTCAGAGCGACATTTCGTGCTCTGCAGCGTCCTTAAAACCCCCCTATGTCCAGCCCCTCTCTGAAGATGTTGACCAACCAAATCCAGGGCACGCCCCTCAGGTATCGGCATCCAATCGAACACATCACTGCACTGATGGTCTGAAGCACTGACTGGTCCGGCATTCATTCGTTGGGCGTGATCACTTGTTGGCGGGAAAAGCTTGGGAACGGCGAGGAGAGGAGGTACATTTCTATTCTTCAGCAAAGAAACCACAGGCTGGTTCTGACAAGGGGTTTTACTTCTCAGAAACCCGAGTGCACGTGGCGCCGCATAGGGCTCCCAACATTGTCCCTTTTCGACAATTGCAAATCTTTCCTGCATTCCCGGGAAATCACTTAATGGCCGTATGAGTCATGCTCCTTTCTTGTCCTGCACGTCAGCGGACATGTCACTCTGTCGTCTCCTTTGGATAGGAGGCATTCATCACTGGAGGATAGCACTTCTCGACTGGAAGGGTGAACAAAAGAAAGAAAGCACTTCCTGCTATTTCCCGCAGGGGGACGTTTCTTTGTGTTTTTCCAGACGTTCTCTTGACAGGGTCAGTTTGGCATTTGCAGGTTGTCCACAAAGCAAAACAGGCTTACAAAACAGGATTCCTGGAAACAGGCTCACTTAGAGCCATTGGACCATCACCACATTTTCACAATACTTTTCCAGGCGAACAATAGAGCGCGCAAATGCGGATGCTTGGTCGTAACAGCCTCCTCCCCCGCCAGAAGAGTCTCGGAGGGCAGCAGTCCCAGCTGCTGCATGAAGAGACGACTTAATGGCCTGCACGTGAACGCTTGAAGCTCGCTGTTGCTTGTCGCGTTGTCTTGATTGTTGTAGGCCAAATTGCTCGAGCTGTCTGAAACTCAACCACATGTCGAAGCAAGCACTCGGCTCCCGTCTGAAGAGACCAGGTCAAAAGAAAACTGCCATTGTTGTTCGAGAAAAGCCCACTCTCAAGACGTTCAGGACCCACGTATTCCTAGAAAACCAAACGTGCTGCTTTACATAGTCACACATATACAAGCGCACGAAAAAAAAAAACCTGATTATCAATTTGGATACATGGTGAGGAACATCTCGGACCGCTTAGAAAGAGCGGCTAAGCGCGTCCGCATTCCCATTTAACTTCCCCTTTTTGTATCTTATTTCAAAATTGTACTGCTGTAATATCAAGCTCCACCTAAGAAGGCGACTGTTCTTCGATGTCGCAGTTTGCAGCCAAGCCAGGGGACAATGGTCCGTCTCTACGGTGAATTTGGCCCCTCCAAGATAGCACTGCAATTTTTGAATGGCCCATACAATGCAAGCGCATTCTTTCTCTGACGCGCAATAAGCCCTCTCTCTAGAACTCAGTTTTCTGCTCAAGTAGAGCACGGGGTGCTCATTACCGTCCTCATCTCTCTGGCAGAGAACAGCACCTAACCCTCGATCACTGGCATCACACTGGACCGTGAATTCTCGGCCATAGTCTGGAGCTCGCAATACCGGACGGCTAATCAGCACAGCCTTCAGGTTTACGAAGGAGGCTTCCTTTTGTTCGTCCCAGACTACATTTGTCGGTTCTGTCTTGCGGAGAGCGTCGGTCAGAGGGCTAGCCAAAGCTGAATAGTTAGGGATGTAGTGATTGTAGTACCCAGTCAGACCCAGGAATGCTCGAATTTCCGTCTTCGTGCTCGGCCGCGGGTAGTCTGCTACCGCAGAAATCTTAATCTCGCTGGGTTTCCTGAAACCTTGACCTACATGGTGACCCAAGTAGTCCACGGTCGCCCTTGCCAGGCAACATTTCTCGGCCTTTACGGTTAGTCCAGCTTGACGCAAAAGGCTCAGTACAGCTCTTAGATGTACCATATGGTCCGCCCATGAGTCGGAAAAAACCGCAATGTCATCTAAATAAGGCACCGCGAATGTTTCACACCCATTTAAAACCCTATCCATGAGTCGGGAAAAACAAAATGGAGCATTTTTGAGCCCGAAACTCATCATTGTTGGCTGGTAGCTGCCCGTCGGAGTGACGAAAGCCGCGTATCTGCTGGCGCGTTCAGTGAGCGGTACTTGCCAGTATCCTCGAGTAAGGTCCAGCGTAGTCACATATGCCGCTCTACTGACCTGTTCTACTCTCTCCTCAATATTCGGAATAGGATACACTTGATCCCTGGTGAGAGAATTTAGCTTTCGGTAGTCTACCACAGGCCTAGGGTCTTTACCTGGAGCTTCTACTAAGATCATAGGCGAAGCATAATCGCTTTCCGAGGGTTTTATTACTCCTAATTCCAGCATGCGAGTTACTTCCCTATCCAGAATTTCTCTTTGCCTTGGAGAAAATCGGTAGCACCTTGATCGCACTGGCACGTCTGAAGTCAGCTCAATATCGTGCTCAGTCAAATCAGTTCTGCCTGGCCTGTCCACGAAGCAGGCCTCAAACTCTGTTATTATCTCGCCCAGATCGGACAGCTGGGATTTCTTTAGTTCTCCTCTCTGCTCCGTCTTTTTGAGAAGCTCCTGAGCGTTGCTTCCTTTTCCGCTGAGGCAAATCAAGTTATCCCCCATCTCCTCGGGAAGGTTTAACGTTAGATTTACCACGGTTTGCTCCATAGCTAAGTCCTCTCGGTTTTCACTTAAAAGTCTCGTTAGATTACTAGACGCTGGCGGCAAGAGGTTACTCCCAAGGACGTCCTCATTCCGCGTCTCATCAAGATCACTTTCAAGTTGACTTATTTGAGATGCCTTGCTCTCAAAGTTTTCTGACCCACTGTCTTCCGCATCGACCACTGTTTTAGCTGTCGTTTCCTCCGCGGTGGATTTTTCTGGAATTAGCAGTGTAGCTAGTTCTCGCGCCTTTGAACGTGTTAAGGCTGGCACAACTCTGTCTCCGAAAAGGATGCCCCTCTTTCGCAGTAGCATATCCGATTTGTTGGAGAACAAATACGGATAGCACTTAGGAAGCTTTCCTGAAACGGCAGCCTCGGTTGTTAACTTGCCGAAAGGGCCCTCGATGACCACGTTCGCGATTGGCAAGCACACACTCTGTTCCTCCACTACCTGGCGGATCCACGCACACTGTCCTGTATAGTCGGAAGGCGACACATACGCCGGATGGACAACATCCATCGTTGCGGCCGAATCGCGCAGTACCTTGCAAGGCTTCCCGTTGACTACTAGGTCATGCAGGTAGGGTTCCAAAAGCTGCATATTTTCATCGCAGTCACTGACATACGAGAAAACAATCTTTTCTTTCCGGCAGTTGACGGCAATGTGACCCTGCTCATTACACCTAAAGCATGTGAGCGGCTTCCTAGCCTCAAACTTTTTCTTTGTGTTCTGCGCGTTGGTCACTTCCCCACTTTTCTCACTGCCGTCCTTTCTAGGGCGTTTGCCTGAAAAAGCCTTCCTTTCTTCGTTTGCAAATCTAGCAAAGTGCCTTTTCTGACGGTTATTTACACTCAACTTGGGATTGCGGAGCCTATCCACTGCTGGGTTGCTGAATTGTCGGCGCGAAGCGTACTCCTCAATGACTTCGGCAGCTTCAGTTGCCGACTTAATGTCGCCTCGGTCCTGTAACCAATTTCTTTCTTTTTCTGGGAGGCAGCTATAAAACTGCTCCAAAAGAATTCGCTCGACTACAGCGTCCCTATCACTGTAGGAATCAGTGCTCTTTAGCCACTCGCCCAAATTAACTCTTAAATTGTACAGGAATTCAGGGTAACTCTCGTCCCTGGACTTAGTAGCGTTCCGAAAACGTTGTCTGAACGCCTCGGCGCTAAGCCTGTACTTTCTCAGAAGGCAAGCTTTGACCTTCTCGTAGTTGTCCGCGTCCTCCTTGCTTAGCCGCGCGACAACCTCCGCTGCCTCGCAGGGCAGAACCGTCAATAATCTCTGAGACCAAGTGTCTCGCTGGAAGGACAGTTTTTCGCAGGTTCGCTCAAAGTTAGCCAGATACAGACCGATATCCCCTGATATCACATATGGCTGCATGTACTTTGACATCTTGAAATCTGCCTCCTTGTTGAGACGAGGTACCGCTAGCTGGGGACAATCGCCCGACCTCTTGCTCAACTCTAGTTCTAATTTCCGGAGCTCAATGTCTAGCTTCTTTTCCTCTCTTTCCCTCTCACGTTCGCGCTCCCTTTCCTCTTTTTCCCTCTCAAGTTCACGCTCCCGCTCTTTCTGCTGTCTGAGTTGCTCCTCCTTTTTTTGGGCGATGAGGTTCCATGCTTCACTGAGCTCCTCATCATCGGCTCCCAAATCTGTGATTGCCTTTATAATCAAAGGTTTTCGTGCCAAACCACTTGTATCAATTCCCAATTCCTCACACAATTGCAACAGTTCCGGTTTCTGCAGCTTTTGTAGGTCCATGATCGCTCCGAGTGTCGGCTACTTCCAAAACAACAGTGCAAACTACCAAACCTAAAGGCGTTTCAACACTTTTTTTACCAGTTCTAAAATCTAACCCTGTTCTAGAACCTGGTCCACATCAGAAGAAAAGCCAAGCACTCACCCACACATGCGATCGATGTTCCGAGCTGCTCTCTTGTTGGCCGATTGTTGCGCCTGCTTGTTGCTTGAGATGCCACCTCCGATCACAAGATGTGGCTTGTAGATTCTGATCCACCTCGAATCACCAGATGTTGTAGCTTGTAGATCCAGATCCCACCTCCAGTCATCAGATGTTGTGGCTTGTAGATTCAGATCCCAACGCTGGGCACCAGTCGTTGTGCTTGTAGATTCAGATCCCACCGCTGGACACCAGTTGTCGCGACGCTGGGGCTACGTCGACCCGGCCTTCACTTGGTAGCGTGCAGAGACTCGGGGTTGAAGTAGGATTGAATCTTCGAAGTTGGTGAAATATGTACAAGCAGGTTTAATGGCACTTTGAGAAACTTATTTACAAGATTATTTACACGAAAAAGAAGGGTACATCAGCAAAATGGCAAGCGTTAAGAGTTCATAGCGAGAAGCGACTGGATGAGCCGTTTACCCAGGGCTCAGAGCGACATTTCGTGCTCTGCAGCGTCCTTAAAACCCCCCTATGTCCAGCCCCTCTCTGAAGATGTTGACCAACCAAATCCAGGGCACGCCCCTCAGGTATCGGCATCCAATCGAACACATCACTGCACTGATGGTCTGAAGCACTGACTGGTCCGGCATTCATTCGTTGGGCGTGATCACTTGTTGGCGGGAAAAGCTTGGGAACGGCGAGGAGAGGAGGTACATTTCTATTCTTCAGCAAAGAAACCACAGGCTGGTTCTGACAAGGGGTTTTACTTCTCAGAAACCCGAGTGCACGTGGCGCCGCATAGGGCTCCCAACATTGTCCCTTTTCGACAATTGCAAATCTTTCCTGCATTCCCGGGAAATCACTTAATGGCCGTATGAGTCATGCTCCTTTCTTGTCCTGCACGTCAGCGGACATGTCACTCTGTCGTCTCCTTTGGATAGGAGGCATTCATCACTGGAGGATAGCACTTCTCGACTGGAAGGGTGAACAAAAGAAAGAAAGCACTTCCTGCTATTTCCCGCAGGGGGACGTTTCTTTGTGTTTTTCCAGACGTTCTCTTGACAGGGTCAGTTTGGCATTTGCAGGTTGTCCACAAAGCAAAACAGGCTTACAAAACAGGATTCCTGGAAACAGGCTCACTTAGAGCCATTGGACCATCACCACATTTTCACAATACTTTTCCAGGCGAACAATAGAGCGCGCAAATGCGGATGCTTGGTCGTAACAGGTCTTAACTAATTTCAGGGTTCAAGTGTAAAATGCTAGCCAGTAAGAATTAATCCCTAGAAGCGTTCGCGGAATGTCTGGCACTTACAGCGGGAAGTGCGTCAAATGAGCAGCGTCCCCGACAGCGCTAACAGTTGGTTACGTTCTACCTGGTTGGAAGTCTTACTGTCTGAGCTGCGGTGCTTTACATCAACTATAGTCGTGATCGTGGAGCTCTGCACTGGAGGGCAGCTCAACCACGCATAAATGTATATAAGCATGATGCGAATTTATGGGTCAAAAAACGTGCCATATACCTCTAATCGAAAAATGCTGCCACTGGTAATCCTTGGACACTGCATCTTTCTTAGGGTTGATATGATGGAAATCCTTGCCGCCACGGTTGGCGGGGCTCCTGCAGCGGTCAAAGGTTGGAGCCGAGCGGGTGGCGGCTACCGCCTGATGCCCCTTTACGAGTCCCTGTGCTGCTCCGCATAGCATCGGCAAATAGAGGAGAAGTCTCTGCGTCGGGCAAGCCAGAACATACCCTAGACAGCCCGGCGCCTGAGCCCGGGCCTCCTCTCCCCTTTGTGCAGCGGCAGACTCGAAGCGGGAGACCAGCGACCTCGCTATTGGACTTCTTGGGCGAACGCCAACTGCTGCCTCCGGATTGGACAGTTCAAGGCTAACGGTTTCTTTGCCAATAAAGAAGGTTTGGCTTGTGGGGTTTAACATCCCACAGCGAGAAGGCGTGCTGCCCCTTATTGGGGGAGACTGTCTTGATCGTTCGTCGAGTGTCGTGCTGCTCGCTTGGAAGGGACATGGCGGAATATCCCTGGCGGTCACTGCGAAGACAGGCGCGTTTAGCCACTAGTTTTCGGCCTCCGTGCCGATGTTTTGTTTCATACAATGACCGTAAATAATGTATAAAGTCACCTTTCGTTCACCTCATCATATGTACATGGATCCTTGATACGCGGACACCACCCAAATCGCGACATGAACTGCTTACCCCGCGCAGACGTCACCCCCACCAACACATCACGGTGTCACAAATTAAACGTTTGCCATTTACTGCTACATCTAGAACAGATTGCTGAAATGAGACCGTCAGGGGTGTTAAGGATGCTTCAGTAGTTAAAAAACTGCCGAGGCGTTACAATGAAGGATGTTTCGAATATGAGGAATTTATACCGGAGAACTGCTTCCAACCTTTTTTTTTTTTCTTTTATTTGACCATAACCTCCATTTCGGTTGACTGTTGTAGGTGTTCCGTTTTTTGGTCTACAAATATATGAGCTTCTCCGGTCGCTCAGTAGTAAAGACGTTTGGCTACTGGGGAATAGTACCCCGTGTTCGATCCCGGTCGTGAGAGACCGCTTTTCTGTGAGGTCAAAAGCATGAGACACCCGTGTGCTACGCGATGTCAGTTTACGTTGAGGATACTCAGGTGGTCGAAATTATTCCGGAGCTTTCTACTATGGTGTTTTACACCCCTGAGGTGCTTCTGGAAGTTAACTTGAGCGTGAGAAATAAAAACCACTTACACCTTAGCTTCGCCTTGAAGAGTGGCACGCAAGTGCATTGCTGGGTGCTGCTGGCATTGCATTCTCGAGGGAAAGTACACCATTGTTTGGCTTAAAACAACGAGAATCTAGTATCTACGGGTAGCGTGCAAATCTCGCAAAATTATCATCCTGAGTTTGTTCAAAATTTTTCCCATAAGGCCATACATCGAAGGGGTCGGATTTTCCCCGACACGAGACCCCTAACGTTGTCGAGTTTAAAAGCACGATCATATAGCAGAGTAATATTTAAAGATGGTTCGTCTCTCTTCAAAGAAGGGTTCAATCCCCTCCAAATGTAGTGATTTGGCGATGTTGAAGCAGGAGGCAACGATGCATAAGATAAAGAAATATGTTCACAGTATCTACAAGATGAAGAAATATATTCACAGTATTTTCAAAATTACAAGGGCAAACTGCAAGTTGCAAATGCAACGTCGCACAGACAAACTAAACAACTGTAACTTAAAAAGAAAAAACAATCTCACTGAGAGATACTGTCTACAAAATCTTACTTATTGACTTAACATCTCAGGTAAAGCCTAAGCACTTGTAGACTCACCTGCTAAGCACGGAGCCTCAATCTAGACGGACTTCTCTTCGGTCAACTTGACTGTTTAGTTCATCGGCAGACAAAAAGATATGGGCGAAAATTTTCGGCGTTCTCCTCCTTGCATCAGTTAGCCAATCAAAAAAGGTCAAGCAGGGTGGGAACTGCCCTGTAGGTTGAGCTCGGCCTCGGACCCTGGGGCCAGCTGGCAAAACAAGGCCGTAAAAACTTCTAGGGGGCACTTTGATTCACCAAACTGCGATGAGATGAAAGGATCTATCGCGCGGTGGTCCGAAGACCTCCGCTGTGGCACCTCTTTCTCTATTTTCACTCCCACCTTCGCAATGACGCGACAGCGCAAGCTACCAGCCAACATGAAAGCTCCGCTTTAACCGAGCCGCATGAGTGCGCCTGCGTGGCCTAGGGATAACTTAAATGCAAGGGTTTTGGCAGGCTGACTGTGATGTCATCCTCCCATATTGAAGGAGAGGCCCGAGTTGGCAGTTCCTGCCAAAAGTAATGTCAGGAAGCCCTACGTCCAGTTGGTGCTCGACCATTTTAGCGGCCAGCTATCGCCTCCCGTGTAACGAAAGCGTTACAGACGGACGGACGCGATACGCGAGCATGAGCTATTAAATGCTATCGCCTTAATGAATGGAATTGTTACTTTCTCCAGTGAGAGAACTCGCGCCCTCTTCTTTCAGATTTCCGGGTCTCCTTCCCTCTTTCATCCCCCACGCTGTCGCCCTCTCCACACTTCCGTATCTCATGAAATTCCCGACTTCTCCCTTCCCGCTCACCATCGAACCTTAACAACAAAAGGAGGAAACCGGACACGCGCAGAGAAATGGTGGCATTGGGAATTTATTTTCGTTTTTCTATTCCACGCATATGGAGGGGTGCGGACGAGTCTACCTCAAATGGCTCAGGCGGGTGTCGCCATTCCCCACTTAGAAATTATTTAGCTATATGGGCCATTCATGTCTCAATTGTTGGTTGCCACTATGAAAGAAAAAAAAAACGATTCAGTGCCGCATCGCCCGCACAGGACATGTGAAGGATGTTCGGGAGGAGACAACACAAAAGCGACAGAATGAACGTTCCCCAGCTAGCAATAAACGATCCCCTGAAATGTCGCTTTAGGGGTTCGGAAGAAAAAGACGTAACCTCTTGTCCAGCGCGGATGCCAATCGAGGACTGGCGCTACAAGACATGGATGCTTCCTCAATCATGGCGGCATTTTTCGTGACAAAAGTCGCGTCTCGGAACCAGTAAGACAGCAGCGGCCAAACATAAGAGCATTTAGGAGTGTTTTACTTTTTGGGTGCTACAAAGTATTGCAAACTCCATCTAAACGAACTGGGGCTTCTATCACTAATACCGCTACGTACGAGCTCCAAAGCTTCGCAACTTAACTATCTACCATTGTGGCAATATTATTACCAGAAAAAAAAAAAAATATACCGGTTCCTTGTGCACTTCGTCCTCCCAGTTCTTGTTCTGCCTCCTTGTTTCTGTGTTGCTGAACACAACTTGGATCCTTATCAACCCGCCAAAACCTCGACACTTTGCCTAGATATTTCTTGTTGAACAGGATTCGGTCAATGTTTTACCCTCGAAATCACTTAGTCCTGTGCGTTCTTCTTCTGCTTAGTAAATACAAAGGCGCAAGAATGGACAGGATGATGCAAAGAATGGTGATGGACACAGCGCTACTCCAACTGAAATTTATTTGACGAACTCGCCTTGTATAAGAAGGTGCAAAGATGGGAGCCAAGAAGGACCCAAAGAAAACAATTCGCATGACTCTGACGATAACCTTGAGGAATCTATGTGTATGGTCGACCAACCAAGTAATGGTGGTAGTGATTTATTGAATAATCTTACAAAAAGGAAGAAAAGAGTGTTACCGGCCGCGGCAACTGCTATCGAAACTCTGAAGCACCCGAGCTGCGCCCGGCGGGTAAGAAAAGGGGATAGGAAAGGATAACGAGGGGAACAATACAGTGGGGATCGCTAGCAAGAAAGGACGGGGGAGCCTTGTACATTATTTACAAAATACAAAAAGGACGAGTTCGCGTTTCTCGCGCGCAAGTGTCTAAGCACTGTCCACAAATGACTGCGTGCGAGCGGCCACTGCAGTTGTTTACAATACGGCAAAAGGGTGCATATACATAGCCGCGCGCACGTAGCGCCCTATCGCAAACAGATCGCGAAAGCTGCACAGTGCAAAAGCTACCGGTGTGGGGTGCCCGGCAGCCCCGTCCGACGTAGCACACACCGAGCGTTCGTGTCACGCACTCACTACCTGACGAAGAGCAAGCAGGACTTCTCGATGAATTCACAGAGGCTCACCGTTGTCCTATCATGGGTGCGCGCACTGCCGCGCGCCCACAGGAGCATCTCGATGCTGTCAGGGATGATTCCAAGCGACCTATAGACCACGAGCATCTTGCGACGTGGCTCTGCGGATACGGTGGAGCTAAGCAGTATATGCTCCAATGTCACTGTGCCGCAACCATCGCATTAGTCGCTCGACGAAAGGCCGTGGCACACCTGTCTTACCCCGGGCCACACGCAGCCGACGCACACTCGGATGATCATTGCACGCTGAAACCGCGACAATGAGCGCGCGGCGACAGCGGAGATGCGCTTTCCTCGCACGATGCGTGGGTCCGGGTGTTGTTGACGGAGGTCGTATATAGATCACCGCACACACGTCCTCTAAAGCGAGATGTTCGTCTCTGGGAGGAAGCTGATGTGCCACGGTGGCGAGCTCGTCGGCTTGCTCATCGCCGCCTATGCCGCCGTGAGTCGGCACCTATTGCTCTCGAATGTTGCATTTGCACTCTGCGAGACGCTCAAGGCACTCGCGTATCGAGCACAGCGGCGGTGTGCCACGGACGGGAGTCAACAGATGGCTGAGGGCGGCGAGGGAATCACACGGAAGCGCACGCCTGGGTTGTGGCGGAGTGATGTTAAGCAACAGGCCCAGGCCCAGGCGAACGCCCAGTAGTTCCGCCGAGGTTGAAAAGCCCAGGTGTGTCAATATTTGCTGGCTATGCAAATGCAGGGCAGGAATGGTGGTCGCTGCGGTGAGCGAGCAACTTCCGCTAGCCGCACAGCCGTCAGTAAAAACAAGCAGGTGGTCTTTCAGTTTCTCGGGTATGACGGCTCTAGCTAGCTGTTGCACAGCACAGTGGTGTGTTTCGTTTTCCCGTGATGCCGACAATCTCTCGTTGTATCTCAGTCGTGAGGGGCCAGGGGGAGCAGAGGCCATAGGGGTGTGTGGCGTGCGTCAGCTGGTCACATTCTTGCCGCGCCGAGCCCATTTTTGAACGTGGGAAACTCCGAAGGCGCTGCAGAAGTCCGCCGCCATCTGGTGCGCGGTGAAGGCGGTCGATGTGGTGCAGCGCAAGCTATGAGACCTCTAGTCGCAGTGGCCACGCGCCTGCCTCGGCGAATGTTGCTTCTCATTGCGAGTTTCCAGGTAGGCCGATGCAGGTTCGCAGAGTTTTGCGATACTGCACATCCAATGCCCTCCATGATGGTTTTGCGCACCGTCACGAGCGGCAGCGCATAGAGAATCCTGCCATGGCTGCAGAATTGTAGAGGTGCAGCGCAGCCTTCTGAGAAATCCCTTGGCCTCGGGCGATCCCTTGTGCACGGCGCCGGGGTCCCAGCCAGCATTAGCGGCGCCAGGTGGGCGCCCCTGCGAGCGCCGCAGGCCATGGCAGTGGACTTGCCCGGAGAGAGAGCCAGGCCGAGGCCCCTCAACCGGGCGCACACTGCCGGTGGTAGAGTTTCTTGGCGTACCGCCTTGACGCCGCGTCCAGCCGATTGTAAACTGTCTAGTCTTCCGATCTGTCCGTCCGTCGCCACCTGCGCATTGCCTTGTCCTTCTTGTCGCGCAGGTCGAGCAACTTCTAGTCTGGTGTTGACTGACCTGCTCGCCCCTCAGCGTAACGCGTGGCTGCTAGAGCGCTCCAGACGAGACTGGTAAAGTTCCCAGCACCGGATGCAGCGGCGGCGTCTACCCCGTGGCGAAAGCCGTACGTACATACGCAAAGGGCGCACTTAATTAGCAGTGGGCTCTATGATGATGGAGAAGTGGTCCGAGCCCCGGAGAGATGGTTCACGATGCCAGGTCGCCTCGATGCCGCTGGGCGCTAAGGCAACGTCGATTCAGGAGCCAGGAAAACCGCGTCGTCGGAAGATGGGCTGGCCAGTGATGAGAGCGGTGCCTCAGGTATGCTGCTCTGCTGTGCAATTCGGCACTGCGCCGTTCATTGCTCGCCCTTCCACACGAACAATGATGAGCATTGAAGTCACCAGCGACGAGTTGGCATGGGGCACAACACGATGACACTACGCGGAAACACAACACGTCCCACGGCGCAGCTGGGCGCACATGAACGCTTGCTACTGATGTGTCAACACCTCCGACACGCAATGTCACTGCTATGCACTCCTGGGCATTGCTCGTCACAGCCGCCGTGTCGACGAGCGCATGCTGAACACTGTGCCGCACATAAATAAATGCCCGAGAGTTGCCGTACATGACACCTACTCACAATTTGTTGGTGAATGATAGCCAAAATATGCTGCTAGGCGCATTTGGGGCTCCCCTGCCCTGAGTCGGACGTACAGTCGCGAGCAAAAGTGGTATACAGCACTCAGCCGTCAACAGTGCACGGGAAAACTAAAGTCCCTTGATAATTTGAAAGTAGCGACATTCTGTGAACTATGCCGCCGCGCCGCGCACCCTCGCCGATCCTCTTCTCTTACCTCTCCCATAGGACGGTGATTGGCTCCGCGGGCGTTCTTCGGGAAAAGCGCGCGATAAGTTCGCTCTTTTTGTGTTTTCATTTTTCGTCGGCGACATTTTTTGGGCAGCTGCCGCTGCTACGACCGAGCTCCCTGACATTGCGCGCTTGCACTTCGCGTTATTCGCACTCCTTTAGTGCAGCACTATGCCCAGTTGCTGCGCATTGCAGTGCACAAGCCGGCGTGAACAAGGCTTTGTTCTTTTCGCATTTCCGAGCGGCAAGAAATATACTGTTAGAAGAAAATGTGGCTGCACAACATCGGCCGCAAGAACTTTACGCCGACGAAGACTGCCCATCTCTGCGAGGTACTGTGCATTTCTTCCAAGCGACTGTGTATACTGAAACTGCATGCAAGCGCATCACTAATCTGGCAATCTCACTTAATTCACTGACAATTTTGCCTCGTTATGCGTGCTATTGTTTTCACCTCATGGTTCCGCTCAACGTGCTATAACAGTGACGGCTGATGCATACAATGCGCATACATTCGCATACAATACCCGCTTTAATTTCTGAACCTTGGTCTCGCTTTTCAACGATAGCGCGTGCAATGAGGGAGATTATTAAGCATTAATAGGCTTATGTCGCAGGAAATCGTGTAGAGAACTCGTCCACAGAACGTGTCCGCAAAACTATATATCCGCACATCAAACGTTTCTCTTTAAACCCTTAAAATTTGATCTTTCCCGAATCTGGCGAAAATTGGTGTCTACCCTAACTTGAATATGGCGACTTCAGTGGTTACGTCCAAATTTCGGGACCTCCCGCAAAATTCGGCCCCAGGAACCCTCTGAATTTGACCTCATCCGAATGTGGCCAAAATCGATGTCTAACCTATATTTTGGGTATGGCGAATTCAGTGAAATCGAATCCAAATTTCGGTGGTCGAGAGGACCAAATTTTGGGGTGCGGACACTTTCCTTGGATGACGGGAAATCGGTGAGCGGATCTTTGGCTCTCGGTTTCGACTCGACATCACCTCAAGGTCGCCGACAGCGGGAGCTAAAGGCGTTCCATGCTTAATAGAACAAAGTTCATATTCGTTTTCAAGCCACCGCGAAAATTCTAAACTACAAAAATGATTAAGCCGTTGCATGTGCACTGCGCGGTGCCAAACTCAGACTGAACCTTAATGGAAACTTTTAGGACGGCCATCAAAGCAAATGTCCCAGTTTGTTCCCAGCAAACATCCCAATACTAAAATTCCACTCGTGAGCAACTTCATAAACTGTACTTCCGCGAAAATTAGTTCGAGGTGAATCTAAATTTAACTAACAACTGGTATGCTGCAAATATTATGGATCGTTCAATTATATTGTAAATATTAAGCTTCGTATACTATGCCGTGTTGAGACAGATGGTATTGAAAAGTCGAAAGGAATGTGAGATGTATGCAGAAAGTAGTTTTGTTCGCGCCGCAAGCGTTCTTAATTGGCACTTTCATTGCGCGTACGAGACGCTAATTTATGTGGCTCATGGTAGTCAAGGGTGTCGCATGTCTTACTCGTGATTTTATTCGATAACAGAGTGTGGAAAAAGCGCGAACTTAAGAGCGCGCGCATGTGCCAGCCTACTGCCCGGACGGCGAGCGAGCGCGATGCCCAAAAAAGCGTGCCTTGTGCAGCGCGCGCAGCCGGCGGGCGAGGATATTCGAGGAGGAAAACGCCGGAGTGGAGGAGAGTGTCGATACTTTCAAATTATCGAGGGGCTTTAGGGAAAACTGCACTGAGATGCCATCTAGCGGCAGCGACAGGGACAGCGACAGTCACACATTCATATGGATAAAATGGTGCACCGTCACTATTGCCGAAATCTCAAATAGCTGTTGCTAAATGAATTTGGAATGCAGCTTTCCGGAGCTCCGCCACCGGCTGACTGTTGCATACCACTTTTGCTCACGACTGTACGTCTCCTGCAGCGCGATTACCTCTGGTTGCCGAGATGTTATACGTGGGCTGAGCTCAGGGTATCGCGCTGAGAGAGAACGCAGGTTCCACTGCAGCACTGAGAGAATGCGAGGGGCTAACTAGTGACTAGCCATAGTGTTGGCTGTTTAGTTTGGAAGGGCCTGTCGTTTCCTTGCAGATGCAGCAACTATGAGGACCCTCCGGCAGCAGCACGCTTAGTAGGCCCAGCGCGACCTGTAGGCGAGCAATTAGGGCATCACGCACGTCCGGAGGGCCGCCACCGCAGGTGGTAGACAGGCCTCGAGTGGCTAAGGGTCTGCCTCTATTGCCTCTGCCGCTGCTGCGGCTGCCGGAACTGTCGCCGCTGGGACTGCTGCTGCTGCTGGAGCTGGTTTTGTTGGGGCTGCTGCTGCTGTTAAGACTGCCGCTGGAGCTGCCACGGCTGTGGCTGATTCCTGAAGCTCGCAACATGCGCATAACTGCGTTTGCTACCCTGTTATGGAAGGGCTGACGAGACAGTTTTCTCCCGCACAACAGCGCGCACGGCCTGTCGTAAAAGAGACACTGCTGACGTAGCCAGTATTGCCAGTATTATGATAACATGTCTCTCCTGCCACCAGTGAGGTCATGCCCGGTCTGTGGTCGCATGTCGGTCGCTGCAGGGTTTCCCACCAGTGCACGAGCCGATGTCGTGTGGTCCACCGCAGCGGGTCGCGCGCAGCAGCTCTGTAGGCCTCGGTGGCATGTCCCAGGCTGCAGCAGCGGGAACACTGCGGTGGCCACGGGCGGCAGGGCTAGACGAGGAGACGCCGCCTGTATATGACTACGTGTGACGGCGGCGCTGGCGTCGCGAACTGGAGAAGCAGCGTGTTTCCCGACAGCGACGCCTATGTCACTACCACCGTCGACTCTGTTGCGGCAAGGAGCTTGTCTTCCGAGCGGCGCGCGTCGACGCCGAATACGAGCCTAGTGGACTGATTAGCCTAGGCTGGCTCCTTATCGCGCACTGTCAGCCCACGGATCACAGTTGTGAGGCGCAGAGACTCGAACTTGACCTCACATCCAACGTCCACGGCTACCAATTTCCGGCGCGTGTAAACGCAAACTATCAGCACGCCCGGGCCCAGGCTGAGCGCCACCTGGCATCCCAGTTCAATGGTGATGTCCACCCCGTGGTCTGCTGGCCGGAACAGAACTGTCCAGTGAAGCCGCTCGTGAACTGAAACAACAGCAGCAGCTTTCTGGAGGTGAGCGCTGCGTCTCCGTTGAGCTGGGGTTGAGGCCTGTTGCCAGAAATCAAGCCTGTGGCCTCCAGTGAGCACACTGATGCCAAGAGGGTGTGGTGCTCTTTACTGTCAACTTGGCGAGCGAATGACTCTACGCTCGTTAGTAGACGACAGTAGAGTAGTAGTAGTGCTGTACGCTGCGCTCACTCTATCCATCTCCCCAACAGCGGTGACGATTCGAAAGACCTTTCGCGGCTTTCGCAGCACCGTACAAGCAGGTTCACGGAGCCGCAATGGGGGCATCGATTTCGGTCACGGTGGCCAATTTGACAATGGAAAACCTCGAGACTCGGGCACTAGTATCGTTCACGCGTCCCCCAAAGTTTTTCTGAGATACGTGGACGATTGCTTTTGTGTCTTGAAGAAAGAAACGCTGGACGCTTTTAGCCTACACCATAACAGGTTGGAACCAGCAATACAGTTTACCGTTGAAGAAGAAGTCAATGGCCGCCTCCCATTCCTGGATGTACTGGTCTCCCGTGAACCGTCAGGACTAATCTTAACCGTATACCGAAAACCAACGCACACCGGCCACTACCTTAATTTCAATTCTGTTCACCCTGTTTCCCAAAAGCGTTCCGTGGTTGCCTCGCTCCTCCGTCGAAACGAAAGAGTATGCACAAAAAGAGAAGATAGGTGTGCTGACACCTAGCGCATACGCCATGATTTGTCTGCTTGCGGCTACCCTGGACATTTGATTGACTCAGTGGAACGACAGCTTGCACGCCCTGCGCTGCATCGGACCCCAGGCACCCGAAAGCGGGCATCGATTCCATATGTCCCAGGCGTTAGTGAAACGCTGGCACGCATACTGCGTCGCTACGACGTGCAGACTGCGCATGTGCCAGCCCACAAGCTCAGGGGAGAATTGGTGCAAGTGAAAGACCCACTCAGAAAGGAAAAGTTCCCAGGCGTCGTATACGCAATCCCATGTGCCGACTGCGCAGCTGTGTACATTGGCGAGTCAGGGGATTCTGAATGAAGATTGCGCGATCATCAAAACGACGTGAGGAAACAGCGGGTGGCTTCGAACGCGCTGGCCGAACATTCGGTATCTGCCAAACACAATATTGACTGGGCACAGGCACGTGTGATAGCGAAAGAAAGGAACAGAGCATCACGGCTCTATCTTGAGTCACTGATCATTCAGACTACAGCAAATACGCTAAACCGTAATCATGGTAATCTGCCCCCTATATACGCAAGATGTCTGGGTTCTGTGATGCGCCGTATTTAAGGCAACGGTTCCCCGTTTCGCCTCATTGTCAACAAGGCTCCCGTGTGGGAGCCGAAACGTCATTCCATCATTCTTCGTTTGGTCGGTGTCGTTTATTTTGCGTCAAATCTTTGGCATGCGCCGAACTCCCAGCTGACTGAAAGTATACCCAAATCACCCCTATTCCAAAAACTTCCGACCAGTAGCAACCCACATTCTTTAGGCCCATTTCACTGTTTCGCACTTGTGCGAAAACCCTGGAGCATATCATTTCCAAACACATCTCAGCTTTTCTTAACAATCACAAAATAATTGATAAGCTTGCCAAATGCGCTCCATCCTATTCTTATTCTTGTTATTTCCTTTACATGGTCCGGATCTGCGGTTACTACCTGTCCTAAGTAGACATATTCGCCTACTACTTCCAGTGCTTCGCTACCTAATGTAAACTGCTGTTCCTTCCCGAGGTTGTTAAGCATTACCTTAGTCTTCTGCATATTGATTTTCAACTTACCTTTCTACTTTTTCTTTCTAGGTCATCAATAATTATTTGCAGTTCATCACCCGAGTTGCTAAGCAAGGCAATGTCATCAGCAAATCGCAGATTACTGAGGTATTCTCCATCCACCCTTATATCTAACAGCTCCAATTCCAAGTCTCTGAATACTTCCTCTAAGCAAGCTGTGAATAATACTGGGAAGATTGTGTCTCCTTGCCAAACACTTTTCTTTATGGGAATTTTGTTATATTCTTTATGCAGAACTATGGTTGCTGTACAGCCACTATATATATCTTCCAACACTTTCACGTACGGCTCGTCTACCCCCTGATTTCGCAAGGCCTGCATCACCGCCTTGGTTTCAACTGAGTCAAATGCTTTTTTCGTAATCAATGAATGCTATGTATAGGGGCTGGTTATATTCCGAGCATTTTCCTATCACCTGATTGAGGGTATGGATATGAAAGATAGTAGAGTACCGTTTCCGAAAACCTGTTTGATCCTTTGCTTGGTTGCAGTCTAATGTTGTCCTGATTTCATTAGCGATTACCTTAGTAAATACCTTATACGTAACAGACAGTAAGCTGATTGGTCTGTAATTTTTAAGGTCCTTAGAGTCCCCTTTCTTATGAATGAGAATAATGTTTGCATTCTTCTATGGTTCCGGTACCGTCGATGGCGCGAGGCACTGCGTATACAGGGTGGCCAGTTTTTCTATCACGATATCACCCCTGTCCTTCAACAAATCTGTAGTTATTTGATCCTCTCCAGCTGATTTACCCCTTTTCATAGTTTCTAATGCTTTCTTGACCTCGTCCTTCGTCACTGGTGGAACGTCTGATTGTTTTTCCCTACCGCCAATCTCATTACCGGCCTGACTACTTTGGCTACTGTAGAGATCTGTATAGAACTCCTCGGCTACTTTGACTATCTTGTGCATATTCGTGATGACGTTGCCCGCCGTGTCCGTTATCGCATACACCTGGTTTTTGCCTATGCCCAATTTCGTCTTTACCACTTTAAGGCTTCCCCCGTTCTTTACCGCATGCTCAATTTTCTCCATGTTATACTTCCTTATATCGGCCACCTTGCGCTTATTGATTAGCTTTGATATCTCGGACAATTCTATCTGGTCTGTTGGATTGGAAGCTTTCATACTCTGGCGTTTCTTAATCAAATCTTTCGTCTCCTTAGACAGCTTACCGGTATCCTCTCTAACTATCCTACCGCCTACTTCTACCGCGCACTCAGTAATAATATTGTCACGGTGTTGGCGACAGGGGGTAGATTAACAGAGCCGGTACAGGTAGAATCACACGGTCCAAGGTTTAGATACGTCCTGCGAGTCCGGAGCCGATTCACTTCAACGTCGTCTTTCACTCTGAGCGCCCCCTGGCATTCCTCCCTCCTTAAGCGTAACGCACACAGTTACACGTGCACACAAGCGTACAAAAGCAACCTCCCCCCCTCAAAAAAAAGTTTGTAGATGTAGTTTGTCAGTCACCGTGCAAAGTACGGCTTCAGTCGCAAGACATGAACTGTCTCTGGACGAGGTAGCCGACGGCCTGTGTGCTCTGATCCATCCGGGAGCACCTCGTAATTGACGTTACTGATGCGTCGCACGATTTTATACGGTCCGAAGTAGCGGCAAATTAGCTTGTCTGAAAGGCCGCGGCGTCGAACAGGAGTCCACACCCAGACCTGGTCCCCGGTGTTGTAGGAAGCTTGTCTGTGGCGGAGGTTGTACCGGCGTGAATCCCTGTCCTGTTGCTGGGTGATGTGGACGCGTGCTAGTTGGCGTGCTTGCTCAGCATCTTGGGCAAACTGCTCGGCGTCAGAACAAAGTTCGGTGTCTGTTTGGTAAGGGAGCATTGCGTCCAGCATCGTCCGAACCTCCCTGCCGTAAACGAGGCGAAACGGCGTGAAACGTGTGGTCTCTTGGACTGCCGTATTGTATGCGAACGTCACATATGGTACGATCGCATCCCAAGTCTTGTGCTGGGCGTCGACGTACATCGCCAGCATATCCGCGATGGTCTTATTAAGCCTTTCCGTCAGCCCATTGGTCTGCGGATGGTAAGCAGTAGCTTTTCGATGCGCAGTACCACTGAGATGAAAGACTTCGGCCATCATTTTTGAAGTAAAGGCAGTCCCTCTATCAGTAATAATACAGGTAGGAGCACCGTGCCGTAGTATGATCTGGTGTACAAAGAAATGGGCAACTTCAGACGCTGTACCACTAGGTAACGCTTTGGTCTCGGCATAGCGAGTCAGATAGTCTGTGGCGATGATTATCCAACGGTTGCCACCAGAGGATCGAGGGAAAGGACCGAGAAGGTCCATGCCGACTTGATCAAATGGTGCTCGTGGTGGTATTATGGGCATGAGGAGGCCCGCAGGCTTTGATTGCGGAACCTTCCGACGCTGACATTGCCGACAGCTCTTGACATAGCGCTTAACAACAGTGGCAAGGTTGGGCCAGTAGAATGTCTGTCGTATCCTAGCAAGTGTGCGAGAATAGCCCAAGTGGCCAGATGTTGGTTCATCGTGGCACGCGGAAAGGATTTCCTCTCTCAGAGCTGTGGGTACCACGAGGAGGTAGGTTCTTGACTCGGATCTAGAGTTCTGCTTATAAAGCACACCACCTCTCAGGCAGAAAGTTGGATAATCATCGCCAAGGTTTAGATACGTCCTGCGAGTCCGGAGCCGATTCACTTCAACGTCGTCTTTCACTCTGAGCGCCCCCTGGCAATATCTCTGAAATTATTGTTCATTGCTTCTAGGGTAATGTCGCCATCCTCGGTTAGAGCAGAATATCTATTGTGTAGCGAGATCCGGAACTCTTCTGCCCTCCCCCTCACCGCTAATTCGTTGGTGGGTTTCTTTCTTACTAATCTGTTGCGTTCCTTCTTCAGATTTAGGCTAATTTGGGACCTCATCATCCTGTGGTCACTGCATCGCTCTTTCCCGATTACCTCTACATCTTGTATAATGGCAGGGGTTGAACACATAACTCGCAGATTATGACTAGCAGCTTACCGGTATCGCTGAAGAGGAAAGTATATAACAGTTGCATCTTACCTGTACTCACATATGGGGCTGAAACGTGAAGGCTAACCAAGAGGGTTCTACTTAAGCTGAGGACAACCCAGAGGGCTATGGAACGAAAAATGTTAGGGGTAATATTAAGGGATGGGAAGCGTGCAGAGTGGGTCAGAGAAATAACTCAAGTTACCGACATTCTAGTGGAAATAAGAAGAAGAAATGGGCATGAGAAGGACATGTAGTGCGAAGAGAGGATAACCGATGGTCGCTTAGGGTAACAAACTGAACTCCAAGGGAAGGAAAGCGTAGCAGGGGGCGGCAGAAAGTTAGGTGGGCGGATGAGGTTAAGAAGTTCGCCGGGGTCAAGTGGATGCAGCTAGCACAGAAACGGGTTAATTGGAGAAATGTGGGAGAGGCCTTCACCCTGCAGTGGGTATAGTGAGGCTTATGATGATGAACTGATAAGCGCCAGCATGGTTTTCTTAAAGGTCTATCCACTGTATCTCAGCTACTTGAAACAATTCACAACCTCGCTGCAGCCTTAGATAATCATGATCAGGTTGAGATTACTTTTTTAGACTTCGAAAAAGCTCTCGATTGCGTATCTCAATGTGAACTACTATTGAAGCTAAAATCTGTACTGAAAAATGATACCTTGCCTGCATGGATAGATGCTTTTCTGTCCTATCGTCTTTAGAATGCTCAGGTTGGTAATGTATCCTCTAGACCTGTTTTAGTTGAGCCAAGAATCCCTGAGGGATCGGTACTTGGACCCCTCTTCTTTTTGATTTTTATTAATGACATTACTTGTGAAATCCCAGTAAAAATCAAACTTTTCTCAGGTGACTGTGTGATTTACCATAAAATCTGTAGTTTTGAAGGTCAGGAAAATTTAAACACATCTCTGGCCAAAATACAAGAATGATGCACTACATGGCAAATGGCTATAAATTACAAAAAAAAAAAAAGCAACCGTCGCAATCACAGTCACTCGCAAAAAACAACCTTTTCACTTTACATATGGTCTTGGAAACAATGCCTCAGCTACAGTGTCAAGCTATAAATATCTTGAATTAATAATAACAAGCGACTTCAGATGGAACGAACACGTAGGATACGTTGAAAAAAAGGCAATGAAAGGGGTCGGTTATCTTAGAAGAACACTGGCAAAATCAACACGCGACATAAAACTTTTGGCTTACAAAACGTGAATCAGTAAGATTCATTTACAACGCATATAACTGGCGCACATCTCCAACCCAACTCTTACTAGATGCCAACTTGGAAAGCCTGGCCTCAAGACGCTACTGGGAAAGAATGAAGCTTTTTTACTTGCTTTATTATGACCAATTGGCAATTGGTAAAACGCTTTAGATTGAAACCGCTAACCCACGCACAACACGTTTCTATCACGCTAAAAAGGTTAAATAATACTCCTGTAAAACCAACATTTTTAAAGAATGATTTTTTCCTAGAACGACTCACCAGTGGAATACGCTACCTGCTGATGTTGTCCAACGCACATGTGTATCTTCATTTTGTCACGCGCTGTCCTGAATATTTGAACGCATTTGTTGCATTGCACTCAAGTCGGGACGTCGGGTTGAATAGCATTTGAGCTTTTTTGTTGCAACACGTTTCACTTTACATACGCTTTTCTATTTTTGAGTTTTGCCGGTCTAGCGTTGACTTGTATTTATGATGATTAGTTACGGTTCCGCGTATTTAACTTTTTTCTTCTCTTCTCCGACACTATGTATACATTGTATGCCTGCTCCTGCCTAAAGTCTGCCACTCAGGCTGGCAGTATGTTTCTAAATAAATTCTAAATAAATACTAAGCATGTTTCTGAAAGCAGAAAACAGACTGCAGTGAAGCGCGATTTAGTTCTTGCCCAGGCATCTCACCGCTGTGAACGCCGCCGCTGCCGCCTCGCCGGCCGTGCCGTCCGCTCAAGCCGTCCGCGCCATCCCTCTCGCCAGCGTCAGGAAAGCATGCTAAAATTTCTTTTTCTCGTAATAATAATAAGCCTTCGAAAACTGAATTTCAAAAATTATTGCTTCTTGTGAAATGCCGACCCATACGGTATGAGTTTTTACTCACAGCCGGGCGGTGCCAGTGTTCCTGTAGGCTCTGCTGCTAAGGCGTCGACGAAAACAATAATTTTCTTTACTACGAAACAGTGAGGCTGAGAGTAAAGAAGTTTCATGATCAAGTTGTCCACTTACTAAAACGTCTCGTTGATTTATTACAAAGTGCCATCCATTGTGGTTTCGATGAGAAGTACGCAATTTATGCCTAGCGACAATTAGGCAGAAGCAGACAAAGCGCCGTCGTCCTTCGCGCTCGCGGGCGCCGTTCCTGTAACCAACGTTACTAGAAGGCTGTAAGCTTGCGGCATCCGGTGCTGTAAGCTTCATGAGCTTTTCGTCTACTTTCATGATGCAGCTAGGGCTCGACTTGGGCCTGCCGACGAGCAGCGTAAACAATGCTGCTAAAATGGGACGGCTTGTGTATTGGGTGCCTCGATGTAGTCCGCCGCGCCTTACACATTACGCTGCTGCGATGCTGGGCAGTGGCAGAAGATAGTACAAAAGCAGTGTCGGACGGCGCTTGTACATTGCGCATTTTATGTGTTAGAAAAAAAAAGAACTGCTGCAGGACTCTAATGAAACAAGCTTTAAAATGCATAGCTCTTTGTGAGCCTGCTGTGGAGGCATATTGAAAGTTAACTAATTAACTTGAGACTAGACTAAAAGTTAACTTGGAACTAAGAAAAGCATCTGCGGCGTGAAAAAGAGAACGGATAGCACCATTCCCTAAACTTGACTAGCCGACAGCCTGCTTTGTTCCCGGATGCAAACCAAGAAAGGAGCGGTGAACGCCCTTAAAGGAGGCCCTCCACCATTTGTTACAGCACCCTGGTTAATCTTCTGGCATGATCGCAGAAGAATTGCAAGTGCCTCCGTGGAATGGGATTGACAGAACAGAACATGACAATCGGTCGACGCCGTATTCCCCGCTTCGTTTGGAGATTGTATAATACAAGTACTTATAGACTCACAGATATTGCCAGCTTTCTCCTGAACTCGTGGTAAAGTGTCCAGAGCATCCGTTCTTCCATAATACCGCAAACGTCTCGTCATCCATCAGTGTTCAAAAGGATGCTCAACGACAGATCGTATTGCTCAGCTTCAACATTTTGTTCGAGTAGCGTTTAGGCACATGCAGCCCTGTCATCTCTTCGATATGGAGAACGAAGGAGCGCTGAACACAGCTTGAGGGAGAACCTAAGTTTCTAAGCCGAGCCAACGTTTCGGCAAGTTGACTAGTCTTCGTCTAGCCAGGCGACCTTGTCTGGGCAGGCTAACTTGTCTTCGTCCGGGTGTCTGGCCAGACGAAGACAAGTCAACTCGTCGAAACGTTGGCTCGGCTTAGAAACTTAGGTTCTCCCTCAAGCTGTGTTGAGTGCTCCTTCATAATGTGCTGCCATCCTCCTTCGCTCATTCTATTCTCGATGTTGAAAGGGCATACGATACAACCTTGAGGTTCAGGATTCTCCGCGACCCAGCAGATCTATAACATACGTGACAGAGTGTGGAACTGCGAGATGCCTACATTTAAAGCGTTTATTTCGCATACGTGTAGGCTAAGCCCTCTCGAGAATTTTTCTTATGAATAATGGGTACACGTTTTGTTGTGACGTTGTATAGAGGAAATAAAAATCTCCAAATCCTTCACCTTACTTCCTCTCCAGCTTACTTTTGTGATGTCTTCAATTAATGTGCACATCCGCCAACACACGAACATCTCAGATACATGTACAGGTAACGAGAAATAATCTAGCAACTTGGGCAGAAAAATGATGGGCTCCAGTTTCCTCCGCAGAAATCAGTGCCTGCTCTGTGCTTATTCAAGTGCGGGTTGCAGGCCAATCTCAAATAGTACCTTAACGAAATGTACTACCTTTAAAAATGGACCAAAATTTATAGGGATAAATTTAAAATAAAATGACATACCTGCCATTAATAAGAAAGAGTCACGATAACCGAACGTGCTCAATATATACTGACGAAGACACTGGCGTTCCGATGGGATGTTTTTTACACATGTATCGCTTTAAATGAGGCTCTATTTTAGCTGGTGGATATGTAGCGCATGATACAGAGAGATCACAGTACCCTAAAATATTTGGGTACGGTACAAGACATAGATTTATATCGTTAAGCTGCCGCACACAGACAATTAGCCATTTATACTCTAATTTTAAATAAACGAAATGCCTTTCGCAGACAGAACAGCAATCCTCATGTCTATATACGTACTCAAAAAGGACCGTGCCAAAACACCTCTTTACATCATGTTAAAAAGCGCACATCCACATTAATGCTCAATAGTAAACCCCACTCGACCAAGGCTTTACTGCTGCGTATTGAACATAGTGTTCAGAATAAGGAATACTTGCTGCCCTACCTCATATTGATCCAAGGAATGGCCCTTTGCCGCGATGGCATAGCCTCACCACTCGGCGTGATTGCACGTTAACGCAGTTTCGTAAGACGCAGACAGCTGACGAACACATACTACAAGAATGCTTCTATAGCTCTGAAAGAAAAATATGCAAGATAGCGAAGACGTACTAACGTAAACGTGTTCCGGTTTAACGGACGCTCCCGGGGTGTAGTGAAATGTTTCCACCGCGATTACGTAGGAGGCGTACGGTTAAACGTGTATGTGTGTACGTACGTCACCGTAATAATAAATGTCTTTCATAAATAAGAACATCAAAACTCGCACTATCTATACGGATTCTCTGAGCCTACCCAAAGCACTGCAGTCAAGCAATGCGGATAAACCCTTAGTAGGGAGCATCACACGCAGCGAACAAAGTCCCAACACTATGGCATAGAATTAACAATGCCGAGATAATTGGTAATGGAAGAGTCGGCACACGGGCTCGGAGTGGGGAAATCATGAAAATGAACCAAGCCCAGAAAGTCTGCATGAAGTAATGCGCAGAAAAGTGAAGGACTGATGGCAAAAGTGACAAAGTAAATAACAAAATTTACTCTGGAAAGTCCACCTAAGAAGAACAGAAACTCTGCAAGAACCAGGGGCGTTTTTTTCGAAGCAATTTTAGGTCGTCTTCGGACCTGAAATCCTCACCTTACGCATAAACTTTACTATGAGAAAACAATGCGAGTATTTTTGTGAAAAATGTGCAGAGGAGCTCACAATAAATTAGCTTTTGTACTCATACACAAAGCAGGAAAAAGAGGAAAATAGTTCCGGTCCCTCGTGAAATTACCGCACTCCCTTTTTATGTGAAAATGCACGTGTTTCTCCCATTTAGGCTTGCAAAAAAAAAAGGCAAGTCTATTAAGCAGACTACTTGTTTATTTAATCATATTTTATTCAATGCAAGCAGCTTTTTCCTCTCGTGCTTTGTGCCCGATAGCCTTAACTGCAGGCTTATGCGCTACTATACCCAGCAAGGCTAAGTAGCCCACTGCTGACTCGCTACAACAGGCGTCTTCTAAGCAAGAAGGAATATAAGTGACGATTAAGCCATGCGTTACGTTAATGACGAACTCTTTTATCGAACAGGTCCCATTCAGCAAACTGCTGCTCATATTTCGACCGGTCAGCATGGAACTCAGTGACTTAAATAGAGTATCCTGCGAACTACCCCAGGTGTTTCAAGGGAGTTCCCCACTGACTTTGAAAAAAAAAAAAAAAAAACCTTTAGGTGGAAGCACTACTTCTGGGGCACAATGTTACCAGTGCTGGCCGATAGGAGAAAGGAGGTGAACATTGCAATTACAAACCTGGTTAACTGATTCCTGATAATTAGGCATTTAATTCTTACGTTGAGGCACCTGGCCGCAATTAGAGAATTGGAGCCGGCCATTAGTACAAATAGCCATATCAGTTTGTAGCACTTCCAAAAGGTGATTGCACTCGGCGATGTGATTGAAGAAGTTTTGGGTATGTCAAGCCAAAAAACTGCGTGCTTTAGGAAACCACGGGCCCTAGGCAACACTCCCGGCGCCGTAATTCCATGCGGCAAATCTCATATAACCTTGTTTATGTGTGGGCTGGATCAGCCAACTACGGCGGGCATCACAACACAGGCGGGACAGAGAACGCCACGAGGCACTTGCGCCATGAAGTGATGGCCCTTGGGGCATTGCTTAAAGTACGGGTTTTTTAAAATCATTTTCGAGATAGCCTAAATTTGTTTAGCTGGAGCGACGAGGGCAATCACATTTCCGAAATTCTAAACATTGGCAGAGCTATTACCAATAGCCGGCTAGAAATGGCTAACAAGAAGCAGGTGCATAACTGTTGGAAGTTAGACGCGACAACAATTGTAAATCAGCTTACAAATTAACACTATACATCGGTGTTCTGAAGTCTGCCAAAACTATAGTGCGATTATGCTGCAGAGCTATCTTCTTATCTTAAAATGCATATATTGAAAAAAAAAAAAGAACATTAGTGAGGCTGTCCTGTAAGGCCTGGTCAACTAAGGTCTCTAGACGTGAACTTGTGATCTGCAGTGAGCATGAGTGTTAGTAACAGCCCCAGCTAAACTTGGCCCCAGCCACATTACCGCATATGCTTACGAGGCGTCCGGTAAAATTCTAGAGCTAATATAGACCATATCAGCAGGAATAGTGGTAGTGGTAAAACATTTATTTAGGGTTAGTTATTGCCTCCTATTATGGCCGACTGCCGAGTCCTGGACCCCGATGGCTGACGCAATTCGGTACGCCTGCTAGATCAGCGACTGCTGGTCCCTCGGGTTCCGAGGCGGAAAGGGCAGCCTCTTAGGAGAATGTAGTAAGTACACATCTTCGTATGAGCCAGGAAATGATAAAAGTTATTCTAAGAAGAGACAAATTATAGCAAACAGAATGGTCAATTCAACACTTAAGGAATGCACACGTATACATATCAGGAGGTCTTGAACGTAAAACAGATTCCGCCACAATTTCTAAGCAAGCACAATACGCATCACAATCAATTTCAAGACAAGGCTGCTATCCATTTTGCTTAAACAAATTTGGTTAAGTATTAACAACAAATGTAGTTTTAGTCGACACATTGCAGCATTCAATCACTGTCTGACTAAATGAAGAATCGCCAACTCACTTGGGAATCAATTAAATAAGGACTTAGAAGCCAAAATATATAACAGGAAGTCTTTGATAGCTGGATGCCGCTTTTTTCTTGACCTCTATCCGACCATAGTCGGTGATGATGGTTTTTATGTCGTCGATCTCATTCTGTATTTATGCTTCCGCTTCAGCAGCGTCGTAATGGCGTAGGAACATCCCAAGTGCAATGGCAGTCTCGTTCGCCGTCTTGCTCCAGTTTATTTATAGTGTGGAGCCTGTGATTTGAATTGTGCCCATTTTGTCCGTGGCCGCGATGCTCATGGCGATGCTCATACTACAAAACCTAGGTGACACTTTTTTGGGCTACCCTGCATTTGCAAAAAACTGAAATCAACGGTTTTGAAAACAATGAGCGTGCTTGGCGGTTGTTGAGGAATAGACGAGCCTTAGTTCTCGGCTTCGCCCAATTCAAAGGTGATCAAGAACATTTAAGATAAGGCGACCGGTAACAGAACATGACTGTCTTGAATAAGGTGAAAACAAATGACACGCTGGTAGCTACAAACATTACTTATAAATCTGGCAGCATCTCCCGTTAAGGCGGTGCACTGAAGAAGTGAATATGAACGTGTAAACATGACAGTGCGTTGCGATAATAAGTTACGGAACTGGTAGGCACTCCACCCGAATTGACCTGTGTGCTGAGATCATTAGACATTTAAATACAGTCTGCCCCGATGCACCCCTTCTAAGGCCACCAATGCTCTACTGCCCGGTGCACTCATTCTTCCACGGCCAATGTCGAGGTAGGAGAAAGACGACAGTTGAAACCAATGAAGTTGCTTGGAATACGTGCCAGGTACCGTAAGGTTTCCTTACTATACGACGGGAATTCTGAAGGGTGCATTCATTGCGTCCGACGAAGAGGTAGAAGAGTGCTCGATACTAAGAAGTAGGAGTAGAGACCCGTGTACGTGACTTGAATTCTCGATTTGAGCTGCTAACGGTGCGAACCTTTTTAAGAGCACTGGAATCTTTGTCTGGAGTGGCTTCTCCCATTTTTATTACACACCAATCTCAGTTTCTAGATTATCATTGGCCGCAATATAAGCAACCACAATTTGTATTTACTCAGTACTTGCTGTCCAAAATTGCAGTTTCGCTTAGGTCAGTAAGACGTGTTGGCAATGTTCAAGCTACTTCCACACTGTGCTTTGACCAGTCGTTGCCATCTAATGCAAAACACTTGACTACCACGGTAATAAAAGGACACCTTGAAGATTATCTGTTACAATATCCACGACACGTAGCTATTTTCACAGATGCCTCACAACGAAATGAAAAAGCAGCAATAGGGATTTACTCCAAAGCACTTGATTGGAGTTTTTCTGTACGGATCCCTGATTACACACCAATATTTACTGCTGAATTGCTTGCAATTGGTTTGGCCCTTCAAAAAGCTCCCGGTAATGTTACTCACGTAATCATACTCTCTGACTGCCTGTCAGTCTTAGCAGCATTAGAAAGTCCGAAAATGCGTCTTTTGAAACAAACCCTGATGTTTTTCCTTCCGATACACTTACAGGAAGTACGTTTTCAGTGGGTTCCGGGACACTGCGGCATCGCTTCTAATACAATGGCGGATTATTTAGCAAATTCAGCTCTCAGTGGGCCTGTTGCCGATGTTGTACCCAATATTATCTTGCTAAGTATATCCCGTTTTGAACGATTTCAAACGTTAAACTCCTTGAGCCATGAGCCGCTCCTTGCGACTACGGATTTTAACCATTTAAATTTCCATTGGAATGTCCGATGTTGTACCTCGAGGCAATGTGAGGTTTCCATGACGCTCATGCGTTGTAGAATTCCTTCCCTCAATCTTTATTTATGTCGCTCTGGATTCACGCCGTCGAATCTTTGTGCGTCATGTAATGACGTGGAAACAATTGAACATTACATCCTCTCCTGTCACAGGTATGCTACTCAGAGAAGACATTATCTAGAAATACCTCTTACTCGCCTAGGATTGCCATTTACAGTTCCTGTCCTCCTCTCCTTTGGTGCAACCGTCAAAGGGTATGCTCTAAAACCGGTGTGTGAATTACTTCATAATTATAATATTGCTACTGGAATATTTGTGTGTTAGCGCTGATCTGTCTGAATTGTATTTTTTCTTCTTATTATTATTTTTAGTAATTTACAATTTTATTCCTTTTTTACATTGCTTTCTATTACATCGCCTCAAAATTTCAAGTTATTTCAGCAACACTAGCTCCTAATTATTAGGTTATCTATATCATATAGTCAAATCGACATTATCAAAAATATTATGTTACCTACAACGAATTCTGGCCAATCCCCCACTGTGGGTATGTGCCATTACAACGAGGGAGAAGAAGAAGAAGAAGTAGGAGGAAGAAGAATGCAGAACGTATCGCAGCGTCTGAGGGCAGCACAGCAGGCAGCCACGAAGAACGGCATGCCAATGATGAAACTGCTGAGCAGACAGCCGGTAATCAGAGACGCCAAGCCGCTGTTGAGAGCGGCACCGGCACCAGTCATTCGTCGCGAGACTCGGAAGGGGGCCGCTATCAAGGTTGTCGAGACTACGACCACAGGTGATGTTGAGGCTAGGCGCGACGCTACCGGCGACATCAGAGACTTCGTTCGAGGCGGCGGTGCCGTGGACCACGCCAGGGCCGCCAGCAGAGCAACAACGGACGCGGACCGAGGCCGGCGCCGCCACGACTTCTCCTGGGCGCTCTGCGTGCTAGCGCTGAGCGGTTTGGCACTTTTGTCGGCCACATTCTACTTGGCCCGCGGACAGACCCAACGCAGCGACCATCACCTGGTCCTGCTGGTGGCATCGCCTTCGCTGAACGACTCCGGCACGAGCGAGACTCCGACACCAAGTAAAAGCGGGTCAGAAGATACTGATACGGCCACAGAGCTGTCTACCTACAAGCCGACGCGCTCCCCTCCGCCATTGGCCGCTATGGCTTTAGAGAACAACAAAGGGGAACCGTCCACTGTAATGACAGCGAAGAAAAAAACACCCTGGAAAGTGACTCCGCACGTAGTGACCACCCAAGACGAAGACTCGACAGAGAGCAACAACAAATGATTAGACACCGTGCCTCTCCATCCTCACGGTATTCTTAGGGGTGGAGTAGATCAAAGAGACTCCGACTTCCCAGCGATATCACGAATGGTGGGCAAGACTGTGTAGTGAAGGACCGAGACGAAAGCGGTGACGTTGGTTGCCCAGAGATGTCCGTCGAGGTCATCAGGGCACACAAGTGTCTGAAACTTATGAGCGGCCAGCAAAGCAAAAGTTATTTTCGTTTATTATTTGCTTCTTAACTGTCTCTACCATAAAACGGCATATTTTAAAATAAATTACAACCTAAATGTCTCCAGGTTCATTGTGCTTATAAATATGGGCGAAACTTCAGGGGAGACGCCTAAGCTTCACCTTAACAGCACACATGGTAGCATCTTTACCAACAGGATTCTTTTAGTTTATTTTTTAAATGATATAAATTAAAAAAATTATTACTGTAATATCAGTACACATCCCAAACAAACATTCATACGCACCGCAACCAGCCCACTAGCTACCCATCTGACACGCACGGTGCCAACGACCATAAACTGAATCAGCAGCTAGTGCGAGGGGGCGGAGGTGGAATCGTTTTAGCCATACCCCAGATTGAAGCAGGCGTTCGATCAGGTAGACCAACCCTTTCTCTTTTCTCCCCTTTATCAATGCGAAGTCTGCGAAGACAATATGGATTGACTCAAAATTTGATATATTTATGTCAGTACGTGAACCGTTCGTAACGGTGTATCAAGCGCACCGACTCAAGCAAACAGATCGGTACGACAAGGGTGCCTGATATCGCCTGTACTATTTTCTTTGTACCTTGAAACACTGTGTCCAATGCCCCTTGCTTTTAAAATCATCACGAGTTTAGAATTCGGAGGCCAAGAACAACGCGCTCTCGCATACAGGGATGACAGAGCATTTCTTTACACGTCGCAGGCACAGATAGAGGAGTAGATACAGCTATTAGGCCGGTAAGGTGACCTCAGTTCAGTTCCGTTCAATCGTTCAGTCGTGTCCGACTCTTCATGACCCTATGGACCATATCACGCCACGCTTTCCGGTCTCTCACTATCTTCCTAACATCACATAACTTCATCTGCAGCGCTCCGAGGATGCCATCTAACCATCGCGTTCGCTGCCTACCCCTTCTCCGGGGGCCCTCAATCTTTCCCAACATCAAACCTTTCTCCAGAGACTCCTCTCTTCTCATCAAGTGACCAAAGTAGCTGAGCTTTAACTTTAGAATTTGGCCCTCCAATGTGCAGTCAGGGTTTATGGTCGACAAAATCGACTGATTTGATCTTCTGGCCATCCAAGGAACTCTCAAGGTACTCCACCAGCACCACAATTCAAACGCGTCAATTCTACGGCGGTGAGCGTTCTTCACAGTCCAACTCTCGCATCCATACATCACAACTGGAAAGACCATAGCACGAGTTATACGGATCTTGGTTGGCAGACTGCTCTTTACTAGGCGGTCAAGGCCAGCCATGGCTCTCTTTCCCAGAAGCAGTCGTCTCCTAATTTCATGGCTGCAGTCTCCTTCCGGGGTAATCTTGGAGCCCAAGAAGAGAAAATCTGTCACAGCTTCCACTTCTTGTCCCTTGATGCACCAGGAATTGATGGGGCAAGACGCCATGATTTTGTCTTTTTAATGTTCAGTTTAAGCCCAAACTTCTCCCTCTCTTCTTGTACGCGCATCAGAAGTCTTTTGAGTTCCACTTCACTTTCTGCCATTAAAGTCATATCATCCGCATATTAAGGTTGTTGATACGTTTTCCAGCCTAAATGTATGTAAATCCCAAGGCGCCTGGCTAGAAGACCGGTGCACGAAGCTTCACAAACTCTTCGGATTACAGCGGAACGACATAGTCTGTAAGTACTTGAGCGTCTATGTCCTCATTGGTAATGTGATCACTAATCGACGGCTACCCAGGCTTGCCCCTGGTGAAAGGACGCTTACCTTTGACGACCAATGCACACCTAAAGCCCCGCTAAGGGGACCCTACAAGTATGCTACGCGGTGGTTTATCCGGCGGTTTTATACTTAGCCAGGATCACTATCGACAGGGGCTCCGTAGGTGAGCTACACAGATCATGGGCAGTTTTCATATGGCGCTCTAAGGCAGAGCTCATGCGCCGAAATAACCTGTTCTGGAGCACGGAGCGAGGCAGAGTGGGCCCTAGTGAGCGTAGAGCCTAAATTTGTTTGGGCAGCCGCTCAACACCACGGTACGGCGCACTTGGCACCAAGGCTGCCCACAACGCAGCCAATGTGCTACGCCATGAGAGTCCCGGAATTCTACAAAGTGGCACAAGCTCTGGCGCTGCTGCAAGGGCTCTTCGCGTGAGTATACCTGCTCTCAGCAAAACCCACAATGCTTTACTGAGGCATACTGTCGCAACTTCTTCAACCATCAGTGTAAATGCCGCCACCCACAGGGGTGGCAGGCTAATGCTCTCAAGCACATCAGGAGGCTCCTCGTTCCAACGGGCTTCAATGATTTCTTCCGTTTCCAAACATGAGTTTTGGCTATGAGATCCCGTCAGGAAGAGTGGAATTTCTTCCTACCATGGGGAGCCTACTCCCTTCAGTGTGAAAAACAGACTGCGCAACACATCTTTATGGAGTGTGTTGGCGCACTCCATAAAGATGGCGCCAACACACATGGCGCCATCTTGGCGCCATGGCGCTCATATGGCGCCATATTCTGGCGCTCATATTCTGGGTCGCTCATGGCGCTCATATTCTGGGTCGAAGTTTTTTCGCCATTAAGGTGGACGCCATATGGCCAGATTTCGTATGACTCGCTGCACCTTCCGAGCGTCCAGTGTTCTGAGACTGTGCTTGTGTTCGCACTACGCGCCCTTTGACGTACCTACGCATGTGGATGGGGTAGAGTGCGTGCGTGGCCCACACCAAGCGTGGGCGTACCTTGTGAAGAAAACAGAGCGGAGAGCCAGCACACTCGCAGCTTCTGGCTCTGACCACAGACTTTGGGGAGAGCTGCAGCAAGGATTCGGTGCTGTTCTTTCTTTCAAAGCCCGAAAGTACAAGCAGTTCGGTTGCCGGGTCGCCATCATAAGCCTCATCTCCGCCCAAACATTCCATTCCCTCCTCCCTGGTTTTCTTCCCTCAATCCTCTTTTTCGCATATCTCTGGCCAACATGTCCTATAGTGTTTTCTCCGTTCCTTTGTTATTAGACCCCTTTACGTACTTTTAAGTGCGTTTTTATAATCTTCGTTGTTATCAGGGCACTGTTAGCACGCTAAGAAATTTGTGCTCTTGGCCAAGTAGCAGCCTTGTATATACAGGGTGTTTCCCATAACCTGAACCAATGATTAAAAAAGAACGGCGCAGCGCAGCTCTGTGAAACCAACGGCATAGACTTTTCCATCTAGTGCTCTTCACAGTACTTTTATATTCCACTAAATTAGTTAATTAACAAAAAATAAATTTTGCAAAATGTTTATTATTTAATTCGGGGCCAAGTGGGTGTCATTAATTGGTGTGGAGAGGTTCGGAAACAACATATTCTGTTTTTTTTTTACCAACGTATCTATGAGGTGGCCATTTTTTCCGGCATTTGAGGAAAGCCAGCGAGATATAAAATAATGTCACGTGACTGCGCCCGTGCGTTATAATACTGCAGCGCTCCCAACAACGTTTCGACGAACGAAACGTACGTTGTGACCGTGTTCGATTGAGCGGACGCTGCACATTTTATAGGCAGCAACATTAAACAAATAAAAAAAAATATCTCGCCTGTCTTGAATTAGCTTACTTGAGCGCTTTTTCTTCCTTCTTGTTTCATCAGTGTGATAGATCGATATAATCTCCGTCCAAGTTTGCTGTCGGCGGACTGCCCGTCGCTGATCGTGGCTCGGTCTTTCTGTGCTACGGCAGAATGTGTTGACGCAGTTTTGAGACTATGCTGATAGTGGCGCCCTTAGGCCGCTCATTTAAAGATTGGAGTGCACGCTTTGTTAATTCAAAACGCGCTTGGCAGCACTGCAATACGGTAGCGCAGGACCACGGTCACGCGGCATTTTTCCATATTTCGCGGGATTTCTTTAAATGCCGCAAAACAAGATCACGTCGAAGGTAAGCTAATGGAAAAAACTTGGTCGATTGTATCTTAACCCCCTCTTCAACTTAAGTGCACTTGGCGGCAAAATGAAAAATAAAGATTTCGCATAATTCATCTTAGTTAATTCTCTAATTGAGCGGAATATAAAAAAAAAAACACTCTAAGGAGCCCTCCATAACTACAAACATTATGTCGTTGGTCTCAGCCAGCTTCAAGCTTCGCTTTTTTTATTCATTGGTTCAAGTTACGTGAAACACCCTATATAATTGGTTGGGTTGGATTTGGTTTTGGTCGACCGGTTGGGTTTTGTCGGCTCTGGTTCTGTTCGGTCGGGTCTGATTGGGTTTGGTCGGGATTGGTTGAGTTTGGTCGGTTCGGATTTGGTTTTGGTCGACTGGTTGGGTTTAGTTGGCTCTGGTTCTATTCGATCGGGTCTGATTGGGTTTGGTCGGGTTGGTTTATTTGGATTTCGTTTTGGTCGACTGGTTGGGTTTAGTCGGCTCTGGTTCTGTTCTGTCAGGTCTGATTGGGTTTGGTTGGGTTTGGTCGGGTCTGGTTAGGTTTGGTCTGGTTGGATTTGGTTTTGGTTGACTGGTTGGATTTGGTCGGCTCTGCTTCTGTTCGGTCGGGTCTGATTGGGTTTGGTTGGTTTAATCGGGTCTGGTTAGGTTTGGATTTGGTTTTGGTGTATGTAAAGAAAGGTGGTTGGTTTATGCAAAAGAAAAAAAAAAAGGCCATTGGTGGCCTATGCATCGCGTGCCCACCTGACATGCAGCTGGATTGAATTACTACTATGTTCTGAAATACCGCCGTTAGCGAGACCTCCTCGCTAATTTTAGCTCCATTTGGACCCTCTGTTAATTCTTTACTTTTATTTGAAGGGGCGGTGCTTGAAATTCCCGCGCATGGTCTGTGGATGCGGCGGCATGACCCTTTCTGCGAATCAGGATTTTTCCCGACCGCCATATACGGCAGGGGCAGTTTTTCGGCGCACCAGGCTGCATACGACATCGCCGTTCATGTTGCCTGGCCGCTACGGCTTTTCGAGAGCCGCTGGCGCTTGATAACTATATTTTTCACACTTGGGCGTTTAAATGAATATTTACCAAAGTTAATGTCGATTACGTATAAAGCAAGCAGAATGAACAAATTAGACACTACTCTACATAAGTTCTAATAGCATTCGTATCACTTCACCTCAGATGAACCTTTGTGTATCTAAAAATCTTCATCTATTTCATCTTGGACTTCTGGTGTATCAGTCCACCATGATAGCGGATTTCAAGGCAGGCTAATGACATACTGTATTTGCCCTGGGAAAGGTCTGTACCTAGCCAGCAACCGTCCTCTCTTTATCCTCAAATAAAAGCTTTTCACCACCACCACAAAAGGCGAGCTAGCGGCGTAGTGGGACTTTAGAGGGGGTGCTGACTAATCGGCATGCCCCAAAGAATAGACGAAGTGAAAGTGCCGACAAAACGGGTTAATTGCCACTTTTTACAGTTTTCCCAGCCTAAGGTTAGGGCAAGGGAAAAATATACAGAAGCAGAGTAAATGGAGGCAATTTTTCAAAGAAAATAAACTGAATAATAATAGTGAAATATAATTGTGAACTAAATAAACTGAATAGTATTTTGAAAAAAAAAAAGTACTAATTGTGTTTGGACAAAAATTTCCATATACAAATTTAGATCATCACGACAGACGTATGATTCGGTACTTTTCTTGATATATATTTTGTTATTTTATCTGGTTGAAAATGACCGAAAGTGAAAAAAAAACGTCCCGCGTAAATCTTTGCTAGCGCACTGCGACAGTGGTGTTTTTCTGATAAAATTCCGATGGGAGAGCGAACTTGACGGCTCGAAAGCCATCAGGAGGGTGCTGACAACGAAATTAACATGGGCCCACTGGCCGTAGTCAATAGAGACGATTGGCAACGTGCTGGCTCGTGGTAGCGGTCGCGGGCCGATACACTAAGCATCGTCCCTATTTTTCAAACGAGCGTTTCGTCTGTAGGGGCGGGGATAATTCAATTTCACGAGGAAGGCGCTGCATCGGATCACAAATACTTCACATGCGATATGACAGACGCATAATACCATCCTCTCGCTAGGAACGCAGCGGCCCTATTCTCGACAATTCGCCATTTTGTTGAAATTGTGACGTACGCGTGACGTGTGCAGCAGGGCGGAGTCAGGTTGCATAAGCTCACAATCGGTGTTACGCATTCCGAAGAAAAAGAGAAATAAAGTGATAGAACAAATAGTGATGTCTTCTGCTGATATGAAGTGACGCCAAGCAGGAAAAACGACGATGCTCCAGCAGGAACCGAGCCGCTGCGGAGCATTAGGCGATGCGGGCGCCTCGAGTTGTAGTGAGAGCGAGTGAACTTTGCTGCAGTGTTGTGGTCTCATTGTATCGTGACACAGATGTGGTCGTACATTCTGCAGCACGCACGGACAGAGAGACCAAGCGAGGTGAGGAGTGTTGCAGCTGGAGAGCAAGAACAACAACGTAATATTCGCAGTGGTTTGGCGCAGGATGGGAGCAGAAGCTGGCATTGATCCTCGTAAGCGCCGATGACCTCTCACATTCACTTATCAGCGGCATTTGAAGGCAGGAGCTAAGACGATGACCCTTTAATGCCAAAACGGTAAACAAAGCAATAAACTGATATCTGCTGCCTGTAATTAACAAATCACTCAAAACAAACAATCAGCTAACAACATCATGTGATTAGTGGACGGGCTGTTGAATACTTATTATTTTTTGCGAAACATTAACAAATGGTGATCCTGTACGCACATATAAGCAAGAATGTAGATGAAGCACGTTACATGTGACAAGCAAACATGGTCCATGAACATGGCACATACTCTATTAAAATAGAAGAGGCTGTGAGTAATCTTGATTGTTTTTTCCATCGGGGGAAGGAACTTATTCTCACCATTCTCATGAACATTGAACTGAATCCACCGAGCTAGCAAAAACCAGACAGCTACCCTTCACGTGAGATAGGATTGCAGACATATGCGACACGCAGCAAATGTTTGTTTTGCGCACTCAGAGACTGCCTGCCTGCCCTGTCCTCCACGCAAGCATCCTGAATCAGGCACAGCACTGCAGTTGCTAAATAAAAACACTTTTTTACCTACCATAGCACCAGGCGGCTTCAATAATTGCGTGATCACAAGTAGTGCACCATGGTTCTTCGTAATGAAGCAAAGGTTGCTGCCAGTATGGCTGGAAAGGCGACGTCGGAAGCAGAGAAACGTATTCACCTCCTATTTTACACGTGGGAAAGGAAGGAACGTAGAGGCAGAAATATGATGGCTGACAATGACATACTGCAATGAGAATATTGATTTGAAACAAGACGATTCGTTTGTTTGCATTACGCAAGTAATTGTGTTTGTTAATGTGAACCTATTCATTAAATAACCCATGTAACAATGCTTGAACATGCGTCTTGAAGCCAAGCACCTGAGATGGTCGTGCACATATACTGTATTGTTTTTAGATAGAACAAAGTGGCACTGAGTTCAAAGAGGTCATTACAAATAACAAATATTTGATTTTATTTACTTCCATTCTTTCAAGGACCAGAAGAATGTTATAAACAGAAGAAAAGGGATAACAGATAAAAAAGGCACCCACTTCGTTGAACTTAAGGTATACAGACTGCAGCGATATAGGAAGGAATATGATGGGGAAAAAAACAATCCAGCATAAGAATGTAATAAGAAAAAAAAAAAGATATTCAAAGATGTGACCGACAGCCCAATTTTTAGGAAGCAGAAATAAAAAGAGCAGCAGTAACCTAGCAAAAGCGCTGTATGAGACAGAAGTCTTGGCAGACAGAAGTCTTGGCAGACAGACTTTAGAGCCACACTCTCTCATTACTCATGTAATTGGCAAAAAATTGAGACAGCTTATATTGAGAGGCTAGCACTTAAAAAATGGCAGCCAAACGTTCAGCACAGCGATCACGCTGCGAAACACCCCTGATCTCGGCAACGCCCAGAGCACATAAGGATCGCCATTTACGGCAGTCCCTGCTGATCCTCACTGCCTCTCGCCTCAAAATTCATAGCACTGCCACTACCCCATATCACTCCTCAGACTGTGACACTTACGAATCGTGCAGACAGATAACTCGAAAACGTCGCGGTGCATGGCCTCTGAAATTTTCCGTTTCGCGCAGCTCAACCGCTTGAGCTTAGCAAGGTGGAGCAAGCAGGCCGCCATTTCTGCACTTTGCAACAACCGTGCGGAAAGATTATTCCTCTTTTAAAGCTACGAGTTTCGAACGGGAAAGTAGCATGTGCCTCGTGCGACTATAAATCTGCGTCTTCATTACTAATCCTCTGAATGATTGCTCAGCTGACAAGTAGCCTCATGACGTCGTGTCAGTGCCTTCTGCAATTATAAGGTGTCTCAGCTTACTGCACCACTCAGAATATAAGTGTCTATCAAACTGAGGTGAGCTAACAGCCGTCCATATTCCATGTCAAAATTGTCATGTTCTTACGTGGTCGCCTCAATGTTGTCCCAAACGTGGCATCCAAATTTAGTCATTACGACGATGGCAGCACATCCTTTACATCATGAAACGTCATTTTGACATCACCGTATACGATATTTGTGTATGACGTATTTTCCAGCACACAACCTCAGTCTATCAGTTTTCAGGACTCGTTCCTTCTCAGTAAGCAGCTCATTTCACTTCATTCATTAATGCAAGCAGAAGTGCTTTCCTCCATCTACCATCTTTGCTTTCTTTATCCCTCCACAATTTTTGTCTACCATTCAGGCAGTATAAATGGCTCTGATCAAATTTTTTCAAAGTCACGTCATTTTTATGCCCCCGCAAAAAGCCATTTCGACCACTCGCGATTTCACGCCACAAATTTAAAACACGTGACTATTTTTAGAACCAATCAGAGAAACCATAAGGCGCCAAGCGGTGGCCATGCGTGTCGAGAATGGGGCCCAAGCTTAGTATAGCTGCTGGAAACCAACGCACTTTCCGCACTGAACATGGTGAAAGGCAACCCAGTCTGCAGTTTGTTCCTCGACGCGAGCGCCTGTTTTCACCCCTAGCGTAGAGACGTAACCCTATACCGATGCTCTTCGCCTGCCCGGGGAGCCAGCCCATTGCATGCGCGCATTTGAGATTAGGGCATGAAAACTTCGCATATTTTGGCAAGGGAATGGGTATTCTCGTTTTTATCCTTTTAAATTCTTGGGTTTACGAAAAAGATCAATTGGTCACCTATCTTTATTTGTGCTCTAAAAATCCGAAGCTCTTTAGCCCACTCTCTGTAGTTTGTGCGCCCCGCTTCCTTTTCAAAGCGCGATTGCCGTGCGCAATAGAGCTATCGTGGCGTGCGAACCCTCAAGCATTCGAAAAATGGTTAAACGGTATGGAAGCTCAAAAGCGAGAGGCAAGCGCAGAGATAATTTGGTCTGCCTCGTGCTATTTCCTTACTCGGCTATCCTTTGCCCAGGATTAACGGCGGGTTGTCTGTAAACGTTGAAGGACTACTTCTTTTACTACCCTGCTGTGGTGGCTCAGTGGTTAGGCCGCTCGACTGCTTAACCCAATGACGCGGGTTCGAATCCCGACCGCGGCGGCAGATTTTCGATGGAGGCCAAAAGCAAGGCCCCCGTGGGCTGTGGGATGTCAGTGCACGTTAAAGAACCAGAGGTGGTCGAAATTTCTGGAGTCATCCACTACGGCGTCTCATATAGCCTGAGTTGCTGTAGGGTGTACGTTAACCCCATAAACTAAACCAAATACTTTTCTTGCCTGTTTTTCTAGCAAATTAGTGGAGTAGAAAAAAAAAACAGTTTCGTACTAAACAACAAATATTTCCTGAGAGCATATCTTCTGATGTAGAATTTCATCACGAAAGGGCTACGAGTTATGTTGATTCCGGAATGTTGGTCAAGGCTAGTTGATTCATTGATATACCAAGAGAGCGCCTGTCCTGTGCTGTGTGTTCTTTGCTGCCTTCCGACTATTGCGCTTGGTTGTCCGATGATACGAGTTATGTTTTCTTTATCGTTCTTCACAGCAAAAGCTTCAAATTTCAAGTGACTAGTAAGAACAAGAAACCACAGGAAGCAGCTCACATGTTCTAACAGCGTTCTTTTTGCAGAAACTTTAAACGTGGGGGAGTGCCTATGTTGTGGATATTTCTCACAGCGTAACACAGAATAAGTAGAGTTTATCACTTGTTGGTTTTCTTGGTTTTGGTTTGTGTGGTTTAACATTCCAAAGCGACTCAGGCTATGAGAGAAACCATAGTGGAGACCCCGGAAATTTTGACCACCTGGGGTTCTTTAACGTGAACTGACATCGCACATCACACGGGAGCCTAGCTTTTCGCCCCCATAAAAAAGCGGCCGTAGCAGCCGGGACTCGATCCCGCACCCTTGGAAACAGCATTCGAGCGCCCTAACCACTGCGCTACCCTGGCGAGGCTTATCACTTGTTAGATTTTCCTAAGTAGTGTTGAGTAGTAAGTCACCGTCGCCTGTGAGGGTGAATAAATTCTACGAGAAAGAAGCCATGATTGCAAAGTTTTCGCAAGCAGTGACTAAAATTCGAGTAATTAAGTGAATGGAGTGTCAGTATATATGAGCAAGAATTTCAAAATTTAGCATTGTTGGAAGAATCACGCTTAAGGTTCAACACGAAGTTAAGAAAGTGGACCAAATAGAGCACTGGATGAGTTGGTTCGGTTACAAGAACAAAGCTCGTGGAATAGCCAGACTCCATCAACAATGAACCTGAGATGACGTGTCATCCTGTCAAAAGTGAGAGGCCTTCTGGCTATTTCAGGATTTCGAGGCGGCATCTCTTGCGTCTTGAAGGTGCACAGAAGTGAAACAAAAAAAAATGTGAGAACCAACGCTGGCTTCTGGCATACCGAAAGAGTGATGGCCTCTCCATTTCGGCTATTCTGGTAAAGAAAGGGCCCTTATTCACTGACGACCAATCGACGCATTTCTACGCAACTAGTGCTACGAGACGAGAATCAGGTGGGGAGTGAACAACAAACAAGGAAACGGCGGCATCGCTTTACAGTCGTTCACATCGGGTAAAAGGGGGGGGGAAGGGGGGAAGCACTTATACAGTTGTCACATGGACAACTTGCGACTCCATAGAATTTTCCATGAAGGACCATCAGTGAGTCCCTGCTCAGGGTAGTTTTCGCCGGGTCACACATTTAACCACGAGCTTTTCGGAGAAGTCGCCAGGGTCTCGTAGTCGCTCATTCGTGCATGAGCACAAAACATTTGAGTTGAGGACGCCACAGTCATTCTTTAACCGCTTTTTAAATATATGAAAGAAATATGCTTTGGTACTTGCATAGCTGCTTTTCCGCCCTACTGGCCCGCAATGTGCTTGCAATAATTGCGAGCATGTCTGCGAGTTTTCTTTTTTTTTCCAGTGCTTGCGAGGGTCTGTTTGCTACGCTATATAGCACTACAGCTAAATCAATGCGCACCGCGATTCTTTCTTCTGCCTGTTGCGGGTGCTGTGCAAATCAGCTTCTTTACAATGTGCGCTTGTCGTCAACGACAAGCATGAGTGGCGAGAAGAAACCCGTCCAGAAGAAGGGCGAGATCGCTCTCGCCATGTTGACGACTTCGTCCATGGACATCGAAATCAATGCAACTACGGAGAGACTGCAGCTGCTCAAGCAGCAAATTTTAATTATAATATCGCCATTTTGTCTGCTGCATCATCATCGCGCCGCGCGTCAAGACAAGTTCGAGAACACTTAGCACAGTTCAGTAGAAGAATGCTTCACATAGTCGTTCCGGGTATCGGGAGCCACATTCCTGTGCATTGTTATTGCTTGCCGTTCTATAATGACGCCGCAAGATAGGAATATGCTGTAGCCAGATGCTATTGACAAGATGGTGTCCATTGGATTTTGTCGGCCGAGAACAGAACCGTAGCCCACCTTTTATATTTGGGACTGTCCGCGGTATCCACTATTTACCGAGAATTCTGCGAAACTGTTGCGGCAGTCCGAGAGAAAGAGTGGGTAAAAATGATGCCAGTCGCTGAGCCCGCCAACCACATCTGAAAATCTTAAGACATTTTCGGTTTCCACACGAAGTAGGCACATTGGATGGGTGCACTTACCAGTTTCCCCTTAAAAGAGCACGCCAGCGAATATTACAACTGTAAAGAATGTTGGTTATGTTTAATTACATAAAGTGACGAGTATATATTATTAGATTAATCCTGTACAATATGAAGCAATAAGGATAAAGTTGTGTGTTTGCACTGTATTTTCGACTATCCTGCACATTCACTTTTGGCGATTTGCAGGTGAAAAAAGAACTTGATTGGAGACTCCGCTTTTCAAATAATTGCCGAACATCACTGCCCTGTCTTTCGAAGCAACATGTCGAAGTAGTTCATTTTTTTTAACACGAACACGCAAAACATGGGTTCAGCAGCTCAACCGCGTCGAGTAACATATAAAACTTTCCAAGGAAATCTTTATCTCGAACACAAAATAAGACCCGCAACTATGACATAGTGACTGTGGCGCTTGGCTGGTCATTGCGTGTGTGTGGAATTAAATGCCCGCCACATATCTGAATGCAAGGACGCAGCGTGCTGTGGATTGTCAGCGCACGTTGAATAATCCTTTCTTGGCTTAGAAATAATTCCAGAGTCGTCATCAGGAAAACCCTTACCGCAAAGTTGACATTTTCCGGCGCCGAAGCTCGCCATGCTATTGGTACTATTACGACAAGAAGGGCAGTATATATATATGTATATGGCGGCGCTTCTAACGAGACAGCTTTAAGGCTCCCATCGACCGCAGAACCCGGGGGAAGAAAATTCCGATCACTCGACAAGGTTTGACGTCACACGCCAAACGGAGGAATTGAGAGGTAAATGACTTTGACGTAAAGGAAAATTTATTCAGGTCGAAATTAGAATGAAACTCTCCGAGATCCGTGGATCCCGAGAAGACACGCTACTGTATAAGCCACGCAGATACATTAACATCGCATGCTTAATCGGAGCTTTGTACATTACGTGTATCGGCTGGTCTTTTGCGTAATATTGTAGCTCACGATTGTATACGCTAACGAGTATGTGCAACCCGAAAGCGATTTGAAAACCGATGGGTTAGCGTGCCTAATTAGCATATGCGCGAACCACGATAAGTCAGGCGTCAGTTTTTTTCGCCACTTTCCTCAACAGAAACTACAGGACTGTCCTGTACCCAGTTTTCCGGCATATATACCCAGTTCTTGCGACGTACCCTCGTCTTCACAACTTCACATTCCAGGACAGAGGCTCCAGAACCACATCAAAGTTCTAGAGCGTGAACTTTACTGCTAGCATTCTTCAAGGTCGCGTTATTCTGCAATTTGGCCTTTAGCAATACATCGTGTAGCAACAGTGCGTACCAGAAGTGGACACCTGGCGCGCGCCGTAAGGGAATGGAGGGGGCTGGGAGTGAAACTGAATAAGATAGAAAGTGATGCCGCTGTGGAGGGCTATGGAGTAATTCCGACCGCCTCGTGCACTAATATTGAGCAACAAATCGCATAGCAACAGGGCGTACCACGTGACCTAGATAAATTGTAAATTGGTTTGCTAGAAAACAAAGGCGGATTATCTGTGACATTTCTACATTTAGCAATACATCGTGTAGCAACAGTGCGTACCAGAAGTGGACACCTGGCGCGCGCCGTAAGGGAATGGAGGGGGCTGGGAGTGAAACTGAATAAGATAGAAAGTGATGCCGCTGTGGAGGGCTATGGAGTAATTCCGACCGCCTCGTGCACTAATATTGAGCAACAAATCGCATAGCAACAGGGCGTACCACGTGACCTAGATAAATTGTAAATTGGTTTGCTAGAAAACAAAGGCGGATTATCTGTGACATTTCTACATTTAGCAATACATCGTGTAGCAACAGTGCGTACCAGAAGTGGACACCTGGCGCGCGCCGCGCCGTAAGGGAATGGAGGGGGCTGGGAGTGAAACTGAATAAGATAGAAAGTGATGCCGCTGTGGAGGGCTATGGAGTAATTCCGACCGCCTCGTGCACTAATATTGAGCAACAAATCGCATAGCAACAGGGCGTACCACGTGACCTAGATAAATTGTAAATTGGTTTGCTAGAAAACAAAGGCGGATTATCTGTGACATTTCTACATTTAGCAATACATCGTGTAGCAACAGTGCGTACCAGAAGTGGACACCTGGCGCGCGCCGTAAGGGAATGGAGGGGGCTGGGAGTGAAACTGAATAAGATAGAAAGTGATGCCGCTGTGGAGGGCTATGGAGTAATTCCGACCGCCTCGTGCACTAATATTGAGCAACAAATCGCATAGCAACAGGGCGTACCACGTGACCTAGATAAATTGTAAATTGGTTTGCTAGAAAACAAAGGCGGATTATCTGTGACATTTCTACATTTAGCAATACATCGTGTAGCAACAGTGCGTACCAGAAGTGGACACCTGGCGCGCGCCGTAAGGGAATGGAGGAGGCTGGGAGTGAAACTGAATAAGATAGAAAGTGATGCCGCTGTGGAGGGCTATGGAGTAATTCCGACCGCCTCGTGCACTAATATTGAGCAACAAATCGCATAGCAACAGGGCGTACCACGTGACCTAGATAAATTGCAAATTGGTTTGCTAGAAAACAAAGGCGGATTATCTGTGACATTTCTACATTTAGCAATACATCGTGTAGCAACAGTGCGTACCAGAAGTGGACACCTGGCGCGCGCCGTAAGGGAATGGAGGGGGCTGGGAGTGAAACTGAATAAGATAGAAAGTGATGCCGCTGTGGAGGGCTATGGAGTAATTCCGACCGCCTCGTGCACTAATTTTGAGCAACAAATCGCATAGCAACAGGGCGTACCACGTGACCTAGATAAATTGTAAATTGGTTTGCTAGAAAACAAAGGCGGATTATCTGTGACATTTCTACATTTAGCAATACATCGTGTAGCAACAGTGCGTACCAGAAGTGGACACCTGGCGCGCGCCGCGCCGTAAGGGAATGGAGGGGGCTGGGAGTGAAACTGAATAAGATAGAAAGTGATGCCGCTGTGGAGGGCTATGGAGTAATTCCGACCGCCTCGTGCACTAATATTGAGCAACAAATCGCATAGCAACAGGGCGTACCACGTGACCTAGATAAATTGTAAATTGGTTTGCTAGAAAACAAAGGCGGATTTTCTGTGACATTTCTACATTTAGCAATACATCGTGTAGCAACAGTGCGTACCAGAAGTGGACACCTGGCGCGCGCCGTAAGGGAATGGAGGGGGCTGGGAGTGAAACTGAATAAGATAGAAAGTGATGCCGCTGTGGAGGGCTATGGAGTAATTCCGACCGCCTCGTGCACTAATATTGAGCAACAAATCGCATAGCAACAGGGCGTACCACGTGACCTAGATAAATTGTAAATTGGTTTGCTAGAAAACAAAGACGGATTATCTGTGACATTTCTACATTTAGCAATACATCGTGTAGCAACAGTGCGTACCAGAAGTGGACACCTGGCGCGCGCCGTAAGGGAATGGAGGGGGCTGGGAGTGAAACTGAATAAGATAGAAAGTGATGCCGCTGTGGAGGGCTATGGAGTAATTCCGACCGCCTCGTGCACTAATATTGAGCAACAAATCGCATAGCAACAGGGCGTACCACGTGACCTAGATAAATTGTAAATTGGTTTGCTAGAAAACAAAGACGGATTATCTGTGACATTTCTACATTTAGCAATACATCGTGTAGCAACAGTGCGTACCAGAAGTGGACACCTGGCGCGCGCCGTAAGGGAATGGAGGGGGCTGGGAGTGAAACTGAATAAGATAGAAAGTGATGCCGCTGTGGAGGGCTATGGAGTAATTCCGACCGCCTCGTGCACTAATATTGAGCAACAAATCGCATAGCAACAGGGCGTACCACGTGACCTAGATAAATTGTAAATTTGTTTGCTAGAAAACAAAGGCGGATTATCTGTGACATTTCTACATTTAGCAATACATCGTGTAGCAACAGTGCGTACCAGAAGTGGACACCTGGCGCGCGCCGTAAGGGAATGGAGGGGTCTGGGAGTGAAACTGAATAAGATAGAAAGTGATGCCGCTGTGGAGGGCTATGGAGTAATTCCGACCGCCTCGTGCACTAATATTGAGCAACAAATCGCATAGCAACAGGGCGTACCACGTGACCTAGATAAATTGTAAATTGGTTTGCTAGAAAACAAAGGCGGATTATCTGTGACATTTCTACATTTAGCAATACATCGTGTAGCAACAGTGCGTACCAGAAGTGGACACCTGGCGCGCGCCGTAAGGGAATGGAGGGGGCTGGGAGTGAAACTGAATAAGATAGAAAGTGATGCCGCTGTGGAGGGCTATGGAGTAATTCCGACCGCCTCGTGCACTAATATTGAGCAACAAATCGCATAGCAACAGGGCGTACCACGTGACCTAGATAAATTGTAAATTGGTTTGCTAGAAAAGAAAGGCGGATTATCGACATTTCTACATTTAGCAATACATCGTGTAGCAACAGTGCGTACCAGAAGTGGACACCTGGCGCGCGCCGTAAGGGAATGGAGGGGGCTGGGAGTGAAACTGAATAAGATAGAAAGTGATGCCGCTTTGGAGGGCTATGGAGTAATTCCGATCGCCTCGTGCACTAATATTGAGCAACAAATCGCATAGCAACAGGGCGTACCACGTGACCTAGATAAATTGTAAATTGGTTTGCTAGAAAACAAAGGCGGATTATCTGTGTCATGTCTACATTTAGCAATACATCGTGTAGCAACAGTGCGTACCAGAAGTGGACACCTGGCGCGCGCCGTAAGGGAATGGAGGGGGCTGGGAGTGAAACTGAATAAGATAGAAAGTGATGCCGCTGTGGAGGGCTATGGAGTAATTCCGACCGCCTCGTGCACTAATATTGAGCAACAAATCGCATAGCAACAGGGCGTACCACGTGACCTAGATAAATTGTAAATTGGTTTGCTAGAAAAGAAAGCCGGATTATCTGTGTCATGTCTACATTTAGCAATACATCGTGTAGCAACAGTGCGTACCAGAAGTGGACACCTGGCGCGCGCCGCGCCGTAAGGGAATGGAGGGGGCTGGGAGTGAAACTGAATAAGATAGAAAGTGATGCCGCTGTGGAGGGCTATGGAGTAATTCCGACCGCCTCGTGCACTAATATTGAGCAACAAATCGCATAGCAACAGGGCGTACCACGTGACCTAGATAAATTGTAAATTGGTTTGCTAGAAAACAAAGACGGATTATCTGTGACATTTCTACATTTAGCAATACATCGTGTAGCAACAGTGCGTACCAGAAGTGGACACCTGGCGCGCGCCGTAAGGGAATGGAGGGGGCTGGGAGTGAAACTGAATAAGATAGAAAGTGATGCCGCTGTGGAGGGCTATGGAGTAATTCCGACCGCCTCGTGCACTAATATTGAGCAACAAATCGCATAGCAACAGGGCGTACCACGTGACCTAGATAAATTGTAAATTTGTTTGCTAGAAAACAAAGGCGGATTATCTGTGACATTTCTACATTTAGCAATACATCGTGTAGCAACAGTGCGTACCAGAAGTGGACACCTGGCGCGCGCCGTAAGGGAATGGAGGGGTCTGGGAGTGAAACTGAATAAGATAGAAAGTGATGCCGCTGTGGAGGGCTATGGAGTAATTCCGACCGCCTCGTGCACTAATATTGAGCAACAAATCGCATAGCAACAGGGCGTACCACGTGACCTAGATAAATTGTAAATTGGTTTGCTAGAAAACAAAGGCGGATTATCTGTGACATTTCTACATTTAGCAATACATCGTGTAGCAACAGTGCGTACCAGAAGTGGACACCTGGCGCGCGCCGTAAGGGAATGGAGGGGGCTGGGAGTGAAACTGAATAAGATAGAAAGTGATGCCGCTGTGGAGGGCTATGGAGTAATTCCGACCGCCTCGTGCACTAATATTGAGCAACAAATCGCATAGCAACAGGGCGTACCACGTGACCTAGATAAATTGTAAATTGGTTTGCTAGAAAAGAAAGCCGGATTATCTGTGTCATTTCTACATTTAGCAATACATCGTGTAGCAACAGTGCGTACCAGAAGTGGACACCTGGCGCGCGCCGTAATGGAATGGAGGGGGCTGGGAGTGAAACTGAATAAGATAGAAAGTGATGCCGCTGTGGAGGGCTATGGAGTAATTCCGACCGCTTCGTGCACTAATATTGAGCAACAAATCGCATAGCAACAGGGCGTACCACGTGACCTAGATAAATTGTAAATTGGTTTGCTAGAGAAGAAAGGCGGATTATCTGTGACATTTCTACATGGACCCCTCAAACGCGCTGCAAGGGAAGCAGAAAGGTGGGAGGGAGCGCGAAAAAATACAAGTGCCGCTGTAAAGGACTACTGAGTATTTCGACCACCTGGGAATCTTTAATGTTCACCACTGAGCCACCGCGGTGGGGTTATGCCACCGTAGTAAGCAGGCGTGCCCTTAACGAATAGTTTTTAAACAGCTAACGGCCGATGTTCGTCGGCGCATCGGCGTCACGTCATTTTTTTTTTTTTGTTATACGAGAGTCTTTCGCATATCCTCTTTTCAACGTTCTACGACTTAAACTTCAGAACCACGACGCTGTGTTTTCTGCCGCCTTCCACATTAGAGGGTGCATTGCAGGGCCACCGAAACTAATGTGATATCGAGGAGAAACCACAGCGTGGCAAGCGCCCTGATGAGTGTATACTCTCGCTTTCTCGATGTTAAGGGCAGTGAGTATTATATAGCTACGCTACATTGGCTGCTTCTCGTGTGCATTCGCTGAGAGTACTTTTGAAAAAAGAAGGCATAAAAGCTAGAGCGTACCGCAGTTGTTTTACTATCAAACAATTCTTTCAAAAATCTTTACTTGAAAGATAGCTCAACCAGGAGATTAGAGCTAAGGATTGATTATGATCACAATGGCGCCCATGGCCTTAAGCACATTTGCAACTTGCACATTCCCTTGCTAACATAAATAATATTTATTTATTTATTTTGACTGTTGACAACAGACAAATACAGTGCCTCATGCAGTAGCAGAACCTAAAGGGATGTGGTGTCTGACGAGCCCTCTGTACTACATGTTCTTCCAGATGTCTAACATTTTGTAATGTATTTATTGGTTTTAAATATGTTTTACTTTTACTTGCATTCATCTCTTTGTCCAGGTTTCAGTGATTGCACTGCCATACATTTGCGTTTCACTCTACCCTCTTCTTCGCAATCGCCTATGTGATTTTAGTCGGAATTCCCCAGCCCACCGTGCCTCTCCGCTTTCACCCAGTGAGTATCTTGCATGTCCACAGTGGTTGGCCCCAACAACAGCGCTCCCTGTTCCCAATGAAAATCAAATTGTGCCATTAGCAGAGAAAGAAGAGAACGAGGCTGACGACGCGGCGCTCTGCCTCGAGCTCGGCAACCTGCTCTGGCGCGGGGCCTGCTTCCTGCCTACCAGGCGGCTGATCGACTCGCCCCACCCGCCGCTTCTCCTTGGGCCCGCGGCTTCCGTGCGTCCGCCAGGCGCACCCTTCTGGTATCTCGCTCAGGTTGTTCAGGTGGGTGCTCCATATGATGTGTGTACCCCAGGATTATGTCTGGGGAACACCGTCTTGCCATCCCAGCGAAAGAATAGCACGGCCTAAGCTAGGTTTTAGAGGATAGCGTTACAGCTCGTTCAGTTGTAAATGCGTGGCCATGACCTGGAAAAACATGTCTTTGTTCCGATCGCATGGGCGAAAATGCGCACGTCATTTAGTACCATCTTTTGTTCAGAGTGCTGTCCCACACTTTACTTCCCAATTAGCATGCATATGGCAGCCAAATTCGAGGCTAGTTTAAGATAGGGACTCTGAACCGACAACATATGAACCTCCAACTGTGTGCTGTTAATTGTGCCTGTAGGCGTCCACAGAGAAATGAGATAAACTGCGCTTTCTTTCCAGAAGTTTAACACTTTGCAACGCTCTGTGACAGTCTCCCGCTGCCAAAACGCCGAGTAAATTCATGCCAAACAGTGCTTTCGGGCGTCTTGATTGGTTTAAGCGAAGTTGAACCCCGGCTAACTTGATGCGATAGCGTATACAATTCGTTACTGGTCTATAGTGGTACAGAAAACATCTCGGTATGACGCCATTCTTCAAGGTACCTGGCACCTTACGTTCAATTTGATTTCAATGAGTGTAGGCTGATTGCAAAGAGCCAGATTTTAGTAACAGAACTTGACTTTTAGATGGATTTCAGATTAAAAAAAGAACGGTTAAGTTCTTTTTCTCTTCCCGAACGCAATGTAAACGTTATTATTCACAGGCCTTCCAGAGGCCACGCTTAAAAGGGTATTAGTAGGATGAGTGCGCACACAGCGGGCACTCTTCACTTCTCTCTGCAGCAGTAGTCGGAAGATACCAGAATCTAAAAAGCATGGCAAAGTTTCTGTTGAGCGCGGGTTCTTCTAAATGCCAATTTTCGACACCTATTTTCTACGCCATTATTCGTTTCAGCACCATTCGTTGTTTGCCTGCTCGTCCGGGCCACCTGCCTGCATGTACGCGAGGCTATATAACATGGGTAGTGGAAGCTGTCCTTCCGTAGTAAATAATGCCCTCGGTTACCACCTTATTTCCGGGGCGTCGTTTGGTCATGAATTCCAGCGGCCAAGGAGTGTTGGCAGTATTGGCCTATGGAGTTTTGTGAAGCAGTGACGAGCGATAGTTTTACAAAAGTGCTTACAGTGGAATGGACGATATCTAACGACTCCAAATCAGCCAAATTTAACCTGAAACGACGATTCCACAGCTTGTTTGTATCACCCACCTTAATTCAGCAGCTCAGTTGGTGGGTCTTTCAGAGAATACGGTGGACCCCGGCTCACTTACTAAATATTTTTCCAGTTCAGGCAAGCCGTGCAGGCATCCGCAGTCGTCTGCGCACAGCAACATGAGTGCTGGCGGCCCGGAGGGCCAGACGATGCCAGAGCCTGCTTCAGGCTACATGAGATTGCTTCCATGCATCGGCGTCGGCTGTCCCCTACTGTTGAGTCCGCTTCTGTTTGAAGGAAACAAGGTGCGTGCATACCAAAGCCACATAGGTACTTTTTTTTCACTGCCAGGTCCTCGACACGAACTGGAGGTTGTGCACTCACGTTGACAAAAAAGAGAAAGAAACGTGCCATACTTAATGAACCGAAATGAGACGCGCAGAAAACTGACAGGCTACGCTTTGCGAGTCTCACGCTTAATTAGCTGACGCATCCAGTAGCTTCATATTGAGGGCACGCTGCAGGCCCTCGTGTTTAAGATGTATGTCAGTGAAGCCGTGAAAACTCAAAAAGGGGGATCGCATTTCGCGCAGTAGAAGTCATCCGTGCACATTGTGTCAGTGACAGTAAGTAGCGTAGTAATTCCATAAGTGCATGTGTGAAGAAGATGAGCCCTTTTGGCTGGACGCTGATGAAGAGGAAGCAGTCTGTGGAATTGTGATCGCGCAGATCATCGTGCTGGTTTTATCATCGTGCGCTTCCTTGCCGACCTCGACGCCGTCCTCAACGTATAGATTAAACCTTCTCTTACACTTGGTGGAGGTGCGGCCTGATACCCTTGCTTCACGCTGGAGCTTCGCACCCGTACGCTACCGGTAATTCACATGGCCGAAGAGGAACACCCACCAACTTCCCCGATGACCCCGCCGTTCGTATGCTCTGGCTCCTTGCGCCAGCGAGACCCTGCGCTCTTCAGTGGGACAGACGACACCGACTGAGACGACTGGCTTGCGTCATACGAGCGAGTGAGTTCGTACAATAAGCGGGACGATGCAACAGAGTTAAAAAACGTTATCTTTTATTTCACCGGAGTCGCCAACCTGTGGTATCGTAACCACGAAGCCGAAATCATGAATTGGGACTCATTTAAGGCGAACCTTACCACCGTGTTTAGTCGTCCTAGTGTACGCAAGCTCCGCGCTGAGCAACGCTTGCACGATCGGACGCAGCGGCTCGGCGAGACGTTTACCAGCTACATTGAAGATGTGCTCCACCTATGCAGTCGCGTAAACGCCCAGATGCCCGAGGCACAAAAGATCAAGCACATCCTGAAGGGCATCGAATATGACACCTTCCTCGTGTTGACATCCCGGAATTTGACAACTGTTGCACAAGTTGTCAACCTTTGTCAAAGCTACGATGAGTTGCGCAAGCAGCGACTCCTCCCTCGATAGCCTTCCGCGCCTGTGGAATCACTTTCTGGCCTCTCCGCTACATCTGAGACCTCATCGCTGCTGCAGCAGCTCAAAGATTTCATCCGAGAGGAAGTTGCTTGCCAAATATCACTATTGCCAACAAACTACGAGCTTTCCCGCAATTTGGCGCCCCTTCGACAGGTCATCGCCGACCGCGTGGCGGACGCCCTTCCCCCTGTCCACCCGCCAGCGCCCATTCCTCAGCCCGCACAAGCCATTGAGACCCTCGCATACGCCGACGTCGCTCCACCTGTCGCTCCACCGATGACATGCGCCCCCGCTCCTGTCGCACCGCTGACGTACGCTGCGGTCGCTGCCCGACCACGGCCACCTAGCTACCCTGTGGTGTACGCTACGCCTCCAGCGCCTGTACAGGAATATCTTCAGGCGCCACAGCCTTTCGTCCCGCCTCGACCTCAGCGCCGCAATCCATGGCGAACAAGTGATAACCGTCCC